>NC_091194.1:25562372-25897372 GCF_040958095.1 Procambarus clarkii
ACCAAAGGTACTCCAAATCAATCTAGACAATATAATTCTACACCAAAGTGGAACAGTAGCAGTGTGGGCGTATATGCAGTGGGACCCTCCAAGCCTATAGTTACTGTGTCACCCAAGAACGTGACACCAAAGGGTACTGGAAACTATGGAACATGTTTGTTCTGCAATGAGAAACATTCAATGTACCACTGCTCTAATTTTCCTGGTAGTGACGCCCGTGTTGAGCGACTCAAAGATTTGCAACATTGCACGAGGTGCCTCAGGAAACATAACATCAACGACTGTGATACCCAATTACACACCTGTAATAGGTGTAACAAAGGTCAGCACCATGCAGCATTGTGCAGAGACACCAAAACAACGTCTCCAAGACCCACGGTGGAAGATAGCATTCCCACCACAGTACAGTACTGCAAGGTGCAACCAACAAAGAGTGTCCAATCGGCAAAGTCTAAAGGTAATACGACTTTGCCTACTGCCCAAATTACCATCCTGAATAAGAGGGCCAAGGTCCATACCCGTGGGTTGTTTGACCAAGGATCCCAGAGAACATATATCACTAAAAAGTTGGCAGATGAACTACAATTAAGGCCTGTAGCCCAGATGTCATTCAACATCTCAGGGTTTGTAACAGATGCAGGACCTCAAGTCTACCAGGTGGTACAACCATCAGTACGTTTAGGCAGGTACATCTGTCGAGTACAAGCCATTGTGGTGGACAAAATACCAGTAGACCTACAAGTTCAAGGTCTGAGAGCAACAGCCAAATTCCTGAGAAATAGAGGAATAAAATTGGCAGATAATATTAAGTCTGATCACCTCACTGACTTCGGTCTCCTTGTTGGGACAGACGATTGTCATCGATTCATCGGTAGCCCTACTAAATATCAGGGTATAACCATGTTAAACTCTGCAGGAGGTAAATTACTCTCAGGCCCAGTATCAAGCCTGAGGAGACCTATGCCTGCAGATAAACAATACCAGTAGAAATCTAAATTTGTCAGCTGATTATATTTCTCCAGTAGCATTATACTAAGGAGATTACAGCTGACTATAGTAACAGAGGTTGATGTTAGTATCATCATTTAAAGCTGGAGATGAGTTCATGAGGCCTCAGTGGCAAATCAGTGAACAGTAGCCTAAAACAGCTACAAGTCACTGCGACCAATGTCACTGAACCCACTGCAGTCTCAGAACTATACTTTACTTTAATGATGAGCTATTCAATCTTCTTAATCAATTAACTAAATTAAACCCCAATAAATCTGATGACTGATTTGATACATTTATTATTTAATCAAGATGTATTCCATGGGCCTCAGTGTTTATATATCAGTGACCAGTTACCTGAAGAAACTTCAAGTTATATCTAATGTCACTGATCTCACTGCAGTCCCTGAATCATACTTGACTGTAGTACTTGATCACATCCAGTCTTCTCGGTTAAATAATATGTAATAAGGCTTGAATATTAGCCTTTCAAGAGTTGACAGGGAAATGAAATCGCATTAGACTTCTAACCCCTGCAACTCTAGTACGGGACATCCGTCCTGTACGAACAGACGCACAAATGTGTGATTACTAACTACTAACATCAAATTAATCTAATAATTTGAAGGAGGAGTATCGGTGTTCGTCTGTTCTAAATAGGACTTCGACCCGTGAGCAGCCCCCTGGGGAATTATGTCGGAAAATCCGACACCATTTAATAATCATACAGATAATAGCTGTATTGTATAAACAAGTTACCCATAGAAAACGTAACTTGTAGTGGAATTACCGTCTAAAGAAAACGGGATATCATCACCACACACTATTATAATTCACCACCTATTATGGTGGGAATTATTCTTAAATACATTAGTCTTTGGACTTTACCATCATAAAAACATCTTATATAAATTAACTTAATTATCAATATTAAAGTAGAGTAAATGTGACCCTTCTATCACGTTCTGAAATCTGGACAATGTAAGCCAGGCGTCAGAGTGGAGGAAGGAGGGCAGCCATTGTTGTTTATACTAGACCAGAGGCTCACACGGGAGCAAATTCGGCTCCTGTTAAATTTACTTGGACGTAGTGTTATGGAAACCAAAGGTGTACCATTTTTCAACACGCTGTCTACAAATTCAAGTTAAGTGTCTATCCGAAACCCGTTTATCATTCATTTATGGCCATTAATGTCAGGATATAGGGTGACCCGGTTAGATCACGTGGAAGCCTCAAACTAAAGGTAATTAAGCCAGGTCTTCAATGTTCCATGTACTGTATAGTGTTTTCTCTGATATAGCTTGTCATATATAGGATTCTGGCTTCACAGCTAGCGCACTTTTGACAGGTCAAGACGAGGATGGAAGACTTTGTGCACCAGTTACTGGGTGAGGAAGCTACCTCAAAGAGGATAATTTGGTGTCTACACCCTAGTTATACCTGGTGGACTAACCTGCTGTACTATAAGATAAGGAACCTTTTCAATGTATGTAGTTAATACTGTAGTTTGATTGGCTGCATATATATATAAACTAATAAACCCCCCCTAATGTGTAGAGGATCGATTTGTGAGATTATGAGATTATTGCAGAAATACAGTCCACTTATCATTATACAAATTGCTATCGAAGTATATAAATTAACGTAAATATAAATTCATATAAATTAAATAAATATAAATCTCACAGGTCGGTTCCCACAGTGACACACCTCCACACTGGTGACACACACACCTCCACACTGGTGACACACACACCTCCACACTGGTGACACACCTCCACACTGGTGACACACACACCTCCACACTGGTAACACACACACCTCCACACTGGGAGAGTGTGCTAATCTAGGATCTAAACCCAGGATCTAAAGATCCGCATAATCATGAAAGACAAGCAAGGGAACTCACTGAACACGAATAAATGAATAATCAAGTTTATTAACAGAAGGAAGAGGCGCAGGGCGAGAGGGGAAAACCAGGAAGTCACAGCTCCCAACACAACACCCCCAGAGGCGAGGGGGGAACCCACAACCAGCTACCCAGTAACACCAGAAGGGAGGATAACCCCGCCTCCCTCCTCTGCATAGAAAACCCCCCTACCCCAAACCCTCCCTGCCCCCACTCAAAAGTTCAGCCAAATCTCCCTCCCCCCAAACCCAATCCCCACCCTTCTACCCCTCCCCTCCTCCCGAGTCCTCCCTCCCCCCTTTCCTTCCCGTCCTCCCTCCCCTTTCACCCCATACCCTCCCTGTCCCTCCCCCTTCACTGGATCCCCCGCCCCTCATTCCAGTATCCTCTGAGATCCTGTTACCCACCTCACAGGTCCTCACACCCATGGAACAGCCTCCCCCACCAGCAGAACACTCACCAAGGAGGCGATTTGAGAAGGGACAGAAGAAAGTGAGCCTCAAAGCGATGTACACTAACATAGATGGAATTACAAATAAAGCAAATGAGCTTGGAGAACTGGTACTAGAGGAAACCCCAGACATAATAGCCCTCACAGAAACAAAGATCACGAAAACAATAACAAATGCAGTGTTCCCACAGGACTATTATGTTATGCGGAAAGAGAGGGAAGGAAGAGGTGGGGGTGGTGTAGCTCTGCTGGTAAGAAAAGGCTGGGATTTTGAGGAGATGGATATTCAGGGCTGTGAAGGTTTCAGTGACTACATAGCAGGTACTGTAACAAATGGAGGGAAAAAAATTATAGTCGCAGTCATATATAATCCACCACCAAATGACAGAAGACCTAGACAGGAATATGATAGAAACAACATGGCCACCATTAACATAATAGAAAGAGCAGCTTCTGTTGCTAGCAGGAATGGATCTGGACTACTAATTATGGGAGACTTCAACCATGGGAAGATAGATTGGAAGAACAGAGACCCGCATGGAGGACCAGAAACATGGAGAGCTAAGCTGCTGGATGTGGCAACAAGAAACTTTCTAAGCCAGCATACCAAAGAGCCAACAAGAATGAGAGGAGAAGATGAACCAGCAATGCTTGATTTGATATTTACCCTAAATGAATGGGATATAAGGGAAGTTAAGATGGAAGCGCCCTTGGGAATGAGTGACCACAGTGTATTGAACTTTGAGTACCTGGTAGAGCTAGGACTTATCTCCCCCCAAAAAGAACTAGGAATCAAAAGGCTGGCATACCGAAAGGGGAATTATGAACAGATGAGAAGTTTCCTAAGTGAAATACCTTGGGACACAGACCTCAGAGACAAGTCTGTACAGGGTATGATGGACTATGTTACCCAAAAGTGTCAGGAGGCAGTAAACAGGTTCATCCCGGCCCAAAGGGAAAAATCCGAGAAGCAACAGAAGAATCCATGGTATAATAGGGCATGTATGGAAGCGAAGAAACTGAACAAAAAGGCGTGGAGGAACTTCCGGAATAACAGAACACCAGAAAGCAGGGAGAGATACCAGAGAACCAGGAATGAGTACGTCAGGGTGAGAAGAGAAGCAGAGAAAAATTTTGAAAATGATATAGCAAACAAAGCCAAGACCGAACCAAAGCTACTCCACAGTCACATCAGAAGGAAAACAACAGTGAAAGAACAGGTATTGAAACTTAGAACAGGCGAGGACAGGTATACAGAGAATGACAGAGAGGTGTGTGAGGAACTCAACAAGAGGTTCCAGGAGGTCTTCACAATAGAACAGGGTGAGGTCACTGTGCTAGGAGAAAGGGAGGTAAACCAGGCGGCCCTGGAGGAGTTCGAAATTACGAGAGAGGAGGTCAAGAGACACCTGCTGGATCTGGATGTTAGAAAGGCGGTTGGTCCAGATGGGATCTCACCATGGGTACTGAAAGAGTGTGCAGAGGCACTTTGCTTGCCACTCTCCATAGTGTATAGTAAATCACTAGAGACGGGAGACCTACCAGAAATATGGAAGACGGCGAATGTGGTCCCAATATACAAAAAGGGCGACAGACAATAGGCACTGAACTACAGGCCAGTGTCCTTGACTTGTATACCATGCAAGGTGATGGAGAAGATCGTGAGAAAAAACCTGGTAACACATCTGGAGAGAAGGGACTTCGTGACAAATCGCCAACATGGATTCAGGGAGGGTAAATCTTGCCTTACAGGCTTGATAGAATTCTACGATCAGGTGCCACAGATTAAGCAAGAAAGAGAGGGCTGGGCGGACTGCATTTTCTTGGATTGTCGGAAAGCCTTTGACACAGTACCGCATAAGAGGCTGGTACATAAGCTGGAGAGACAGGCAGGTGTAGCTGGTAAGGTGCTCCAGTGGATAAGGGAGTATCTAAGCAATAGGAAGCAGAGAGTTACGGTGAGGGGTGAGACCTCCGATTGGCGTGAAGTCACCAGTGGAGTCCCACAGGGCTCTGTACTCGGTCCTATCTTGTTTCTGATATATGTAAATGATCTCCCGGAGGGTATCGATTCATTTCTCTCAATGTTTGCGGACGATGCTAAAATTATGAGAAGGATTAAAACAGAAGAGGACTGTTTGAGGCTTCAAGAAGACCTAGACAAGCTGAAGGAATGGTCGAACAAATGGTTGTTAGAGTTTAACCCAACCAAATGTAATGTAATGAAGATAGGTGTAGGGAGCAGGAGGCCAGATACAAGGTATCATCTGGGAGAGGAAATTCTTCAGGAGTCAGAGAAGGAAAAAGACTTGGGGGTTGATATCACGCCAGACCTGTCTCCTGCAGCACATATCAAGCGGATAACATCAGCGGCATATGCCAGGCTGGCCAACATACCAACGGCATTCAGAAACTTGTGTAAAGAATCATTCAGAACTTTGTATACCACATATGTCAGGCCAATCCTGGAGTATGCAGCCCCAGCATGGAGTCCATATCTAGTCAAGGATAAGACTAAACTGGAAAAGGTTCAAAGGTTTGCCACCAGACTAGTACCCGAGCTGAGAGGTATGAGCTACGAGGAGAGACTACGGGAATTAAACCTCACTTCGCTGGAAGACAGAAGAGTTAGGGGGGACATGATCACCACATTCAAGATTCTGAAGGGGATTGATAGGGTAGATAAAGACAGTCTATTTAACACAAGGGGAACACGCACAAGGGGACACAGGTGGAAACTGAGTGCCCAAATGAGCCACAGAGATATTAGAAAGAACTTTTTTAGTGTCAGAGTGGTTGACAAATGGAATGCATTAGGGGGTGATGTGGTGGAGGCTCACTCCATACACAGTTTCAAGTGTAGATATGACAGAGCCCGATAGGCTCAGGAATCTGTACACCTGTTGATTGACGGTTGAGAGGCGGGACCAAAGAGCCAGAGCTCAACCCCCGCAAACACAACTAGGTGAGTACAACTAGGTGAGTACTGGTGACACACACACCTCCACACTGGTGACACACACACCTCCACACTGGTGACACACACACCTTCACACTGGTGACACACACACCTCCACACTGGTGACACACCTCCACACTGGTGACACACACACCACCACGCTGGTGACACACCTCCACACTGGTGACACACACACCTCCACACTGGTGACACACACACCTTCACACTGGTGACACACACACCTCCACACTGGTGATACACCTCCCCACTGGTGACACACACACCTCCACACTGGTGACACACACACCTCCACACTGGTGACACACCTCCACACTGGTGACACACACACCACCACGCTGGTGACACACCTCCACACTGGTGACACACACTCCACCACACTGGTGACACACACACCTCCACACTGGTGACACACCTCCACACTGGTGACACACACACCACCACGCTGGTGACACACCTCCACACTGGTGACACACACACCACCACGCTGGTGACACACCTCCACACTGGTGACACACACACCACCACGCTGGTGACACACCTCCACACTGGTGACACACACACCTCCACACTGGTGACACACCTCCACACTGGTGACACACACACCACCACGCTGGTGACACACCTCCACACTGGTGACACACACACCACCACGCTGGTGACACACCTCCACACTGGTGACACACACACCACCACGCTGGTGACACACCTCCACACTGGTGACACACACACCTCCACACTGGTGACACACACACCTCCACACTGGTGACACACCTCCACACTGGTGACACACACACCTCCACACTGGTAACACACACACCTCCACACTGGGAGAGTGTGCTAATCTAGGATCTAAACCCAGGATCTAAAGATCCGCATAATCATGAAAGACAAGCAAGGGAACTCACTGAACACGAATAAATGAATAATCAAGTTTATTAACAGAAGGAAGAGGCGCAGGGCGAGAGGGGAAAACCAGGAAGTCATAGCTCCCAACACAACACCCCCAGAGGCGAGGGGGGAACCCACAACCAGCTACCCAGTAACACCAGAAGGGAGGATAACCCCGCCTCCCTCCTCTGCATAGAAAACCCCCCTACCCCAAACCCTCCCTGCCCCCACTCAAAAGTTCAGCCAAATCTCCCTCCCCCCAAACCCAATCCCCACCCTTCTACCCCTCCCCTCCTCCCGAGTCCTCCCTCCCCCCTTTCCTTCCCGTCCTCCCTCCCCTTTCACCCCATACCCTCCCTGTCCCTCCCCCTTCACTGGATCCCCCGCCCCTCATTCCAGTATCCTCTGAGATCCTGTTACCCACCTCACAGGTCCTCACACCCATGGAACAGCCTCCCCCACCAGCAGAACACTCACCAAGGAGGCGATTTGAGAAGGGACAGAAGAAAGTGAGCCTCAAAGCGATGTACACTAACATAGATGGAATTACAAATAAAGCAAATGAGCTTGGAGAACTGGTACTAGAGGAAACCCCAGACATAATAGCCCTCACAGAAACAAAGATCACGAAAACAATAACAAATGCAGTGTTCCCACAGGACTATTATGTTATGCGGAAAGAGAGGGAAGGAAGAGGTGGGGGTGGTGTAGCTCTGCTGGTAAGAAAAGGCTGGGATTTTGAGGAGATGGATATTCAGGGCTGTGAAGGTTTCAGTGACTACATAGCAGGTACTGTAACAAATGGAGGGAAAAAAATTATAGTCGCAGTCATATATAATCCACCACCAAATGACAGAAGACCTAGACAGGAATATGATAGAAACAACATGGCCACCATTAACATAATAGAAAGAGCAGCTTCTGTTGCTAGCAGGAATGGATCTGGACTACTAATTATGGGAGACTTCAACCATGGGAAGATAGATTGGAAGAACAGAGACCCGCATGGAGGACCAGAAACATGGAGAGCTAAGCTGCTGGATGTGGCAACAAGAAACTTTCTAAGCCAGCATACCAAAGAGCCAACAAGAATGAGAGGAGAAGATGAACCAGCAATGCTTGATTTGATATTTACCCTAAATGAATGGGATATAAGGGAAGTTAAGATGGAAGCGCCCTTGGGAATGAGTGACCACAGTGTATTGAACTTTGAGTACCTGGTAGAGCTAGGACTTATCTCCCCCCAAAAAGAACTAGGAATCAAAAGGCTGGCATACCGAAAGGGGAATTATGAACAGATGAGAAGTTTCCTAAGTGAAATACCTTGGGACACAGACCTCAGAGACAAGTCTGTACAGGGTATGATGGACTATGTTACCCAAAAGTGTCAGGAGGCAGTAAACAGGTTCATCCCGGCCCAAAGGGAAAAATCCGAGAAGCAACAGAAGAATCCATGGTATAATAGGGCATGTATGGAAGCGAAGAAACTGAACAAAAAGGCGTGGAGGAACTTCCGGAATAACAGAACACCAGAAAGCAGGGAGAGATACCAGAGAACCAGGAATGAGTACGTCAGGGTGAGAAGAGAAGCAGAGAAAAATTTTGAAAATGATATAGCAAACAAAGCCAAGACCGAACCAAAGCTACTCCACAGTCACATCAGAAGGAAAACAACAGTGAAAGAACAGGTATTGAAACTTAGAACAGGCGAGGACAGGTATACAGAGAATGACAGAGAGGTGTGTGAGGAACTCAACAAGAGGTTCCAGGAGGTCTTCACAATAGAACAGGGTGAGGTCACTGTGCTAGGAGAAAGGGAGGTAAACCAGGCGGCCTTGGAGGAGTTCGAAATTACGAGAGAGGAGGTCAAGAGACACCTGCTGGATCTGGATGTTAGAAAGGCGGTTGGTCCAGATGGGATCTCACCATGGGTACTGAAAGAGTGTGCAGAGGCACTTTGCTTGCCACTCTCCATAGTGTATAGTAAATCACTAGAGACGGGAGACCTACCAGAAATATGGAAGACGGCGAATGTGGTCCCAATATACAAAAAGGGCGACAGACAATAGGCACTGAACTACAGGCCAGTGTCCTTGACTTGTATACCATGCAAGGTGATGGAGAAGATCGTGAGAAAAAACCTGGTAACACATCTGGAGAGAAGGGACTTCGTGACAAATCGCCAACATGGATTCAGGGAGGGTAAATCTTGCCTTACAGGCTTGATAGAATTCTACGATCAGGTGCCACAGATTAAGCAAGAAAGAGAGGGCTGGGCGGACTGCATTTTCTTGGATTGTCGGAAAGCCTTTGACACAGTACCGCATAAGAGGCTGGTACATAAGCTGGAGAGACAGGCAGGTGTAGCTGGTAAGGTGCTCCAGTGGATAAGGGAGTATCTAAGCAATAGGAAGCAGAGAGTTACGGTGAGGGGTGAGACCTCCGATTGGCGTGAAGTCACCAGTGGAGTCCCACAGGGCTCTGTACTCGGTCCTATCTTGTTTCTGAGATATGTAAATGATCTCCCGGAGGGTATCGATTCATTTCTCTCAATGTTTGCGGACGATGCTAAAATTATGAGAAGGATTAAAACAGAAGAGGACTGTTTGAGGCTTCAAGAAGACCTAGACAAGCTGAAGGAATGGTCGAACAAATGGTTGTTAGAGTTTAACCCAACCAAATGTAATGTAATGAAGATAGGTGTAGGGAGCAGGAGGCCAGATACAAGGTATCATCTGGGAGAGGAAATTCTTCAGGAGTCAGAGAAGGAAAAAGACTTGGGGGTTGATATCACGCCAGACCTGTCTCCTGCAGCACATATCAAGCGGATAACATCAGCGGCATATGCCAGGCTGGCCAACATACCAACGGCATTCAGAAACTTGTGTAAAGAATCATTCAGAACTTTGTATACCACATATGTCAGGCCAATCCTGGAGTATGCAGCCCCAGCATGGAGTCCATATCTAGTCAAGGATAAGACTAAACTGGAAAAGGTTCAAAGGTTTGCCACCAGACTAGTACCCGAGCTGAGAGGTATGAGCTACGAGGAGAGACTACGGGAATTAAACCTCACTTCGCTGGAAGACAGAAGAGTTAGGGGGGACATGATCACCACATTCAAGATTCTGAAGGGGATTGATAGGGTAGATAAAGACAGTCTATTTAACACAAGGGGAACACGCACAAGGGGACACAGGTGGAAACTGAGTGCCCAAATGAGCCACAGAGATATTAGAAAGAACTTTTTTAGTGTCAGAGTGGTTGACAAATGGAATGCATTAGGGGGTGATGTGGTGGAGGCTCACTCCATACACAGTTTCAAGTGTAGATATGACAGAGCCCGATAGGCTCAGGAATCTGTACACCTGTTGATTGACGGTTGAGAGGCGGGACCAAAGAGCCAGAGCTCAACCCCCGCAAACACAACTAGGTGAGTACAACTAGGTGAGTACTGGTGACACACACACCTCCACACTGGTGACACACACACCTCCACACTGGTGACACACACACCTTCACACTGGTGACACACACACCTCCACACTGGTGACACACCTCCACACTGGTGACACACACACCACCACGCTGGTGACACACCTCCACACTGGTGACACACACACCTCCACACTGGTGACACACACACCTTCACACTGGTGACACACACACCTCCACACTGGTGATACACCTCCCCACTGGTGACACACACACCTCCACACTGGTGACACACACACCTCCACACTGGTGACACACCTCCACACTGGTGACACACACACCACCACGCTGGTGACACACCTCCACACTGGTGACACACACTCCACCACACTGGTGACACACCTCCACACTGGTGACACACACACCACCACGCTGGTGACACACCTCCACACTGGTGACACACACACCACCACGCTGGTGACACACCTCCACACTGGTGACACACACACCACCACGCTGGTGACACACCTCCACACTGGTGACACACACACCTCCACACTGGTGACACACCTCCACACTGGTGACACACACACCACCACGCTGGTGACACACCTCCACACTGGTGACACACACACCACCACGCTGGTGACACACCTCCACACTGGTGACACACACACCACCACGCTGGTGACACACCTCCACACTGGTGACACACACACCTCCACACTGGTGACACACACACCTCCACACTGGTGACACACCTCCACACTGGTGACACACACACCTCCACACTGGTAACACACACACCTCCACACTGGGAGAGTGTGCTAATCTAGGATCTAAACCCAGGATCTAAAGATCCGCATAATCATGAAAGACAAGCAAGGGAACTCACTGAACACGAATAAATGAATAATCAAGTTTATTAACAGAAGGAAGAGGCGCAGGGCGAGAGGGGAAAACCAGGAAGTCACAGCTCCCAACACAACACCCCCAGAGGCGAGGGGGGAACCCACAACCAGCTACCCAGTAACACCAGAAGGGAGGATAACCCCGCCTCCCTCCTCTGCATAGAAAACCCCCCTACCCCAAACCCTCCCTGCCCCCACTCAAAAGTTCAGCCAAATCTCCCTCCCCCCAAACCCAATCCCCACCCTTCTACCCCTCCCCTCCTCCCGAGTCCTCCCTCCCCCCTTTCCTTCCCGTCCTCCCTCCCCTTTCACCCCATACCCTCCCTGTCCCTCCCCCTTCACTGGATCCCCCGCCCCTCATTCCAGTATCCTCTGAGATCCTGTTACCCACCTCACAGGTCCTCACACCCATGGAACAGCCTCCCCCACCAGCAGAACACTCACCAAGGAGGCGATTTGAGAAGGGACAGAAGAAAGTGAGCCTCAAAGCGATGTACACTAACATAGATGGAATTACAAATAAAGCAAATGAGCTTGGAGAACTGGTACTAGAGGAAACCCCAGACATAATAGCCCTCACAGAAACAAAGATCACGAAAACAATAACAAATGCAGTGTTCCCACAGGACTATTATGTTATGCGGAAAGAGAGGGAAGGAAGAGGTGGGGGTGGTGTAGCTCTGCTGGTAAGAAAAGGCTGGGATTTTGAGGAGATGGATATTCAGGGCTGTGAAGGTTTCAGTGACTACATAGCAGGTACTGTAACAAATGGAGGGAAAAAAATTATAGTCGCAGTCATATATAATCCACCACCAAATGACAGAAGACCTAGACAGGAATATGATAGAAACAACATGGCCACCATTAACATAATAGAAAGAGCAGCTTCTGTTGCTAGCAGGAATGGATCTGGACTACTAATTATGGGAGACTTCAACCATGGGAAGATAGATTGGAAGAACAGAGACCCGCATGGAGGACCAGAAACATGGAGAGCTAAGCTGCTGGATGTGGCAACAAGAAACTTTCTAAGCCAGCATACCAAAGAGCCAACAAGAATGAGAGGAGAAGATGAACCAGCAATGCTTGATTTGATATTTACCCTAAATGAATGGGATATAAGGGAAGTTAAGATGGAAGCGCCCTTGGGAATGAGTGACCACAGTGTATTGAACTTTGAGTACCTGGTAGAGCTAGGACTTATCTCCCCCCAAAAAGAACTAGGAATCAAAAGGCTGGCATACCGAAAGGGGAATTATGAACAGATGGGAAGTTTCCTAAGTGAAATACCTTGGGACACAGACCTCAGAGACAAGTCTGTACAGGGTATGATGGACTATGTTACCCAAAAGTGTCAGGAGGCAGTAAACAGGTTCATCCCGGCCCAAAGGGAAAAATCCGAGAAGCAACAGAAGAATCCATGGTATAATAGGGCATGTATGGAAGCGAAGAAACTGAACAAAAAGGCGTGGAGGAACTTCCGGAATAACAGAACACCAGAAAGCAGGGAGAGATACCAGAGAACCAGGAATGAGTACGTCAGGGTGAGAAGAGAAGCAGAGAAAAATTTTGAAAATGATATAGCAAACAAAGCCAAGACCGAACCAAAGCTACTCCACAGTCACATCAGAAGGAAAACAACAGTGAAAGAACAGGTATTGAAACTTAGAACAGGCGAGGACAGGTATACAGAGAATGACAGAGAGGTGTGTGAGGAACTCAACAAGAGGTTCCAGGAGGTCTTCACAATAGAACAGGGTGAGGTCACTGTGCTAGGAGAAAGGGAGGTAAACCAGGCGGCCTTGGAGGAGTTCGAAATTACGAGAGAGGAGGTCAAGAGACACCTGCTGGATCTGGATGTTAGAAAGGCGGTTGGTCCAGATGGGATCTCACCATGGGTACTGAAAGAGTGTGCAGAGGCACTTTGCTTGCCACTCTCCATAGTGTATAGTAAATCACTAGAGATGGGAGACCTACCAGAAATATGGAAGACGGCGAATGTGGTCCCAATATACAAAAAGGGCGACAGACAATAGGCACTGAACTACAGGCCAGTGTCCTTGACTTGTATACCATGCAAGGTGATGGAGAAGATCGTGAGAAAAAACCTGGTAACACATCTGGAGAGAAGGGACTTCGTGACAAATCGCCAACATGGATTCAGGGAGGGTAAATCTTGCCTTACAGGCTTGATAGAATTCTACGATCAGGTGACACAGATTAAGCAAGAAAGAGAGGGCTGGGCGGACTGCATTTTCTTGGATTGTCGGAAAGCCTTTGACACAGTACCGCATAAGAGGCTGGTACATAAGCTGGAGAGACAGGCAGGTGTAGCTGGTAAGGTGCTCCAGTGGATAAGGGAGTATCTAAGCAATAGGAAGCAGAGAGTTACGGTGAGGGGTGAGACCTCCGATTGGCGTGAAGTCACCAGTGGAGTCCCACAGGGCTCTGTACTCGGTCCTATCTTGTTTCTGATATATGTAAATGATCTCCCGGAGGGTATCGATTCATTTCTCTCAATGTTTGCGGACGATGCTAAAATTATGAGAAGGATTAAAACAGAAGAGGACTGTTTGAGGCTTCAAGAAGACCTAGACAAGCTGAAGGAATGGTCGAACAAATGGTTGTTAGAGTTTAACCCAACCAAATGTAATGTAATGAAGATAGGTGTAGGGAGCAGGAGGCCAGATACAAGGTATCATCTGGGAGAGGAAATTCTTCAGGAGTCAGAGAAGGAAAAAGACTTGGGGGTTGATATCACGCCAGACCTGTCTCCTGCAGCACATATCAAGCGGATAACATCAGCGGCATATGCCAGGCTGGCCAACATACCAACGGCATTCAGAAACTTGTGTAAAGAATCATTCAGAACTTTGTATACCACATATGTCAGGCCAATCCTGGAGTATGCAGCCCCAGCATGGAGTCCATATCTAGTCAAGGATAAGACTAAACTGGAAAAGGTTCAAAGGTTTGCCACCAGACTAGTACCCGAGCTGAGAGGTATGAGCTACGAGGAGAGACTACGGGAATTAAACCTCACTTCGCTGGAAGACAGAAGAGTTAGGGGGGACATGATCACCACATTCAAGATTCTGAAGGGGATTGATAGGGTAGATAAAGACAGTCTATTTAACACAAGGGGAACACGCACAAGGGGACACAGGTGGAAACTGAGTGCCCAAATGAGCCACAGAGATATTAGAAAGAACTTTTTTAGTGTCAGAGTGGTTGACAAATGGAATGCATTAGGGGGTGATGTGGTGGAGGCTCACTCCATACACAGTTTCAAGTGTAGATATGACAGAGCCCGATAGGCTCAGGAATCTGTACACCTGTTGATTGACGGTTGAGAGGCGGGACCAAAGAGCCAGAGCTCAACCCCCGCAAACACAACTAGGTGAGTACAACTAGGTGAGTACTGGTGACACACACACCTCCACACTGGTGACACACACACCTCCACACTGGTGACACACACACCTTCACACTGGTGACACACACACCTCCACACTGGTGACACACCTCCACACTGGTGACACACACACCACCACGCTGGTGACACACCTCCACACTGGTGACACACACACCTCCACACTGGTGACACACACACCTTCACACTGGTGACACACACACCTCCACACTGGTGATACACCTCCCCACTGGTGACACACACACCTCCACACTGGTGACACACACGCCACCACACTGGTGATACACCTCCACACTAGGAACACACACATCTACACACTGGTGGACGGTTGTAGACGGTTGGAACAAGTTAGGTGAGAAGATGGTGGAGGCCAAGACTGTCAGTAGTTTCAAAGTGTTATATGACAAAGAGTGCTGGGAAGACGGGACACCACGAGCGTAGCTATCATCCTGTAACTACACTTAGGTAATTACTGGTGACACACACACCTCCACACTGGTGACACACTCACCACAAGCTGTATAAATAAGTAAAGTAGATTATTTAACCTTTTTTTACAGCATCTGCTCGATACATTTCCAATATTTTGCAAAATTTAATTTGGCTTCAGGTGAAGGAGTTGCGCTCTGGCTGTCGAGAGGTGAGGATGTGTCGCCTGACCTCTCCGGCAGTTTGGGGTGTTTGCTGTTTTCGTCGGCTGGGGGTGTGGGGGTCTCTACCCTCCCTACTGTTCCTGATAGTGTGGATGTGGCACTTTTGTGATGGGCGGCCATCTTCCCCCTGTTGTGCGGGTTAACTCCGTGGGTTTGGAGTTTACTGGCCGTGCAGGATACCCTTTCGTGGAGTTGGTCATGTGTGACCTGCTCCATATCTTGGTCGTGGACGTCTACGGTGTGGAGCTGGTGACTGCTCGCCGTGTGGTCATCAAGTTTGTGGGTGAGGCGACGTACCATGACTTTCTCCAATGGTACGAGGGGCGTACCTTGCAGCTGCAGGATGGCAACAGGTCGGTGGCCATTTCAGATCGAAGCTGTGCTGTGACGTAAGTGAGTGTCCATGGAACCCCCATGGAGTTTCCTGAGACCCTCCTCTGGCGTTTCTTCTAGAGGTTTGGCTCTGTCGTCAGTGTGCGGATGCACTCGCTCTCTTCTGGGAAATATACGGGTGTGATGACTAACATTCGTACCCTCGGGACGCGCCTGAGGTCAGACATTCCTTCCTCTGTCCGGCTCTTAGAGTACTACGTGCGGGTGTATTATGCCCGGCAACCCCGTATTTGTTTCTGGTGTGGCATGTTGGGGGCACTGCGGATCCGGTTGCTTCCGTCAACTTATTCCGTGAAGAGGATTTCCCGCCGCTCCCTCTGGAGGAGGACTCCGGGGATGAGGGAGTGGCCGTCCGGTTTGCTGATGCGGCTCCTCCTGCGTCGCCCGACGTTCCTTCGGTTGTTGCAGTCCCTCCTCCGGGTTTTGCAGTGCCGTCGGTTGATCTACCAGCTCCTGTCGATGTCCCCGCTGCTCCCATGGGCCTTTCTGGTGTTCACTGTGAGGCGTCGCCGTCTTCTTCCTCGTCTTCGGCTGCTACGCCTGGCCCTGTGTCCTCGCCTCGGGTCTCAGTTGAGCTGGGTGCTGGGGTGACTGCGGAGCCTTCTGCTGTGTGTGGCCCGGTTTCCCCTGTGGTAGAGGCTGCTGCCGTTCTGCTTCGGGCGTCGGTTCGTCCGGCTAGTGGTACCCGTGTTTCTGGGTCCGCTTCCGGCTCTGACGATCTCCGGCTAGAGCCCGAACGTTCCCGGTGTTTGTCGTCTGCCTGGCCCGATGTTGGGGAATTCAGTGACTGTGGGTCTGCGGGTGTTGACGGTGTGGATACGGATGCGTCGATTTCTCCGCGGTTAGTGATGGTGGAGGTCCATGTGCCTGCTGGTGATCGTGCCCATGTCTCGGGTGTGCCTTCTGTTCCTTCTCCACCAGGGGACTCTCCGCACTGAGGGGTGGTGGCTTCCGCTGCCAGGGTGGTGTGCCCGTTGACGCTGGTGCCCCTGTGGTGGTGCCCTCTGTCCGGATACCTCCTGTGAGGTTGTGTGTTGGGGGCCTGGAGGACGTGTTGTCGGCGTCTGTGATGCCGCCGAGTCACTGGTTGGAGATTGCTGCATTACCGTTATACGAGGAGCCGGGGGACTTTCATGGTGGAGGGATTCCATTGGTGTGGGGGAGAGTGGCGTTCACTCGCCTCAGAAGTGATACCATCTGGGTCCCCTGTTTGCGGGTGTTTGTTGCCAGGGTTTCAGATGAAATGGCGTCCCCGGTGGATGTACAAGACCCTTAGGGGTGGTTGCGCTGGGAGGCGTTCAATGTACGGTTCCCACGGGTCATGTTTCCGGGCAAGTATGTCAGCTGATTTCCTGTTTCAGTGATTACTGTAATACTGTGTGCCCTTTTTGCTGTTTGTTTGCCCTCTTGTAGTCTGTGCCTGTGCCTCTCCCTTTGTTTGTGGCGAGGCAGGTGGTTTGGTGTGAGTGTTCTTATTCATGTATTTATTTTTGTGTTGTTACTTTGCCCTGTGTGTTCTATTCATGCTTTACTTGTAATTTTTTTTTTTTGTTATGGCTTGTTGTATATTGAGATTTTCTTGTTATATTTCATGTTGTACCTACTGATGTGCTTTGTTGTTGGTCCTTCAGACCTGCGCTTCTGTTTGTTTTGTTTTATGTGTTACTATGTTTTCTTGTTTTGCTTGCATTGCTTGCTTGTTTGATTTTGTTTTATGTTTTGTGTCTTGATGTGCTTTTCTCATACATATAGTGTTCCATTTCTCCAGTTTTGCTAATTTGCTGTACTGTGCTGTCGGTCCTTCTGGCCGGTGTTTTTTTGTTTTGTTTTGTTATGTTTAAAATGTTGTTTTATTGTATTTATTGTATTTAACTTGCATGCTTGCATGCAAACATAAAAAAAAAAAAATTGGCTTCAGGTTCAGTTGGAAATGAAAAGTTCATATACTTAAGGTAAACTTTTAAAGAGAAATAGACGAATGTTGCTCAGATTTAACAAACTGGAAAATGAGGCTCTGTCTGACTCATGTGTATAAATATAGTGTAAGTTGTTGTCTTAATCAACAAGGCTTACAGCTGCATGTTTTGATCAATATTACTGGTCGTTTACCATGAAAAGTCTCAATATTGTTAAGAGGGACTGTTTCCCTTCCATCATTTTATCATAACATTCTATATGTAACATAATATTGGAATCATGATGAACAAATTTTGTTCTTCAATTATTTACATTTGGTTAAATATTTAAAATTATGTTTTATTGGTGGTTATTGCTTTATCTATAACATATTATTATGAGACTTAGCAACACTCTTAAGATTCATCGATATTGATTTTGTTTAGTGTATGAATCAAATATTCAATCAAAATTAATATCTACGTAAGGGAGATATTTGGAGTAACAATGCAATTGTTAATGTTTCTACTGAGGACAAAGAAGATGGGACCTCACCTGCCTTGTACCAAGTACAGCAGCCAATGAATGCGAACTTGGCGAACTGCCTGATGAGGTAGAGAACCAATGAGAGCCAAGTTGAGTGTGTGGTCGAGACTGAGCAAGAAGGGCCGCAGGCTGGTGTGTGGCGACGGCGGACTGTGGAGGTGAAACAACCACTCTGTAAGTAACCAGCTCGAGTGCATGTTGCACACCTCGTCACTCGGGATTGAATATTCCAGATTAAAACTAAAGTGAGCCAATATTGTCCTGCTAGATTGCTAAGTAGAGATGTGCATCACAGTCTTCCTTAGTGTAGTGTTGATTAGTGCTGCTAATGTTTGACTTATCCTCGACACCAGCTTCAACATGTAAGACAAGGAAAACAGTATCAGACAAAGACTAAATACCGCCAGATTGTCTGATAGATTACGAAAACTACCTTCGACGAATTCCACTGGAAAATTTTTTGTTTAATTATCAGCGGAAAGTGCCAAGTCATTACGACTATATAGCACTGGGAAGGGATCAGGGATGTGGGAAATTTTTACCCACAATATCTATATTATTATCTAAGAAATGTATTATTTTTATATTATATCTAAATCATAACAAAGTCATATCAAATTCATACCAGAATCACTACAGATTCATTATACATCTGGCCCTTGGTTGCCTACGTAACTTTGTGCAGGATTTCTCAAGGATCCAGAAGCTTCTAGAAAGAATTCTTAATTAAAAAATACTATTGGAACAATTAAATCGGTTTCCGGTAGAGATTCAATCAAATCCTTAATAAGAATCGATAGTGCTAGAAAGTTCTACTTATAATCTTTAAACCCTATATCTAATTATATTATAATCACATCTTATCTCAATCATATGTATAGACAGTAAAAATAATCAATCAATATTCATTGAAAGCTACCCCTCTAAAGGGAGAGGGAGGAGCCATCTCGGGAATAAGGTGCCCACCACGCCCCTGAGACAGAACGCGTGTGTTTACAAAACAGTGAAACGTGTGATGGTGCCTTGCAAACAATTATTCAGCTTAGGACACCTTATCCAACTATCTTTATCACCAGTGATTACTCTCTAGAACTGGGGGAGTACCTGAACAATATATATACAAGGAAAAATTATTTGAACATATCTAAATAAGTGTCGAGTGGAGCACAGAGTGGAGGTAGTGTCTCTCACCAACCAGGTAGTGTCTCTCACCAACCAGGTAGTGTCTCTCACCAACCAGGTAGTGTCTCTCACCAACTAGGTAGTGTCTCTCACCAACCAGGTAGTGTCTCTCACCAACCAGGTAGTGTCTCTCACCAACCAGGTAGTGTCTCTCACCAACCAGGTAGTGTCTCTCACCAACCAGGTAGTGTCTCTCACCAACCAGGTAGTGTCTCTCACCAACCAGGTAGTGTCTCTCACCAACCTGGTATTGTCTCTCACCAACCAGGTAGTGTCTCTCACCAACCAGGTAGTGTCTCTCACCAACCTGGTATTGTCTCTCACCAACCTGGTAGTGTCTCTCACCAACCAGGTAGTGTCTCTCACCAACCTGGTATTGTCTCTCACCAACCAGGTAGTGTCTCTCACCAACCAGATAGTGTCTCTCACCAACCTGGTAGTGTCTCTCACCAACCTGGTAGTGTCTCTCACCAACGTGGTAGTGTCTCTCACCAACCAGGTAGTGTCTCTCACCAACCTGGTATTGTCTCTCACCAACCAGGTAGTGTCTCTCACCAACCAGGTAGTGTCTCTCACCAACCAGGTAGTGTCTCTCACCAACCTGGTAGTGTCTCTCACCAACCAGGTAGTGTCTCTCACCAACCAGGTAGTGTCTCTCACCAACCTGGTAGTGTCTCTCACCAACCTGGTAGTGTCTCTCACCAACCTGGTAGTGTCTCTCACCAACCAGGTAGTGTCTCTCACCAACCAGGTAGTGTCTCTCACCAACCTGGTATTGTCTCTCACCAACCAGGTAGTGTCTCTCACCAACCAGGTAGTGTCTCTCACCAACCAGGTAGTGTCTCTCACCAACCTGGTAGTGTCTCTCACCAACCAGGTAGTGTCTCTCACCAACCAGGTAGTGTCTCTCACCAACCAGGTAGTGTCTCTCACCAACCAGGTAGTGTCTCTCACCAACCAGGTAGTGTCTCTCACCAACCTGGTAGTGTCTCTCACCAACCTGGTAGTGTCTCTCACCAACCTGGTAGTGTCTCTCACCAACCAGGTAGTGTCTCTCACCAACCTGGTATTGTCTCTCACCAACCAGGTAGTGTCTCTCACCAACCAGGTAGTGTCTCTCACCAACCAGGTAGTGTCTCTCACCAACCTGGTAGTGTCTCTCACCAACCAGGTAGTGTCTCTCACCAACCAGGTAGTGTCTCTCACCAACCAGGTAGTGTCTCTCACCAACCAGGTAGTGTCTCTAGCCCCCACTACCCCCAGGTAGTGGGGGCCTCGTAGCCTGGTGGATAGCGCGCAGGATTCGTAATTCTGTGCCGCGGGTTCGATTCCCGCACGAGGCAGAAACAAATGGGCAAAAGTTTCTTTCACCCTGAATGCCCCTGTTACCTAGCAGTAAATAGGTACCTGGGAGTTAGTCAGCTGGCTTCCTGGGGGTGGAGGCCTGGTCGAGGACCGGGCCGCGAGGACACTAAAGCCCCGAAATCACCTCAAGATAACCAAGATAACCAGGTAGTGTCTCTCACTAACCAGGTAGTGTCTCTCACCAACCAGGTAGTGTCTCTCACCAACCAGGTAGTGTCTCTCACTAACCAGGTAGTGTCTCTCACCGACCAGGTAGTGTCTCTCACCAACCTGGTAGTGTCTCTCACCTACCAGGTAGTGTCTCTCACCAACCAGGTAGTGTCTCTCACCAACCAGGTAGTGTCTCTCACCAACCAGGTAGTGTCTCTCACCAACCTGGTAGTGTCTCTCACCAAACAGGTAGTGTCTCTCACCAACCAGGTAGTGTCTCTCACCAACCTGGTAGTGTCTCTCACCTACCAGGTAGTATCTCTCACCAACCAGGTAGTGTCTCTCACCAACCTGGTAGTGTCTCTCACCAACCAGGTAGTGTCTCTCACTAACCAGGTAGTGTTTCTCACCAACAAGGTAGTGCCACTCACCAACCTGGTAGTGTCTCTCACCTACCAGGTAGTGTCTCTCACCTACCAGGTAGTGTCTCTCACCAACCAGGTAGTGTCTCTCACCAACCAGGTAGTGTCTCTCACTAATCAGGTAGTATCTCTCACTAACCAAATGCAAATGGGCAAATGCAAATTTGCATTTGCAGCGGCAAATGCAGTGTTTGCAGCCCTAACAGAAACCCACACAAAGGACTACCATGATGGTGAAATATGGATCTCAGAGTACAATCTTTTCAGATGTGATAGGAAACGCCGGCGTGGGGTCAGCCTCTACATCAAAGACACACTCATCTGTACTGAGGTGCTAAACACCTCAAATGATATGGTGGAAGTGCTGATAATCAAAATAGAGATTTTAAATGTAGTTATTGTCCTTGTATATAAGTCACCGGAGGCAAACCCTCAGCAGTTTAAAGACCAACTAATGAAAATAGAACACTGCTTAGAAAACCTCACAAATCCAGCTCCGAACATCATCCTGCTTGGGGACTTCAACCTACGGCACCTGAAATGAAGCACCTGGCTAATACAGTAATATCAGAAAGAATACCAGGAAGTAGCCTAAATGAACAGGCACATGCAAATGACCTGCTACGGATGTGCGACAGGTTTGCCTTAAACCAGCAAATAGTAGAACCAACTAGGAAGAACACGCTGGACCTCATTTTCACTAACAATGATGAATTGATCAGGAACATAATGATTACAAATACCTGTTACTCAGATCACAACTTAATTGAAGTTATGACAACCATGGGGAGTGGACCTTCAAAACCAGTCCAGATTCCCGGTGGAGGAGATTTCAGCAAATTCAACTTCAATAATAAACAGATAAACTGGGAGCAAATAAACCAGGACTTCATGGTTTAGTCATGAAGTCCTGACATCAGGACTTCATGACTAGTCCTGAAGTCCTGAAATGCAAACCTGAACCTGGAAAAAATAAGCTCAGTAGCACTAGAAATATGTTCAAACCGCATACCTCTAAGAAAAAAGAGGAAGAGATGCAGATTGGAACGGGAACGTCGTTCCTTATATAGGCGAAGAAAACGAATCACGGAACAACTTGAGAGTCGCACCCTATCTCAAGAACGGCGAAGAAGGTTAGGTAGAGAAATAGAAACAATTGAACGGAAGCTACAAGAATCATACAAAACCCAGGAGAGGCAAAGAGAGCAAAAGGCCATCAGTGAAATAGAAAGAAATCCGAAATATTTTTTCTCCTGTGCAAAATCAAGATCAAAAACCACATCTAGTATCGGGCCCCTGCGAAAGGGAGATGGAACTTTTACCGATGACAACAAAGAAATGAGCGAGCTACTGAGGACGCAGTACGACTCTTTTTTTTCAGCGAGCCAAAAAACACACTAAAGATTGATAACCCAAATGAATTTTTCATGGACACGATACCAACATCAAATCATATATCAGACGTCACCCTATCCCCACTGGATTTTGAAGAAGCCATAAACAGTATACCTATGCACTTAGCACCAGGCCCGGATTCTTGGAACTTCATATTCATAAAGAACTGTAAAAAAACACTATCGCAGGCCCTCCACATTCTGTGGAGACAAAGCCTAGATACTGGCGTTATTCCTGATATACTAAAAACAGCAGAGATAGCACCACTTCATAAAGGAGGAAATAAGGCAGAGGCAAAAAATTACAGACCGATAGCACTAACATCGCACATCATAAAAATTTTTGAGAGAGTGCTAAGAAGTAAAATCACAAAATACATGGAATCACAGCAACTCCATAACCCCAGACAACATGGTTTCAGAACAGGGCGCTCTTGCCTGTCGCAGTTGCTGGACCACTATGATATGGCATTAGATGCTATGGAAGACAAACAAAACGCGGATGTAATTTACACAGATTTCGCAAAAGCTTTTGATAAATGTGACCATGGTGTTATTGCACATAAAATGCGTTCAAAAGGAATTACCGGAAAAATAGGCAGATGGATCTACAATTTCCTGACCAACAGAACCCAATGTGTAATAGTCAACAAAATAAAAATCCAGCCCATCAACCGTGAAGAGCTCAGTCCCCCAGGGTACTGTGCTTGCTCCAGTACTTTTTCTCATCCTCATTTCGGACATAGACAAGAACACAACCTATAGCACTGTATCATCCTTTGCAGATGACACTAGGATCTTCATGAGAGTAGGCAACATAGAGGACACGGCGAACCTCCAGTCAGATGTAGATCAGGTCTTTCTATGGGCTACAGAAAATAATATGGAGTTTAACGAAGATAAGTTCCAGCTCATGCGCTATGGAAAAAATGAAAATATAAAAACGGAAACCACGTACAAAACTCAGGCAAAGCATAACATAGAACGAAAAGGCAATGTAAAGGATCTGGATGTACTCATGTCGAAAGACCTTTTCTTTAAAGAACACAATAAAGTAGCCGTCACAACTGGAAGAAAAATGACAGGTTGGATAACAAGAACTTTCCACACTAGAGATGCTATACCGATGATGATACTTTTCAAAACGCTTGTGCTCTCTAGAGTGGAGTACTGCTGCACAATGACAGCACCTTTCAAAGCTGGAGAAATTGCTGACCTGGAGAGCGTGCAGAGATCCTTTACTGCTAGAATCCACTCCGTAAAACATCTAAACTATTGGGACCGACTAAAGAGCCTAAAACTGTACTCCCTTGAGCGCAGGCGGGAGAGGTACATAATAATTTACACGTGGAAAATATTAGAGGGGCTGGGAGGTACATAATAATTTATACGTGGAAAATATTAGAGAGGCTGGTCCCAAACCTGCACACAGAAATAACATCACATGAGACCAGAAGACATGGCAGGATGTGCAGAATACCCCCGTTGAAAAACAGAGGTGCAACAGGTACTCTGAGAGAGAACTCTATCAACATCAGAGGTCCGAGACTGTTCAACACGCTTCCACTACACATAAGGGGCATAACTGGCCGACCCCTCACAGTGTTCAAGAGAGAACTGGATAAGCACCTCCAAAGGATACCTGATCAACCAGGCTGTGACTCATACGTCAGGTAGCAGCCGCGTCCAACAGCCTGGTTGATCAGTCCGGCAACCAGGAGGCCTGGTCGACGAACGGGCCGCGGGGACGCTAAGCCCCGGAAGCACCTCAAGGTAACCTCAAGGTAAGGTAACCTGGTACTGTTTCTCACCAACCTGGTAGTGTCTCTCACCAACCAGGTAGTCTCTTACTAACCTGGTAGTGTCTCTCACCAACCAGGTAGTCTCTTACCAACCAGGTAGTGTCTCTCACCAACCTGGTACTGTCTCTCACCAACCTGGTAGTGTCTCTCACCAACCTGGTAGTGTCTCTCACCAACCAGGTACTGTCTCTCACAAACCTGGTAGTGTCTCTTACCAACCAGGTAGTCTCTCACCAACCAGGTAGTGTCTCTCACCAACCAGGTAGTCTCTTACCAACCTGGTAGTGTCTCTCACCTACCAGGTAGTCTCTTACCAACCAGGTAGTGTCTCTCACCAACCTGGTACTGTCTCTCACCAACCTGGTAGTGTCTCTCACCAACCTGGTAGTGTCTCTCACCAACCAGGTACTTTCTCTCACCAACCAAGTAGTGTCTCTCACCAACTTGGTAGTGTCTCTCACCAACCTGATAGTGTCTCTCACCGACCTGGTAGTGTCTCTCACCAACCAGGTAGTGTCTCTCACCAACCTGGTAGTGTCTCTCACCAACAAGGTAGTGTCTCTCACCAACCTGGTACTGTCTCTCACCAACCAGGTAGTGTCTATCACCAACCAGGCAGTGTCTCTCACCAACCTGGTAGTGTCTCTCACCAAGCTGGTAGTGTCTCTCACCAACCTGGTAGTGTCTCTCACCAACAAGGTAGTGTCTCTCACCAACCTGGTACTGTCTCTCACCAACCAGGTAGTGTCTATCACCAACCAGGCAGTGTCTCTCACCAACCTGGTAGTGTCTCTCACCAAGCTGGTAGTGTCTCTCACCAACCTGGTATTGTCTCTCACCAACCAGGTAGTGTCTCTCACCAACCAGGTAGTGTCTCTCACCAACCTGGTAGTGTCTCTCACCAACCAGGTAGTGTCTCTCACCAACCAGGTAGTGTCTCTCACCAACCTGGTAGTGTCTCTCACCAACCAGGTAGTGTCTCTCACCAACCAGGTAGTGTCGCTCACCAACCAGGTAGTGTCGCTCACCAACCAGGTAGTGTCTCTCACCAACCTGGTAGTGTCTCTCACCAACCAGGTAGTGTCTCTCACCAACCAGGTAGTGTCGCTCACCAACCAGGTAGTCTCTCTAAACAACCAGGTAGTGTCTCTCACCAACCTGGCAGTGTCTCTCACCAACCTGGTAGTGTCTCTCACCGACCTGGTAGTGTCTCTCACCAACCAGGTAGTGTCTCTCACCAACCTGGTAGTGTCTCTCACCAACTAGGTAGTGTCTCTCACCAACCTGGTAGTGTCTCACCAACCTGGTAGTGTCTCTCACCAACCAGTGGGAGCCGATCGGCCGAGCGGACAGCACGCTGGGCTTGTGATCCTGTGGTCGTGGGTTCGATCCCTGGCGCCGGCTAGAAACCATGGGCAGAGTTTCTTTCACCCTATGCCCCTGTTACCTAGCAGTAAAATAGGTACCTGGGTGTTAATCAGCTGTCACAGGCTGCTTCCTGGGGGTGGAGACCTGGTCGAGGACCGGGCCGCGAGGACACTAAAGCCCCGAAATCATCTCAAGATAACTCAAGATAACCAGGTATAGTGTCTCTCACCAACCTGGTAGTGTCTCTCAACAATCAGGTAGTGTCTCTCACCAACCTGGTAGTGTCTCTCACCAACCTGGTAGTGTCTCTCACCAACCTGTTAGTGTCTCTCACCAACCTGGTAGTGTCTCTCACCAACCTGGTAGTGTCTCTCACCAACCTGGTAGTGTCTCTCACCAACCAGGTAGTGTCTCTCACCAACTCTCTCTCATCCTCATATCGGACATAGACAAGAACACAACCTATAGCACTGTATCATCCTTTGCAGATAACACTAGGATCTTCATGAGAGTAGGCAACATAGAGGACACGGCGAACCTCCAGTCAGATGTAGATCAGGTCTTTCTATGGGCTACAGAAAATAATATGGTGTTTAACGAAGATAAGTTCCAGCTCATGCGCTATGGAAAAAATGGAAATATAAAACGGAAACCACGTACAAAACTCAGGCAAATCATAACATAGAAAGAAAAGGCAATGTTAAGGATCTGGGTGTACTCATGTCGGAAGACCATATTTTTAAAGAACACAATAAAGTAGCCGTCACAACTGCAAGAAAAATGACAGGTTGGATAACAAGAACTTTTCACACTAGAGATGCTATACCGATGATGATACTTTTCAAAACGCTTGTGCTCTCTAGAGTGGAGTACTGCTGCACAATGACAGCCCCTTTCAAAGCTGGAGAAATTGCTGACCTGGAGAGCGTTCAGAGATCCTTTACTGCTAGAATCCACTCCGTAAAACATCTAAAATATTGGGACCGACTAAAGAGCCTAAATCTGTATTCCCTTGAGCGCAGGCGGGAGAGATACATAATAATTTACACGTAGAAAATATTAGAGGGGCTGGTCCCAAACCTGCACACAGAGAGAGAACAAGGTACCTCTCATCAATCAGGTACTGTCTCTCACCAACCAGGTATAGCTAGTGTCTCTCACCAACCAGGTACTGTCTCTCACCAACCAGGTATAGCTAGTGTCTCTCACCAACCAGGTATAGCTAGTGTCTCTCACCAATCAGGTAGTGTCTCTCACCAACCAGGTACTTTCTCTCACCAACCAGGTACTGTCTCTCACCAACCAGGTAGTGTCTCTCACCAACCTGGTAGGGTCTCTCACCAACCTGGTAGTGTCTCTCATCAACCAGTGACCCACCCACTGTCATCCAGTAGAGGTGAGGGCCTCACAGAGACTGGTGGAGGTGAGGTCCTCACAGAGACTGGTGGAGGTGAGGTCCTCACAGAGACTGGTGGAGGTGAGGTCCTCACAGAGACTGGTGGAGGTGAGGTCCTCACAGAGACTGGTGGAGGTGAGGTCCTCACAGAGACTGGTGGAGGTGAGGGCCTCACAGAGGATGCCCCTCACCATGTAGATGTGTCAAGGGCGGTGATCAACAGGACTGTATGTTCTCCCGCACAGTTCTCAGGCAGGTAGAACAGTATGACTATCCATATAACTTCATATATTTGTAGTTTATATATGACTTGCTCTCATTTTATTTCCTATGCAAATGAAGTCGCAATATGCAGGCGATGAGTCACAATAACGTGGCTGAAGTATGTTGACCAGACCACACACTAGAAGTTGAAGGGACGACGACGTTTCGGTCCGTCCTGGACCATTCTCAAGTCGATTGTGAAGAGGAGGTAGAGACAGGCAATAAATAGGCAAGAGAGAGCTGAGGAGGAAAGTAAGGTGTAGAGGATAGTAGTAATAATGAGAATTGCAGAGGGCCTATTGGCCCATACAAGGCAGCTCCCATTATAACCACCGAATGAGAAGGAGATAGTAATAGGAATAAGAAGAGGATAGCAAGGGAGCGTAGGAGAAGACAATGAACAGAAAAGGGGGAGAAGAGAGAAAGAAAAGGAAAGAGAAAGAAAGATAAATGGAAGGGGTAAGCTTATGTTAAGTCACGTTTGTTAGAAAGATTAGAGCATTTGAGTATATACTAGTGTCTCACCAACCTGGTAGTGTCTCTCACCAACCAGTGGGAGCCGGTCGGCCGAGCGGACAGCACGCTGGGCTTGTGATCCTGTGGTCGTGGGTTCGATCCCTGGCGCCGGCTAGAAACCATGGGCAGAGTTTCTTTCACCCTATGCCCCTGTTACCTAGCAGTAAAATAGGTACCTGGGTGTTAATCAGCTGTCACAGGCTGCTTCCTGGGGGTGGAGACCTGGTCGAGGACCGGGCCGCGAGGACACTAAAGCCCCGAAATCATCTCAAGATAACTCAAGATAACCAGGTATAGTGTCTCTCACCAACCTGGTAGTGTCTCTCACCAATCTGGTAGTGTCTCCCCCATGGTAGTGTCTCCCCCACTGTTCTCCCCCATGGTACAGCTGTTTCACTGCCACTCCTCCACCCACTGTTCTCCCTCATGGTACAGCTGTTTCACTGCCACTCCTCCACCCACTGTTCTGTTCTCACTGAAAGGGAAGAGTCCACAGCAACAAAGCCAGGATTCAAGTTCATGTTGGGTACTTTGTGTATTAGAGCCGATTCAACAAGACGGCGTCTGTGTAGAGTAAAGGCAGGAAAGATTATTTTGGAGGAAGACCAATCAATAGGATGATTAGAATCCCTCACATGACATAAGAGAGCATTGTTAGTGTCTGCAGACTTAACACTTCTCTTGTGTTCTTTAAGTCTGTCATTCAGTGTACGGCCAGTTTCGCTAAAGTATTGGAGAGGATAAGATGAATAGGAAGTAGAGTAGACACCAGCAGCATTAGAAGCAGGAGGAGCAGTGGGAACTAGATTGCTTCGAAGTGTGTTAGTTTGTCGAAAGGCGAGTTTAATGTCAAGAGGACGAAAGGTATTGGTAAAAGTTTTGAGTTCAGATATGAAGGGAAGGCATAGTACAGTGATACTAGTGTTGGAAGCAGGTTTAGGATGAAAGAAATTTCGCTTAGCTTGAGAGTAGGCACAGTTGATGAAATGCAAAGGATAACCAAGGCGAGAGAATGATTTGTAGATAAAGGCAATTTCAGAATCAAGAAACTGATGGTCGCTGAGGCGTAGAGCGCGGAGGAAGAGAGAGACGAGGACACTTTTCTTAACAGAAGGAGGATGGTAGGAAAAGAAGTGAATGTACATGCCATTATGCATGGGTCTACGGTAGACAGAGAAAGAGAACCCAGACACAGAGCTGTGAACATGAACTTCAAGAAAAGGAAGGAGGAAGAGCCAGATTGTTAAGAGAGGCGAGGAAAGGCTGGAAAAGATTAAGGTCATGAGGCCATAAAGCAAAAATGTCATCAACATAGCAAAGCCAGAGAGAGGGACGAGTATCAATAGAAGGAAGAAGAACAGTTTCGAAGTATTCCGTGTAGAAATTAGCAAGAACAGGGGAGAGGGGGGAACCCATAGCGACACCGAAAGTTTGAGTGTAATATTTACCGTTGAAAGAGAAAGAGTTAGAGTCAACACAGAGTCTAATGAGATCGAGGAAAACGTCAGTGGGAAGCGGGAGAGGAAGGAGGCCCTCTGACGCCTTCTGTCTAAGGAAAGAGAGAACGTCATCGAGCGGAACATTAGTGAACAGAGAGTCGACATCAAGACTAAGCATCTTACAAAAGGGCTGCAGGCGCAGTCTTTCAGAAGTTGAAGGGATGACGAAGAAAAACGTCGTCGTCCCTTCAACTTCTAGTGTGTGGTCTGGTCAACATACGTCGCAATAACTATTATAGAAGGCTTCTCTTCTATTTTCGGAAAACATAACACTAATACACAAGAATTTTCTTTATTTTAATTTTGGGTCATATAAATGTTACGAAGAGCGAGGAAGATGATAGTACAACTGACCGATACACGACTCTCAAAGGAAGGGCCTCACTTGACACTATAATGACCACACAACTACCCTATACTGCACGACCTCTGCAGTAATCACAAGGGACACACGCATCTCTCATCACATGCCAAGGTTTACGTCTGGTTCGCCAAATACTCATGTATGTCAATCAGAGAAATACATGTACGAAATTGTGATCAGTGAATGTAATTCTTCAAGACTCGTCGCTGCAGCATGCGACGACACTGAGCTGAGTGGGAAACGACCCAACCACCAGGCAAGTCTTGTTTCCAACCCTTGTCCTCGTTCCTCACTGTTCTCTCCATGGTACAGCTGTTTCACTGCCACTCCTCCACCCACTGTTCTCCCCCATGGTACAGCTGTTTCACTGCCACTCCTCCACCCACTGTTCTCCCCCATGTTACAGCTGTTTCACTGCCACTCCTCCACCCACTGTTCTCCCCCATGGTACAGCTGTTTCACTGCCACTCCTCCACCCACTGTTCTCCCCCATGGTACAGCTGTTTCACTGCCACTCCTCCACCCACTGTTCTCCCCCATGGTACAGCTGTTTCACTGCCACTCCTCCACCCACTGTTCTCCCCCATGGTACAGCTGTTTCACTGCCACTCCTCCACCCACTGTTCTCCCCCATGGTACAGCTGTTTCACTGCCACTCCTCCACCCACTGTTCTCCCCCATGGTACAGCTGTTTCACTGCCACTCCTCCACCCACTGTTCTCCCCCATGTTACAGCTGTTTCACTGCCACTCCTCCACCCACTGTTCTCCCCCATGGTACAGCTGTTTCACTGCCACTCCTCCACCCACTGTTCTCCCTCATGGTACAGCTGTTTCACTGCCACTCCTCCACCCACTGTTCTCCCCCATGGTACAGCTGTTTCACTGCCACTCCTCCACCCACTGTTCTCCCCCATGGTACAGCTGTTTCACTGCCACTCCTCCACCCACTGTTCTCCCCCATGGTACAGCTGTTTCACTGCCACTCCTCCACCCACTGTTCTCCCCCATGGTACAGCTGTTTCACTGCCACTCCTCCACCCACTGTTCTCCCCCATGTTACAGCTGTTTCACTGCCACTCCTCCACCCACTGTTCTCCCCCATGGTACAGCTGTTTCACTGCCACTCCTCCACCCACTGTTCTCCCTCATGGTACAGCTGTTTCACTGCCACTCCTCCACCCACTGTTCTCCCCCATGGTACAGCTGTTTCACTGCCACTCCTCCACCCACTGTTCTCCCCCATGGTACAGCTGTTTCACTGCCACTCCTCCACCCACTGTTCTCCCTCATGGTACAGCTGTTTCACTGCCACTCCTCCACCCACTGTTCTCTCCATGGTACAGCTGTTTCACTGCCACTCCTCCACCCACTGTTCTCTCCATGGTACAGCTGTTTCACTGCTACATATCCACTCACTGTTCTCCTACACACACAGTTAAAGATAAAACCACTCAGGTACAAAATCGAGTGTTATACCTACTTCGTTATGGTCTTATTCACACCTTCATACTCATCCACTCGCCCTCATATTGTGGCCCTGTAGGGTACTGTGCAAGGTCGACCCATCCACTCGCCCTCATGGTGTGGCCCTGTAGGGTACTGTGCAAGGTCGACCCATCCACTCGCCCTCATGGTGTGGCCCTGTAGGGTACTGTGCAAGGTCGACCCATCCACTCGCCCTCATGGTGTGGCCCTGTAGGGTACTGTGCAAGGTCGACCCATCCACTCGCCCTCATGGTGTGGCCCTGTAGGATACTGTGCAAGGCCGACCCATCCACTCGCCCTCATGGTGTGGCCCTGCAGGGTACTGTGCAAGGTCGACCCATCCACTCGCCCTAATTGTGTGGCCCTGTAGAGTACTGTGCAAGGTCGACTATTACTGCCTGCTTGAGCCAGTAACCGGCTTCTTTCTGCTTAATGTGCCTTATAGCCACTTGTGTGATCCCACCCCAAGTCAATGGTAAGCTCTCAAGAATTGGCTGTAGCAAGTAATTGTGCAAGGAATGATGGTGGTAAACAAGACGCAATTACACCTTCACCAATATATTATCTATCGAAGTATACATACTCTTATGTACACAATGTCTCTTTCACCCAGGACACTCAATATATATCTGCAGTGTTCTTCAAATCCTGGTGAGTCAATTATCTTCATGTGTACGTCGTCTACGCTCAATGGTAGTCATTGGCGACTTCACCTTCCTCAACATGGGCCAGTCCACACACCGTATCGTCACGATGTCCCAATACCCCACATCTACTTTCCAAAAACACCATGTTAGATGTCTCTAACAATATGTTGCAACACGCTAGCAACACTTCTCAGTAGGCGGCCAATACTGTCGTCTTGTAACTCCTCTTGGCCAAATCCCAGGTACGTCGATCAACACAACACTGCCTAGGTACAACAGCCAACACACTGCATAAAACGGACGGCGGCCACTTGTCCTCTCACAGGACCAAGTCAGGTGTTCGGGACTTGGTGAACTCGCCGGTGAGCTTGCAACCTTAAGAAGACATCAGAGCGCACCTTTGCAGAGTTTGAGTGTATTAATGAGCCTAATAACTGTGTATGTTTAACTGTGTGTATAGGAGAACAGTTAGTAGAGGTGTGGCTGTTTTATTTCGGGACGCGTCTCGGAAGGTGGAGACCAAACAACAACTGGAAGAACTCGTCTTATTAGAAGATTTCAGAGTGTTTGTCCGGTCATCTGAAGACATACTTGGAGGAGCAGCAAGTAGAGACCTTGGGTGTTGCAACCACCATGGTTGAATAATATATTCTAACCCATAGGCTCTCTACCAGGTATGTTCCGAAGAGCTACTCTAAACCATTGTTAAAGTATAAGAGGGTAGAGGACAGAACCGTCTCAAGTAGTGCCGTGAAGACACCCCCAGGTAGTCCAAGACGGACTAGTCCAAGTAGTCCAAAACAAATTAGCCCTAGGAGCGACATAGTGTGTTGAATCTGCTGGCAGAAAGGGCACATAAGTGTTGAGGCAGGTCAGGTAACGACCCGCACAGGGAGGTTATGCTGGTGAGTTGTGTGACACCACCAGTAGACACCCAGTCTCTAGGGGGATGAATAGAGAGAAACCGGGATTGTTTACACCTTATACTTTGCAAGGGTAGTGTCGAGTGACAAGACTGGCAGGTCTTTAGTAATTCTCATAAATAATGGAGCAGCACAATCTCTGATTTTGAGGAACTCGTTACCCAAGGGAGTGCCAACTGATGGGAAACAAAGTGTTATATTATATGGGTTTCCTTCGACGTTGTAGGTTGCCCCTTAGTAGAAGTACAGTTGAACTCGCCGGTGATTACCATTGAGCGTGGACGACGTACACATGAAGATAATTGGCCAAATAGTTTAACAATCAGATACCCAATCACTGCTGGGTGAAGGGAGGCTACAGTTAAGGATTGACGCCAAGTCAATCCTACCCGGCTAGGATTCGAACCCAGGCCAGAGCGCTCGTGAGACGTAGGGCGAGGGATGAGAGGGAGTTATCAAGGGAAAGCGCCAAGCCATTACAGCTGTATAGCACTTGGATGGGGTCAGGATAAGGATTTGGGATGGGACGGGGGAAGGGAATGGTGCCCAACCACTTGGACGGTCGGGGATTGAACGTCGACCTGCATGCAGCGAGACCGTTGCTCTACCGTCCAGCCCAAGTGGTTGGGGAGGCGCAAGGCGAGTGTCTTACCACTGCGCCACGGGGAATGCATATATCTGCATATATATTTGTTTTCACTAATGATTATATTTTTTATATATAATATTTACGATCTATTAGGAAGTGTCTTTGATCAACTAGGTTGTTTCTTCACCCAAATAATTACCTTCTACACCAAGCTAGATTTTTATATTCTTTTGTTTATGTCCCAAAATCTTAAAATCGATCCCAGTGTTATGTAGTAGAGAAAAATTGAGTTACGAAACGTGGAGTAGTTGTGCATTAATGCACAACTATATTCTACCCACTTCAAGACTCCGCTCATATATAGAAGCATCAAGAAATATGGGCCAATAGGCCCTCTGCAGTTACTTCCATTCTTACCTTCAATTTACCCAATTAATACCCATTGTTTCGTGTTCTGTCCTGTGTTGAAAATTTTGTTCACCTCATCCAAAACTGTTGTAACATATCACCTCGCCCAAAATATGGGTATAAAATGAAATGAAAGCTGTTTAAATCATAGCATAGTAAGAACTCTGTTTAGTGTTTGCAGGTTATAGTTGTGTGTGTGTAAACTAAAGGTCTTTGAAAATGGAATAAGTTATTACGAAATGCGTTCAAGTGTCGCGTCAGACTAGAAATAAAAATGAATTTTGGAGAACTGATTTTTCAATTACCATCAACAGTGAAAAGAAACATAAAAAATATTGAGAAAATCCGTGTTAGAATTATTAATCTTACTTTTTCGGTCATATTTAATAATATGTCTACAGGAAAGACTGCTACCAATATATATATATATATATATATATATATATATATATATATATATATATATATATATATATATATATATATATATATATATATATATATATATATATATATATTAGTTATATATATAACTAATATATATTGCTCCTGGGAGTATGCTCCTGGGAGTATGGGTTCGAGTCACTTCTGGGGTGTGAGTTTTCAGTTGCATATTGTCCTGGGGACCATTCAGGCTTGTTCGCATATATATATATATATATATATATATATATATATATATATATATATATATATATATATATATATATATATATATATATATATACATATATACATATATATATATATATATATATATATATATATATATATATATATATATATATATATATATATATATATTAGTATATTTTGGTAGCAGTCTTTCCTGTAGACATATATTATTAAATATGACCGAAAAAGTAAGATTAATAATTCTAACATGTATTTTCTCAATCTTTCGTACATTTCTTTTCACTGTTGGTGGTAATTCAAAAATCAATTCTCCAAAATTCATTTTTATTTCTAGTCTGACGCGACACTTGAGCGCGTTTCGTAAAACTTATAACATTTTCAAAGACTTTAGTTTACACATACACAACTGAATAGAACTTACACATCTCCGATTTGTTTATATCTACATTTGAGTGAGGTGGATGGGGTGAGGTGGTATTAATAGGGTATTAATTTCATCAACACAAGACAGAACACGAAACAATGGGTATTGAATGGAAGTGATTGTAGAAAGCCTATTGGTCCATATTTCTTTATGCTTCTATATTGGAGCGGAGTCTTGAGGTGGGTAGAATATAGCTGTGCATTAATTGGCTGTTGATTGCTGGTGGTGACTTTTTAATGTGTAGTGCCTCGCAAATGTCAAGCAGTCTGCTATCGCTGTATCTATCGATGATTTCTGTGTTGTTTACTAGGATTTCTCTGGGGATGGTTTGGTTGTGGGAAGAGATTATATGTTCCTTAATGGAGCCCTGTTGCTTATGCATCGTTAAACGCCTAGAAAGAGATGTTGTTGTCTTGCCTATATACTGGGTTTTTTGGAGCTTACAATCCCCAAGAGGGCATTTGAAGGCATAGACGACGTTGGCCTCTTTTAAAGCGTTCTGCTTTGTGTCTGGAGAGTTTCTCATGAGTAGGCTGGCCGTTTTTCTGGTTTTACAGTAAATCGTCAGTTGTATCCTCTGATTTTTGTCTGTAGGGATAACGTTTCTATTAACAATATCTTTTAGGACCCTTTCCTCCATTTTATGAGCTGTGGAAAAGAAGTTCCTGTAAAATAGTCTAATAGGGGGTATAGGTGTTGTGTTAGTTGTCTCTTCAGAGGTTGCATGGCGTTTCACTTTCCTTCTTATGATGTCTTCGACGAAACCATTGGAGAAGCCGTTGTTGACTAGGACCTGCCTTACCCTACAGAGTTCTTCGTCGACTTGCTTCCATTCTGAGCTGTGGCTGAGAGCACGGTCGACATATGCGTTAACAACACTCCTCTTGTACCTGTCTGGGCAGTCGCTGTTGGCATTTAGGCACATTCCTATGTTCGTTTCCTTAGTGTAGACTGCAGTGTGGAAACCTCCGCTCTTTTCCATGACTGTTACATCTAGAAAGGGCAGCTTCCCATCCTTTTCCATCTCGTAAGTGAAACACAGCACGGAACTCTGCTCAAACGCCTCCTTCAGCTCCTGCAGATGTCTGACATCAGGTACCTGTGTAAAAATGTCGTCAACATACCTGCAGTATATGGCCGGTTTCAAGTTCATGTCGACTAAGACTTTTTGCTCGATGGTACCCATGTAGAAGTTTGCAAACAGGACACCTAGGGGAGAACCCATGGCGACCCCATCTACTTGCTTATACATGTGCCCATCCGGGCTCAAGAAGGGTGCCTCTTTAGTACAAGCTTGGAGTAGTTTCCTTAGAATATTCTTTGTTATGTCAAGAGGAGTACAGGCTGGATCACGATACACTCTGTCGGCTATCATCCCGATTGTCTCGTCCACAGGTACATTGGTGAACAGTGATTCTACGTCCAACGAGGCTCTTATCCCTGTGGCCCGTGTGCCCCGCAGTAAGTCAACAAATTCTTTTGGAGACTTCAGGCTGAAGGCGCAAGGGACATAAGAAGTCAGCAGGCCGTTGAGTAGCTTCGCCAGTCTGTACGTGGGTGTGGGTATCTGGCTAATGATTGGCCGAAGTGGGTTTCCAGGCTTGTGTGTCTTGACATTTCCATACGCATATCCAGGTTTATATTCCCCAATAATCTTTGGCAGGTGGAGTCCGGATTTCTTGGCGTTCACAGTTTCAATCAGTTTGTTGACCTTTGCTTTGAATTTGGCTGTAGTGTCCTTCATTACCCTTTGGAATTTAGTTTGGTCAGAGAGTATGAGGTTCATTTTCGCCAGATATTCGTCTTTTTTAAGAATGACATATATTGGCGACTTGTCACCTCTCCTGACAACTATTTCCTTGTTCTCACGAAGGCTTTTAGCTGCCGCTTTGAGCTCGGGGGACAGTATGGTGCTTCTGTAATTGCCTCGATTCTTTCTTCCTTCCAAAAAAACTCCAAAAAACCCAGTATATAGGCTAGACAACAACATCTCTTTCTAGGCGTTTAACGATGCATAAGCAACAGGGCTCCATTAAGGAACATATAATCTCTTCCCACAACCAAACCATCGCCAGAGAAATCCTAGTAAACAGCACAGAAATCATCGATAGATACAGCGATAGCAGACGGCTTGACGTTTGCGAGGCACTACACATTAAAAAGTCAACACCAGCAATCAACAGCCAATTAATGCACAGCTATATTCTACCCACCTCAAGACTCCGCTCCAATATAGAAGCATCAAGAAATATGGACCAATAGGCTTTCTACAATCACTTCCACTCAATACCCATTGTTTCGTGTTCTGTCTTGTGTTGATGAAATTAATACCCTATTAATACCACCTCACCCCATCCACCTCACTCAAATGTAGATATAAACAAATCGGAGATGTGTAAGTTCTATTCAGTTGTGTATGTGTAAACTAAAGTTTTTGAAAATGTAATAAGTTTTACAAAACGCACTCAAGTGTCGCGTCAGACTAGAAATAAAAATGAATTTTGGAGAATTGATTTTTGAATTACCACCAACAGTGAAAAGAAATGTACGAAAGATTGAGAAAATTCGTGTTAGAATTGTTAATCTTACTTTTTCGGTCATATTTAATAATATATATATATATATATATATATATATATATATATATATATATATATATATATATATATATATATATATATATATATAAGGCACAACTCTTCTAAACACGAGAGTGAAGTATACAACTTTAGAACACTTTCCCACCAGGAGACTCGAACCCTAGCAAGCACAGAAGCCTTCCAGCAACTGGCATAACAGGTACGCCTTAACCCGCCCTGTCTGAGCTGGTGGTGGAGCGGGTTAAGGCGTACCTGTTATGCCAGTGCCTGGAAGGCTTCTGTGCTTGCTAGGGTTCGAGTCTCCTGGTGGGAAAGTGTTCTAAAGTTGTATACTTCACTCTCGTGTTTAGAAGAGTTGTGCCTTAAGCATAGACACTGTGTCTTCCCATATTAACAGGGACTTGATGAAATTAACGTCTAAATGACCCCTCACTTGCTCTAGTGCTCTTGGGAGGTGGTGATCTTTGGTGTATTTAAATACTCCGAAATTACCATCTCTTTTAAGGGTCTGAGCTGGTGGTTGAGCGGGTTAAGGCGTACCTGTTATGCCAGTTGCTGGAAGGCTTCTGTGCTTGCTAGGGTTCGAGTCTCCTGGTGGGAAAGTGTTCTAAAGTTGTATATATATATATATATATATATATATATATATATATATATATATATATATATATTTATATATATATATATATATATATATATATATATATATATATATATATATATATATATATATATATATATATATATATATATATATAACAAATGGGTTGGGAGTATGGGTTCGAGTCACTTCTGGGGTGTGAGTTTTCAGTTGCATATTGTCCTGGGGACCATTCAGGCTTGTTCGCATTTGTGTTCCTCACGTGTGCCCCAAAGAATGAGGTGATTTGGTAAAATGCTATGCCCAAGATTACCATCCGAGTGCCGGCGGTGGGGTGGTTCAAATAGCTTCGGCTATCACCTCATTTTGTCCGGTCGTGATGGTCAAGTGGATTAAGGCATCTTGTACATACCAGTTGCGTTGCTCCTGGGAGTATGGGTTCGAGTCACTTCTGGGGTGTGAGTTTTCAGTTGCATATTGTCCTGGGGACCATTCAGGCTTGTTCGCATTTGTGTTCCTCACGTGTGCCCCAAAGAATGAGGTGATTTGGTAAAATGCTATGCCCAAGATTACCATCCGAGTGCCGGCGGTGGGGTGGTTCAAATAGCTTCGGCTATCACCTCATTTTGTCCGGTCGTGATGGTCAAGTGGATTAAGGCGTCTTGTACATACCAGTTGCGTTGCTCCTGGGAGTATGGGTTCGAGTCACTTCTGGGGTGTGAGTTTTCAGTTGCATATTGTCCTGGGGACCATTCAGGCTTGTTCGCATTTGTGTTCCTCACGTGTGCCCCAAAGAATGAGGTGATTTGGTAAAATGCTATGCCCAAGATTACCATCCGAGTGCCGGCGGTGGGGTGGTTCAAATAGCTTCGGCTATCACCTCATTTTGTCCGGTCGTGATGGTCAAGTGGATTAAGGCGTCTTGTACATACCAGTTGCGTTGCTCCTGGGAGTATGGGTTCGAGTCACTTCTGGGGTGTGAGTTTTCAGTTGCATATTGTCCTGGGGACCATTCAGGCTTGTTCGCATTTGTGTTCCTCACGTGTGCCCCAAAGAATGAGGTGATTTGGTAAAATGCTATGCCCAAGATTACCATCCGAGTGCCGGCGGTGGGGTGGTTCAAATAGCTTCGGCTATCACCTCATTTTGTCCGGTCGTGATGGTCAAGTGGATTAAGGCGTCTTGTACATACCAGTTGCATTGCTCCTGGGAGTATGGGTTCGAGTCACTTCTGGGGTGTGAGTTTTCAGTTGCATATTGTCCTGGGGACCATTCAGGCTTGTTCGCATTTGTGTTCCTCACGTGTGCCCCAAAGAATGAGGTGATTTGGTAAAATGCTATGCCCAAGATTACCATCCGAGTGCCGGCGGTGGGGTGGTTCAAATAGCTTCGGCTATCACCTCATTTTGTCCGGTCGTGATGGTCAAGTGGATTAAGGCGTCTTGTACATACCAGTTGCGTTGCTCCTGGGAGTATGGGTTCGAGTCACTTCTGGGGTGTGAGTTTTCAGTTGCATATTGTCCTGGGGACCATTCAGGCTTGTTCGCATATATATATATATATATATATATATATATATATATATATATATATATATATATATATATATATATATATATATATATATATATATATATATATATATATATAAAATTTGTGAGGGTACCACCTCTGGTGCCAATGTGGGGACCCATAGCCTCGGAGAAGAAAATAAAAAGTATTCAGAGGAGACCTTGTGGTTTCTCACTGAACACTAATATTATCTTCTCCTACCACCCCCATTCTTTTGTATGTACACATATATATTTGCTTTATTTGAACTTTGTTACAAAAAAGGAGTTACATATAGGTTACAAAGATGGTTATCATAGGTTGTCGAGTTCCTCCAGCTCCTCAGATGGCGGGCAGGAACCCTGGATGCAGTGCGCATTTCCCCTCTGTATCGCCATGGTGAGGCGCTGGAAAAGAAAGCTGGCAGCTCTAGGGTCCCTTGTTGTTTCAATGAGCCTAAAACCCAGTTCCTTCAAAAAACTGGTAGCACTTTTACCCCAGGCGCCGAGTTTCTCAGAAGCAATGGGGTCAAAATTGTAGTGGTGATCCAGTTCTCTATACTTACGAGATTTGGCTGCTTCCCTGTGGGTGGCAGCGCCACCTGGTTGTGCAACACTGAGGTCAATGTAGGTGTTAGCTAGGGTTGATACGCACGTGTAGTCCCATACCAACTGTTTGCCATTCTTCCAGGGGTTCACTGTGATACCATCCGGGCGACCAATAAGAGCACCAGAGTTACGGGGCGTTAGGTAATGGGGCTCTCTTTCAGCTGCGTATCCAGCTGTGGTGAGGCTCCTCTTGATGAGGTCGTTAACTTCACTGTGCCTCGAGTGCCATCCCCCTGTGCTTTGGCAGAGTAGGCCATGGTGGCCGTACCTGTCAGCCACCACCTCGCCGCAAATACACCTATATCTGGTGTGGATTGGGGCAGCAAGGCGGAGGGCCACAGCAATTCGGAGGGCGTGTGGTGTGAGACGCGTGCCAGTTGCCGACATTGGGGTTGCTAACAAGAAATCCCCTGCATGTGGGGCTGCTACTGCTGTGAGGCGAGCAATGTCGTGTTGTGTTGTTGCAGCACCCAGGCACTCTGCAGCAACTTGGTCTACAATGGGACCATCCCAGCTGGATTGCTTGTGGGCTTTTGGGGATGATGGTTGAGGTGATGGGCCTGCACGAGAGTCCCACTCTGTGGCACAGCATGTAAAATTGGGATCATGTACACCTGCCAGCTGATGTAAGTGGGCAGGTAGAATTTCCTTCACAAGGTCGTCGGATGCTGATAAGGAGGACAGGAAGGCTGGAACAGCGATTTGCGTTGCTGTTCGAACTCCGAGGCCCCCAAGTCTTACGAGAAGAGAGGCTTGTTTCCACTGTAGGTCATCAAGAGAGAGGTTAAGGGCTTTTTCTAGCATTGATTTCAGTAACCGGTCATACTCGCTTAGTTTTCGGCTACTGTAAGATGGTGAACACCTCAGAAAGTAGGTTAACCTGGGGAGGGATAGACATCTGGTGATGTCTGTCCCTCCCCAGGTTATACCTGAGCATTCATTTAGGCCCCTTAACTCGACGTTTGGTTCATCCCACAGCGCCAGTTCTGCTTACCAAAAATGGCCCACTAGAGTGCATCATGAGCATCAATATCCTCAATCCTCCCATCCATCCTCTTAAGGTCGGCGATTTTCTTATCAAGGACCTCATCGATGACTTTCAACCCCAGGGGAGCTCCTAGGAGTGTGCTGTCTTCAGGTTTAGTTTTATGGATATTTGGCAGAAGACCCTCTATTCTCTCTACGATGCCCTGGTTGGAACATTTTATTTCACATTTAGAAGGGTTCAGGGTGAGGCCTAAAACTGCACCTTGCTCCTGGATTTTTCTGATGTCCTCCAGGAGGGAGTCTTGGGAACCAGCTAGGGTACCATCATCCAAGAACCAGATGTTAAGCTCGCTGGACAGGACCTCTGTGACTTGTTTGATGACTAAGCAGAAAAGGAGAGGAGCAAGGGGGTTACCCTGTTGGACGCCTTCCCGCGAGTCAATTTCATGTTCGCCAAAAAGTAGCTTAAGATCCATACTGTAGCATGAATGTACAAAAGGGTAGAGGGAAGGGAAATGACTATGAATCGCACGGAGTACAGCATCCCTCCGCACCAAATTGAAGGCATTTTTGAAATCTAGCTTGATAAGGGCCTTTTCGTCTGTGATGTTGGCGATGAAGGCTCGAGCTGCATGGGCTGCCGCCTCACACCCTTGTGGAATGCCGAACCTGAGCTGTTTTGGCTTCAGCATGTTGGCTGCTGCATCATTAACTGTTCTTGCAGCTGCCTTTGCGACGAGACGCCTGAGAGAATTGCCCACAGCTATTGGCCTGATCCCTCCATCCTTTTTCTTTAGAGCACAGAGAGATGCTCCAAAAAAGATAGGTCTCATGGACGCTGGTATGTTGCCAGCTAGACATGTGTTGGTGAAACTGGTTAGTTCCACCAAGAGGTTATTTGCAATGTCACCCAGTGCAGGGTTGAGCATTTGCTTGAGATGGTTGGATTTTAGTCCTGTGAACCCACCTGCTGATCCTGTATATATATATATATATATATATATATATATATATATATATATATATATATATATATATATATATATATATATATATATATATATATATATATATATATATATATATATATATATATATATATATATATATATATATATATATATATATATATGGCACAACTCTCCTAAACACGAGAGTTAAGTATACAACTAGGTGGCTAGGGTTCGAGTCTCCTGGTGGGAAAGTGTTCTAAAGTTGTATACTTAACTCTCGTGTTTAGGAGAGTTGTGCCTTAAGCAGAGACACTGTGTCTTCCCATATTAACAGGGACTTGATGAAATTAACGTCTAAATGACCCCTCACTTGCTCTGGTGCTCTTGGGAGGTGTTGATCTTTGGGGGATTTAAATACTCCGAAATTACCATCTCTTTTAAGGGTCTGAGCGGTGGTGCAGAGGGTTAAGGCGTACCTGTTATGCCAGTTGCTGGAAGGCTTCTGTGCTGGCTAGGGTTCGAGTCTCCTGGTGGGAAAGTGTTCTAAAGTTATACATATATATATATATATATATATATATATATATATATATATATATATATATATATGGGGGTATGGGATGCAAAAATACACACAAATATATCCCTTATTTTATCTTTTCTGTCGAGATAATGTATTACTACATTATCGCACCGCTGGGGGGCGCACCGCTCATACTGATACTGATCTCATATATATATATATATATATATATATATATATATATATATATATATATATATATATATATATATATATATATATATATATATATATATATATATATATATATATATATATATATATATATATATATATATATATATATATATATATATATATATATATATATATATATATATATATATATATATACATATTCATATATGTGTGTATATCACGAAAATAAACACGTGATTAAAAATGTGACAGTATCAAACCACGGAGGAAAATTGAAACAGGAATTTCCTTAAGTACTTTCGTATATTAATACATCTTCAGAAGGAGGTAACTCCTTCTGAAGTTGTATTAATATACGAAAGTACTTAAGGAAATTCCTGTTTCAGTTTTCCTCCACGGTCTGACACTGTCATATATACACACACACACACACACACACACACACACACACACACATACACACACACACACACACACACACCGAATATTTCCGAAGAAATATAAGAAAATTCACCTTCGCAAATAGAGTGGTAGACGGTTGGAACAAGTTAAGTGAGAAGGTGGTGGAGGCCAAGACCGTCAGTAGTTTCAAAGCGTTATATGACAAAGAGTGCTGGGAAGACGGGACACCACGAGCGTAGCTCTCATCCTGTAACTACACTTAGGTAATTACACTTAGGTAATTACACACACACACACACACACACACACTCACACACACACACACACACACACAGGGCGCAGAGGCGCAGGGCGAGAGGGGAAAACCAGGAAGTCACAGCTCCCAACACAACACCCCCAGAGGCGAGGGGGGGGAACCCACAACCAGCTACCCAGTAACACCAGATGGAAGGACAACTCCGCCTCCCTCCTCTGCATAGAAAATCCCCCTACCCCAAACCCTCCCTGCCCCCACTCAAATGTTCAGCCAAATCTCCCTCCCCCCAACACACAATCCCCACCCTTCTACCCCTCCCCTCCTCCCGAGTCCTCCCTCCCCCCCCCCCGTTCCTTCCCGTCCTCCCTCCTCCCCGTTCCTTCCCGTCCTCCCTCCCCTTTCACCCCATACCCTCCCTGTCCCTCCCCCTTCACTGGATCCCCCGCCCCTCATCCCAGTATCCTCTGAGACCCTGTTATCCACCTCACAGGTCCTCACACCCATGGAACAGCCTCCCCCACAAGCAGAACACTCACCAAGGAGGCGATTTGAGAAGGGACAGAAGAAAGTGAGCCCCAAAGCGATGTACACTAACATAGATGGAATTACAAATAAAGCAAATGAGCTTGGAGAACGGGTACTAGAGGAAAACCCAGACATAATAGCCCTCACAGAAACAAAGATCACGAAAATGATAACAGACGCAGTGTTCCCACAGGACTATTATGTTATGAGGAAAGAGAGGGAAGGAAGAGGTGGGGGTGGTGTAGCTCTGCTGGTAAGAAAAGGCTGGGATTTTGAGGAGATGGATATTCAGGGCTGTGAAGGTTTCAGTGACTACATAGCAGGTACTGTAACAAATGGAGGGAAAAAAATTATAGTCGTACTCATATATAATCCACCACCAAATGACAGAAGACCTAGACAGGAATATGATAGAAACAACATGGCCACCATTAACATAAAAGAAAGAGCAGCTTCTGTTGCTAGCAGGAATGGATCTGGACTACTAATTATGGGAGACTTCACCATGGGAAGATAGATTGGAAGAACAGAGACCCGCATGGAGGACCAGAAGCATGGAGAGCTAAGCTGCTGGACGTGGCAACAAGAAACTTTCTAAGCCAGCACATCAAAGAACCAACTAGAATGAGAGGAGAAGATGAACCAGCAATGCTTGATTTGATATTTACCCTAAATGAGTGAGATATAAGGGAAGTTTAGATGGAAGCGCCTTTGGGAATGAGTGACCACAGTGTATTGAACTTTGACTACCTGGTAGTGCTAGGACTTATCTCCCCCCAAAAAGAACTAGGAATCAAAAGGCTGGCATACCGAAAGGGAAATTATGAACAGATGAGAAGTTTCCTAAGTGAAATACCTTGGGACACAGACCTCAGAGATAAGTCTGTACAGGGTATGATGGACTATGATACCCAAAAGTGTCAGAAGGCAGTAAACAGGTTCATCCCGGCCCAAAGGGAAAAATCCGAGAAGCAACAGAAGAATCCATGGTATAATAGGGCATGTATGGAAGCGAAGAAACTGAACAAAATGGCATGGAGGAACTTCCGTAATAACAGAACACCAGAAAGCAGAGAGAGATGCCAGAGAACCAGGAATGAGTACGTCAGGGTGAGAAGAGAAGCAGAGAAAAGTTTTGAAAATGATATAGCAAACAAAGCCAAGACCGAACCAAAGCTACTCCACAGTCACATCAGAAGGAAAACAACAGTGAAAGAACAGGTATTGAAACTTCATTGTTTCAATATCTTCATTGTTCTATTGTGAACAGGTATTGTTCACAATAGAACAAGGTGAGGTCACTGTGCTAGGAGAAAGGGAGGTAAACCAGGCGGCCTTGGAAGAGTTCGAAATTACGAGAGAGGAGGTGAAGAGACACCTGCTGGATCTGGATGTTAGAACGGCTGTTGGTCCAGATGGGATCTCACCATGGGTACTGAAAGAGTGTGCAGAGGCACTTTGCTTGCCACTCTCCATAGTGTATAGTAAGTCACTGGAGATGGGAGACCTACCAGAAATATGGAAGACGGCGAATGTGGTCCAAATATACAAAAAGGGCAAGAGGCACTGAACTACAGACCAGTGTCCTTGACTTGTATACCATGCAAGGAGATGGAGAAGATCGTGAGAAAAAACCTGGTAACACATCTGGAGAGAAGGGACTTCGTGACAAATCGCCAACATGGGCTCAGGGAGGGTAAATCTTGCCTTACAGGCTTGATAGAATTCTACGATCAGGTGACAAAGATTAAGCAAGAAAGACAGGGCTGGGCGGACTGCATTTTCTTGGATTGTCTAAAAGCCTTTGACACAGTACCGCATAAGAGGCTGGTACATAAGCTGGAGAGACAGGCAGGTGTAGCTGGTAAGGTGCTCCAGCGGATGTGGGAGTATCTTAGCAATAGGAAGCAGAGAGTTACGGTGAAGGGTGAGACCTCCGATTGGCGTGAAGTTACCAGTGGAGTCCCACAGGGCTCTGTACTCGGTCCTATCTTGTTTCTGATATTTGTAAATGATCTCCCGGAGGGTATCGATTCATTTCTCTCAATGTTTGCGGACGATGCTAAAATTATGAGAAGGATTAAAACAGAAGAGGACTGTTTGAGGCTTCAAGAAGACCTAGACAAGCTGAAGGAATGGTCGAACAAATGGTTGTTAGAGTTTAACCCAACCAAATGTAATGTGATGAAGATAGGTGTAGGGAGCAGGCGGCCAGATACAAGGTATCATCTGGGAGAGGAAATTCTTCAGGAGTCAGAGAAGGAAAATGACTTGGGGGGTTGATATCACGCCAGACCTGTCTCCTGCAGCACATATCAAGCGGATAACATCAGCGGCATATGCCAGGCTGGCCAACATACAAACGGCATTCAGAAACTTGTGTAAAGAATCATTCAGAACTTTGAATACTACATATGTCAGGCCAATCCTGGAGTATGCAGCTCCAGCATGGAGTCCATATCTAGTCAAGGATAAGACTAAACTGGAAAAGGTTCAAAGGTTTGCCACCAGACTAGTACCCGAGCTGAGAGGTATGAGCTACGAGGAGAGACTACGGGAATTAAACCTCACTTCGCTGGAAGACAGAAGAGTTAGGGGGGACATGATCACCACATTCAAGATTCTGAAGGGAATTGATAGGGTAGATAAAGACAGTCTATTTAACACAAGGGGAACACGCACAAGGGGACACAGGTGGAAACTGAGTGCCCAAATGAGCCACAGAGATATTAGAAAGAACTTTTTTAGTGTCAGAGTGGTTGACAAATGGAATGCATTAGGGGGTGATGTGGTGGAGGCTGACTCCATACACAGTTTCAAGTGTAGATATGATAGAGCCCGATAGGCTCTTGAATCTGTACACCTGTTGATTGACGGTTGAGAGGCGGGACCAAAGAGCCACAGCTCAACCCCCACAAACACAACTAGGTGAGTACACACACACACACACACATATATATATATATATATATATATATATATATATATATATATATATATATATATATATATATATATATATATATATATATATATATATATATATATTGGTGTATACTGGCAGCAGGTTTTCTTTCAAACATGTTTCATTGAATATGACCGCATATTCTGTATTTATTATTTTCTGGTTTAGGGCTTCTATCCCTCTAACTATTTTCTTAGCATCAGGGCTTAATTGGAATAGGAGTTCTCCAAAACTCATTTTCGTACTTTTAAGGTGAAGAAAAGAAGTGATTTACTATAGAGTGTATTACACTTATTTGTATAATTTGCACGACGTTTCGAACCTCCATGGTTCATTCTCAAGTGAACAGATCTTACAATACTAGTTGATTTTATACCCGCATTAGGTCAGGTGATAATACAATGAAGGTGAAAAACATGGGGGGATACATAAGGGATAAACATAGGGGCTGCAGAAGGCTTATTGGCCCATACGAGGCATCTCCTATCTAAACACAAAGATTAATCCAGTGTAATTGGCCTGTTATGTTGGACATTGTCTTCTGTGTTGGCATCGATATGTTCTTGTCTTGTCCTTACTCTCATGGTGGGTAGAGTAAATAGTTCCGTGATTTGGGTGTTCATGGTAGGTCGCTCTATTCTTATGTGAATTGCCTCAAGAATTTGTAATCTTCTTGAATCTTGGGTTTTGTCTATTATGCAAGTATTCTTGTTCAACATTTCTCTTGTTAGAGTAATGTCATGGGCTTGTCTCATGTGATTCCTAGGGGCACCAGATTGAAGATGGCATGTCAAACGCCTCGTCAGCTTGGTCGACGTCATACCTATGTACTTACATTGAAGGTTACATCCTTCGTGGGGGCAAGTGTACATGTATACAACGCTTGACTGTTGTAGAGGGTTCTCCGTCGGCTTCGGGCTGTTTTTGATAAGGAGTTCGGAAGTCTTCTTGGTTTTGTAGAATATTATCAGGTTTATGTTTTGGTTAGGAGTAGTGCTTTTTACTCCTTTACGGGTTATTTCTTTCATTATTCTTTCCTCTTTTATATGTTCACTGTGCATGGTTGATTTGTAATATAATTTTATTGGGGGTGTTGTGGTTTCTGTTCTAGGTTCTGAATTATACCAACGGTCCAAGTGTCTTCTTATAGCAGCGTTTATTTCCGCGTTGCTATATCCGTTGTTCACCAATACCTGAGTTACTCTTTCAAACTCTCTACTCACGTTGCTCCATTCAGAGCAGTGGGTAAGCGCTCGACGAATATAAGCATTGAAAACACTGGCTTTGTATCTTTGGGGGCACTCACTTCTACCGTTCAGGCATAATCCTATGTTGGTGGGCTTGGTATATACGTTGGTGCTTAAAAACAGGAACCTCTTTAAGCACCAACGTATATACCAAGCCCACCAACATAGGATTATGCCTGAACGGTAGAAGTGAGTGCCCCCAAAGATACAAAACCAGTGTTCTCAATGCTTATATTCGTCGAGCGCTTACCCACTGCTCTGAATGGAGCAACGTGAGTAGAGAGTTTGAAAGAGTAACTCAGGTATTGGTGAACAACGGATATAGCAACGCGGAAATAAACGCTGCTATAAGAAGACACTTGGACCGTTGGTATAATTCAGAACCTAGAACAGAAGCCACAACACCCCCAATAAAATTATATTACAAATCAACCATGCACAGTGAACATATAAAAGAGGAAAGAATAATGAAAGAAATAATCCGTAAAGGAGTAAAAAGCACTACTCCTAACCAAAACATAAACCTGATAATATTCTACAAAACCAAGAAGATTTCCGAACTCCTTATCAAAAACAGCCCGAAGCCGACGGAGAACCCTCTACAGCAGTCAAGCGTTGTATACATGTACACTTGCCCCCACGAAGGATGTAACCTTCAATGTAAGTACATAGGTATGACGTCGACCAAGCTGACGAGGCGTTTGACATGCCATCTTCAATCTGGTGCCCCTAGGAATCACATGAGACAAGCCCATGACATTACTCTAACAAGAGAAATGTTGAACAAGAATACTTGCATAATAGACAAAACCCAAGATTCAAGAAGATTACAAATTCTTGAGGCAATTCACATAAGAATAGAGCGACCTACCATGAACACCCAAATCACGGAACTATTTACTCTACCCACCATGAGAGTAAGGACAAGACAAGAACATATCGATGCCAACACAGAAGACAATGTCCAACATAACAGGCCAATTACACTGGATTAATCTTTGTGTTTAGATAGGAGATGCCTCGTATGGGCCAATAAGCCTTCTGCAGCCCCTATGTTTATCCCTTATGTATCCCCCCCATGTTTTTCACCTTCATTGTATTATCACCTGACCTAATGCGGGTATAAAATCAACTAGTATTGTAAGATCTGTTCACTTGAGAATGAACCATGGAGGTTCGAAACGTCGTGCAAATTATACAAATAAGTGTAATACACTCTATAGTAAATCACTTCTTTTCTTCACCTTAAAAGTACGAAAATGAGTTTTGGAGAACTCCTATTCCAATTAAGCCCTGATGCTAAGAAAATAGTTAGAGTGATAGAAGCCCTAAACCAGAAAATAATAAATACAGAATATGCGGTCATATTCAATGAAATATATATATATATATATATATATATATATATATATATATATATATATATATATATATATATATGCATATATTTTTTTTTTTTTTTTTTGTAATAGGGAAGGGAGTACCACCTCTGGCTGGAAGAAGGGGGACCCATAGCCTCGGAGGAAACCACACATAACGCATTGGAGGGAATGTGGGTCCCCTCCAATACAGTTTCTGTGTGCTTTTCTCCTACCACCCCCTTCCCTTTTTTTTTTTCCTTTATTGTGTATTTAAAGGTTACAAAACATACAAGACAAATGCCTAAAGGTTATGGATCTCTTGAAGCTCCTCCGCTTCTGGACAGGAACCGAGGACGCAGCAAGCATTTCCCCTCTGGATCGCCACACTGAGACGCTGAAATAAAAAACTGGAAGCCCTTGGGTCTCTGGTGACGTCAATGAGCTTGGACCCCAATTCCTTGAGAAATCCCAAGGCACTCTTGCCCCAGGGGCCATGCGTCTCAGACGCTATGGGAACAAAGAGGTATTGACCTTCCAGTCGCCTGTACTTGAGTGATTTTGCTGTTTCCCTGTGGGAAACCTCTGTAGGGTATGCATACCCTACAGAGTATGTACCCTACAGTATGCATACCCCAGAGTATGTACCCCATACAGTATGTACCCCAGAGTACCCTACAGTATGCATACCCTACCTCTGTAGGGTATGCATATATATATATATATATATATATATATATGCATATATATATAATATATATGTTTATCAACGTACCTGTGGATGAAACAATCGGGATGATAGCCGACAGAGTGTACCGTGATCCGGCCTGTACTCCTCTTGACATACCAGAAAACAGTCTAAGGAAACTACTCCAAGCTTGTACTAAAGAGGCACCCTTCTTGAGCCCGGATGGGCACATGCATAAGCAAGTAGATGGGGTCGCCATGGCTTCTCCCCTAGGTGTCCTGTTTGCAAACTTCTACATGGGTACCATCGAGCAAAAAGTCTTAGTCGACATGAACTTGAAACCGGCCATATACTGCAGGTATGTTGACGACATTTTTACACAGGTACCTGATGTCAGACATCTGCAGGAGCTGAAGGAGGCATTTGAGCAGAATTCTGTGTTGCGTTTCACTTACGAGATGGAGAAGGATGGGAAGCTTCCCTTTCTAGATCTAGATGTATGGAAAGGAGCGGAGTTTTCCACACTGCAGTCTACACTAAGGAAACAAACATAGGAATGTGCCTGAATGCCAACAGTGACTGCCCGGACAGGTACAAGAGGAGTGTTGTTAACGCTTATGTCGACCGTGCCCTCAGCCACAGCTCAGAATGGAAGCAAGTCGACGAAGAACTCTGTAGGGTAAGGTAGGTCCTAGTCAACAACGGCTTCTCCAATGGTTTCGTGGAAGACATCATAAGAAGGAAAGTGAAACGCCATGCAACCTCTGAAGAGACAACTAACACAACACCTATACCCCCTATTAGACTATTTTACAGGAACTTCTTTTCCACAGCCCATAAAACGGAGGAAAGGGTCCTGAAAGATATTGTCAGTAGAAACGTTATCCCTACAGACAAAAATCAGAAGATACAACTGACGATTTACTATAAAACCAGAAAAACGGCCAGCCTACTCATGAGAAACTCTCCAGACACAAAGCAGAACGCTTTAAAAGAGACCAACGTCGTCTATGCCTTCAAATGCCTTCTTGGGGACTGTAAGCCTCAAAAGAACCAGTATATAGGCAAGACAACAACATCTCTTTCCAGGCGTTTAACGATGCATAAGCAACAGGGCTATATTAAGGAACATATAATCTCTTCCCACAAACAAACCATCACCATAGAAATCTTAGCAAACAACACAGAAATCATCGATAGATACAGCGATAGCAGGCGGCTTGACGTCTGCGAGGCACTACACATCAAGAAGTCAACACCAGCAATCAACAGCCAATTAATGCACAACTATATTCTACCCACTTCAAGACTCCGCTCCAATATAGAAGCATCAAGAAATATGGACCAATAGGCTTTCTACAATTACTTCCATTCAATACCCATTGTTTCGTGTTCTGTCTTGTTTGAATTTAATACCCATTCAATACCCATTGTTTTGTGTTCTGTCATGTGTTGGAATTTAATACCCATTCAATACCCATTGTTGAAAGTTCGTTTTTCACCTCATCCACCTCACCCAAATGTAGATATAAACCTCGAAGATGTGTAAGCTCTATTCAGTTTCAGTTGTGTGTTTGTAAACTAAAGTCTTTGAAAATGTAATAAGTTTTACGAAACGCGCTCAAGTGTCGCGTCAGACTAGAAATAAAAATGAATTTTGGAGAATTGATCTTTGAATTACCATCAACAGTAAAAAGAAATGTAAGAAAGATAGAGAAAATTCGTGTTAGAATTATTAATCTTACTTTTCGGTCATATTTAATAATATATATATATATAATATATATATGCATATATATACATATATATATATTTACATATATATATATATATATATATATATATATATAAATATTTCTCTGTGGATTTTCCGCATATATATATATATATATATATATATATATATATATATATATATATATTTATATATATATAAATATATATATATATATATATATATATATATATATATATATATATATATATATATATATATATATATATATATATATATATATATATATATATATATATATATATATATATATATATATATATATATATATTTTAATGTGAAAAAATTGCTGAATTTAGAGATAACACCATCAATATTGTACAAGAGACGTGTAAGTTCTTCATTCATAATTATGAATGAAGAACTTACACGTTATGTCTTACATAATTAAATTACTATAGATAATGCATGCACATGACTGCATAGCTGCCGCCCAGTTGGGCGGGTGTGGAGCACATGACTGTAAAGCTGCCGCCTGTTACCTATCGTTCGTTACGGCTCGTGACCCTACAGCAGCCAAGCTTTAATTACGTCTAGGGATACCACTGCTGCTCTCTAAAGCGGGTCACCAGTATAACCCCTTGATAAGTAATGAGCACATAAATAAAAATCTTCCTTTAGGACTGAAGAATAGATACAAAATATTATATAGATATATATTCAAGACAGTATAATATAAAAACACAGATGGTAAAGTTAACTTATACAACAACCAAAGTATTGTCATTTCACTTAATATAATATAATAAAATATGGCACAACAAGAAATAAACAGACTTATCTCCCACATGTTATCCCTTCGAGTCCCGTTCAGCTCCTGAACTCACGCTCTGTCGCCACCCACATTCTCACCTCCCGTCTGCCTCATCCCAGGATGAGGGATGGAAACTAAGGACTTTTTAATATTTAAAACTAATTGAACAACCACTTGTTCTCAAAACACATAAGAATGCAAATTACAGATAATAGTTACTTACAAAATATATAAGTATAATGCCACCTGTTTAATTACAGAACATAAACAATTATATATACTAAATAAAAGTGACATCTGGAACTCCCAAACTGAACAGGTCCAGCTTTCCCGAATCGAACAGGTACTAGACGTGTGCAAAGCAACCGCGCTCCTGTCACCACTTACGCTGCCACACCACACGATAATTTACTAAAACACAATGTGTGTACATATACAGGCAATGATATAATAAAATAAAACCAGTTATTTTAAATTTATATATGTATTCTGCTAGGAGTACGTAACACTTCCACCTCCAAGGAAAAAAATGCAATAGATTGAAGATCAATGGCATTTTTTCAAAGTAAAATGTATGACACTTGAGATTTATGGTATTAATTACACCAAACATGTAAAAGTAATTAGAACACATTTCTGGACAAAAATGAAAACACTCCAAATATAGTCTTACAGGAAACTCAGAAATTTCAGTCTTATGACTATGTTCTACATATGTGTCACTGGAGTATGCAAATTTATCTCTCCAGGGTACTATCTCATTTATTTCACTTTGTTTCAGATCATATTTCACACTCCTATCTACAACATTATCATTAGTAGCATGAATAGAATTGTCAATAAAGGTAGCTGCTTTCACACAGTTATCATGGCAATTTAGCTTTTCATATGTTTCTACTATTTCTCCAAGATCAGTTCCGTATTTCCATGTGATCCCTTTTCCACATGGTGAAGTTTTCCAAGACAGACTCCATTTTCCATTACTCCCTTTTTCTGGAGCTGAACTGCTTAATTGAAGCTGACTGGATGTTGAGTAGATTTGGGACTTCTCCTGGGTATGCTCTGACACAGACATCTGCTCTTCATCACTCTGGATCCTCTGTGGAACACATACTCTCGCCCAATGGATACTAAAATTAGAGAAATTAGCATTAAACCTCACAATTATGTATAAAACATTCCCATTCAAAGAACCTTCCGAAACACAAGACACCGACTTAGCAAACCTTTGACCTTCAAACCAAGAAATACAACCCAAGATAAGTGCAAAGACTACCTGATCGAACTGACTCAGATGATCCATAAGGAACACAGAAATCAATTGCCTCATAACTCTGTCATAACGATCAGTGAAAGAAAACAGGCATATGCCTAGGCACCATATCTCAATCATAACTCCGAAGACAAGTTCACACCCCCTGATGGTGAACTTGAACACAACACACACTTTCATCAACCGTCTAGTCTTCCAAAAGACTAAATAAAACATGCCGAAAACTTTACAACCCTCACCATCACTTCCCAAGTGATTTACGTCTGATGACAACCAATCAACCAAGAGGTTTAAGGGTCTTAACATCTTGAAGATGAACAGCAGATTACCTGGGAAACACCCAAGGATAATCTGTAACCCTTCACAATGATTAACTCTAGGTAGGATAACCTTATTCCCCAACTTGAATTGCACACCTGGAGCCTCAAACATCTGCTCTCCAGTATGATTTAATCCTTCACCCACAATATGATTCTGAAAATCAACACCACACTTTTGTGGAACATACACTTTTATCACTCGTGCATTAAAATTAATTGGATCTGAATATAGAGACACTGCTCTAGCATAACTCACCACTTCCTCAGAACTGGATGCACAACCTACTTGAGTAAACTCTCTCTGCTCAACCACAAGGCTTGACAAAGATGTCCCACAGTCCATTACTTCACAAGAAAATGGCTCCTGCAGAATAAAAGTAGATTTCAACATCCTACACACACTCTGACTCAATGTACACAATGAGAAATACTTACTCCACATAGAATAAGAATCACAACTCTGCAACTTAGATCCAAATGCTACCTTACCACTCTCAATGATTTTACCAAAATTTCCTCCCATGACTTCTGGAGCTGCTTGGAGTACTGTCTGCTCACAATCAATAATATCACTACCAAGCTGGGTCACATCCTCACAGACAACTGAAGAGGGAGGCTCAATGGGTCTCCATCTACTCAACAGAAGCTGATCCTCTGGCTGCTTTCCCACACTCTCCAAAACTGGATCTACAGTACAGACTGTCTCCTTGCTTCTCTCTTAAATCTTAGGGTCAGTTCTACTCAATGCACATAAATTAAGGGAATCTGAAACGAGCGGGCAAGTAACAGGTAGTTTGACCTCCTCCCCTATTATATCACCTTGACTAGGGTGAGGCGGGGCCTCTACAACGGACTTACTCTCGACAACTGGTTCTAAACTTGGAGTGAGCGGGAATACTTCTGCCAACCCGACATCTTGTCCTAAACCATTCACTTGGCTGGAATACAGAGTCGTGGCTTTTAAGTTTCTCTCAACTCCTGGCACAACGTTCGTAGTGAGCGGGCAAGACAATGGTACATGGACATCCTTTCCCAATTTATTGGAATAAAGCAGAGTCATAGTATCAGGCTTACTCTCAACAACTAAATCGGCCACACAGGAATCTGGAACAACCACATCCCACTTCTCCACTGAAGGGGTACTGGTTACTGGAACAAATGCTTGAGTAACAACATCAGAACTGACAACTGGATTTATATTAGTACTGACATCAGCACAGGTAGAAGGGACAAAACCATCTTCTACAACAGGTTCATTCATAGAACTAACTTCAGCACAGGCAGAATAAACATGGGCTGCAACTGGCTGTTTACACAAACGGGGATCAATCTCACCCACAACATGATTTATGGCCACATCATTACCCAATATAACATCCACACCTGGGATGGGCAACTGTGTACTAACACCCACAGTGCATAAACTTGGTGTAATGGTGGATCTGAAATTAATGTCTATTAGAGGTACAGTTTTACATCCTGCAACACTCTGAAGAACAACAAACTTTCCAGTCTCTTTCTTTTCAACATCAGAAAGAATACTGGATGAAATTATGGTTTGGGAAGCACCTGTATCACGAAGAATAACCACTGGCTTCCACTTCCCATTAATACACAAAACTTCACCTGAAGACATATATGGTGAATACTGTTTCACCCAATTGGGGTTTACAGTTACATGTTTATTAGTAAGTTTATTTTGCACACCTCTGCAATAAATGAGACCAGTTGGTCGTAACTCAGGGTGCAACATAAAACATGAATGAATTCCATGGCCTTTTCTCTTACAATGGGAACAAGACCTTACAGTGGACACACTGGTAGAACCAACTGTAGGTTTAGAAATAACCTTATTATTATTTGACATTCCTGACAATGAAGTAGCAGGGTTAGGTTTTGTAAGAGAAGAGCTCATGGGAGTAACTGGAGCACTAGGACGGGATGGATTCTGATAAGGAGTTCGGGGAGCATTATAATTTACTCTACGACTAGACTTAGGTGAAGTGGCCGTAAACTGGGCCTTAGTCAACAACTCATGCTCATCCGCGAGCTTTGACAGCTCATAAATGTCTGTTACATTCTTTTGTTCTGCCATAAAAGTAGACAACTGGTCTGGGAGACATGACAATACTTCTTCCATTATAAGAAGATTCTTTAGAGCATCAAAGTCAGTGACTGAAAGTGACTTTAACCATCTGTTGCAAAAATTCGTCTTCTGATGAGTAAAATCTGCTATTGTCTGATCACTTGTCCTCCTTAGATTCCTAAACTTTTGCCTGTGTGCCTCTGGATTTAACTGATACGCATTTAAGATGCTTTTCTTTACAAATTCGTAATCAAAGCTATGAGCGTCAGGTAGGGATGTAAAAACCTCCTGACTACGCCCCTTAAATTGAGACTGCATAATGGCTACCCACTGATCCCTTGGCCAGTTCATACTGATGGCAATTTTATAAAAATGTGCAAAGAAAACCTCAGGATCCTCCTCATTGAACTTGGGTAACTCTATATACTTATTCATCCTTATGGGATTATTATCACTATTTATTGAAACATTACTAGTATTTCCATGCCCAGCTGCCATACGCTGTGATTCAAGCCTGAAGTTAGTGTCAGCCATTTGTTGTTGAATCTCTAATTGCCTAGTTTGTTCCTCGGCTTGTTGCTTCTTTGTGGCTTCTATTTGCAACTGTGCCTCAATTTCTAAACGTCTAGTCTCAAGCTCCCTTTGCTGAGCTTCAGCCTCTAATATTTGCTGTTCTTTTTGAGCTTCAAGTTTTAATATTCTCTGTTCTTTTTGAGCTTCAAGCTCTCTTTGACGAGCTTCAGCCTCTAATATTTTCTGTTCTTTTTGAGCTTCAAGCTTAGCATTGGCTATTTGCGCTTCTAACTCAAGACGCTTTAATGTCATCTGATCACTCGACTCCTCTCTTAACTCCTCTAGAATTTCTTCCTCTAACTCTCCATTCTCAACAAAATGTGTCACAATGACTTTCAATATTTGGGCTTTAACCATTCTATTGTTGGCGGTCAAATCCAACTGATTTGCCATTTGTATTAACTCAGTCTTTTTAAGGCTCTGAATCCCTTCAAAGTCTGGGTGAGCCACCAACGCTGCAACTTTCTCCTCCATCGTTACTAACACTTGGCACTTGATTCACAACAATAATTAAAAACAATGGCACTGCACTACACTTCACTGTAAAATTGTCACCACACTGAAAATTCGCTTGGCCTCACTGCACAAACAAAATATATAGGATGACTTACCTCAAAATCGTGAAACGTTGTTACTTGACACACAGGAAAGCTTGCTTGGCACATGGAATAGTTCTTATAAAACACACAGACACTTAACACACTGGTACCTAGGAAGGCAAGGTTAGATTAGCATAATTAAGGTTAAGTGGGAACAATATTTCCCGGCACAGGCCCCCATAACTCTTTGTTACCTATCGTTCGTTACGGCTCGTGACCCTACAGCAGCCAAGCTTTAATTACGTCTAGGGATACCACTGCTGCTCTCTAAAGCGGGTCACCAGTATAACCCCTTGATAAGTAATGAGCACATAAATAAAAATCTTCCTTTAGGACTGAAGAATAGATACAAAATATTATATAGATATATATTCAAGACAGTATAATATAAAAACACAGATGGTAAAGTTAACTTATACAACAACCAAAGTATTGTCATTTCACTTAATATAATATAATAAAATATGGCACAACAAGAAATAAACAGACTTATCTCCCACATGTTATCCCTTCGAGTCCCGTTCAGCTACTGAACTCACGCTCTGTCGCCACCCACATTCTCACCTCCCGTCTGCCTCATCCCAGGATGAGGGATGGAAACTAAGGACTTTTTAATATTTAAAACTAATTGAACAACCACTTGTTCTCAAAACACATAAGAATGCAAATTACAGATAATAGTTACTTACAAAATATATAAGTATAATGCCACCTGTTTAATTACAGAACATAAACAATTATATATACTAAATAAAAGTGACATCTGGAACTCCCAAACTGAACAGGTCCAGCTTTCCCGAATCTAACAGGTACTAGACGTGTGCAAAGCAACCGCGCTCCTGTCTCCACTTACGCTGCCACACCACACGATAATTTACTAAAACACAATGTGTGTACATATACAGGCAATGATATAATAAAATAAAACCAGTTATTTTAAATTTATATACGTATTCTGCTAGGAGTACGTAACACCGCCCAGTTGGGCGGGTGTGGAGCACATGACTGTAAAGCTGCTGCCCAGTTGGGCGGGTGTGGAGCACATGACTGTAAAGCTGCCTCCCAGTTGGGCAGGTGTGGAGCACATGACTGTAAAGCTGCCGCCCAGTTGGGTGGGTTTGGAGCACATGATTGTAAAGCTGACACCCAGTTGAGTGGGTGTGGAGCAAGACTAGTAACTGTGTGACTCACCACAGATGTTAAGTGCCTTTTATATTGACTGTTGTGAGGCACTTGTTGAATCACTTGTGATACAAAAAAATTATTGATTGAGTGTTTGTGTGGGTGATTGTATATGTATGTGTATGTATATATGTACTCACCTATTTGTACTTTCGGGGGTTGATCTCTGGCTTTTTGGTCCCGCCTCTCAACTCTTAATGAACTGGTAATATATTTATATATATGTACATATATTTATATATGATTATGTGTACTTGTATATATAACATTAATAATTGTGTAACTAGGGTCAAAAGATTGTTATTTGCTTAGTTAAACGAACTAGGGGGTTTCAGTTCCTGAACCGATTATGTGCCTCTGTAACCCTTTACACCACCGCCCACGAGATGGGTATGGGGTGCATAACAAAAAAAATGACAATTGAGCATTGGTTACATGCAGGGTACTACATGTACTAAGGCTACTTGTCACAGGTTGTAGAGTTTCTCCAGCTCCTCAGATGGTGGGCAGGAACCGTGGATGCGGTGAGAATTTCATCTCTGAATCTCCATACTAATATCCCGGAGCCGTTTTGGCGCCAATAATTATTCTTATCAGGAACGTTGCTAGAGAAGGACGTACTTTCTCGTGCTAAGGCCAAGCACCGGGAAATACCACATGCAATGTTACTAAAGTCACGCTCATCGTCGTGCTGTCTTTCCAGGTGCCGTGCGTAGTGTCATTCGTCATCTGTTTGTACCTATGCTTCAAGGAACTGCAGCTAGGCTATTAAGAGAAGGTTTCAGTGTTGAGGGAAACCTTAAATACAAAATTCTGAAGAAATAGCAGTGAACAGTGAAGGACAGTCTCGTGTACCGTCGTATCCTATGGTACCGTGTCAAGTGGATGGGCGTGGTACCGCATTCCAGCTGTGTCTGTATGTGATCTGCTGTGTGCGCACTCCTGGCTGCCTTAAGCCGGCGTGTCCGCGCCACCTGGTCTCTGTGTGTGAAGCTATCCCGGTGGTCTAGGACCCCGTGTTCCAACCGACCACGTGTACGAAGTGAGGACACCTACTTCGTCATCCAGCAGCAGCAGCAGAGTGGGATTGAGGTTGACGTGTATGTATGTATGTGTGTATGGCGGGCCATTGAGATTGATGTAAGTACACTGTTTCCGTTTTGGGTAATAATACTCTGAAGCTGGGTTCGCACCCAGTGTTCCGTCTGTCCTCTGTCCCTGTCGACCACCTGGTGAGGTGAATGGGAATTGGAGACGTGTGAGTTTACCCTGTTTGACGTCATCAAGTTGAGGTGGAGCCCAACTGTGAGTTTGACGTGTGTGAGGACACATAAAGGAGTCTACCCCTCGCTTCAGTAGGGGACGGACGTGTTGAATCGGCGCTCCGGCTGTTGGTGTTGTTTACCAATTTGGCCGGTTGAGGGTGGGTGTGTCTCTGCCTGCCTGTGCTGATGTGGCGTTCGCGATGGGGGTCCCCCTCCCTCCTATACTGCGGGCTCAGTCTGTGGGCCTCGAATTTTCCGGCCGGGCTGGGTACCCAGAGATAGCGCTGGTGTGTGGTTTGCTTCATGTTCCTGTGATCAACATTTATAGTGTCGAGCTGGTGACGGCTCGTCGAGCGATATTGAAGTTTACCGAGGAATTGGCATATCGCGACTTTCTCCATCGTTACGAGGGGCGGACATTGCCCCTGCCGGATGGTGCGGGCACTGTGTCACTATCTGATTGGAGTGGTGCCCTCTCGTACGTCAGTGTGCATGGGGCTCCGTTGGAGTTTTCAGAGAGTCTGCTATGGCGGTACTTAGGCCGGTATGGCGCAGTGGTTAGTGTGCGGGTAAACGTGGTGTCTTCCAGTCCACTTAAGGGTGTGAGGACTAACATTCGCACCCTGGGCATGAGGCTCCGGGAAGATATTCGTCCTCTGTGCGGCTTATGGGCTACAACGTTCGGGTGTTTTACACCCGCCAGCCTTGGACTTGTTATCGTTGTGGCCTCTTGGGCCATCAGGCTGCTGACTGTTCTGCGCCTGCCATTGCACCTGTGAACCTCTTCAGTGAGGAGGATTTTCCACCGCTTCCTGTGGAGGAGGATTCAGTGGATGTGGACGTCTCTTCAGCCGCAGATGTGCCCCCTGTATCGCCTGTTGCGCCGCTTGGTGCGCCCCCTGTTGTTGTCGCCTCTCCTCAAGAGGTTGTGGCGTCGCAGGGTGCTCGTCCTGCTCCGACTAGTGTCCCTGGGGTTCTTCAGACTGCCTGCTGCTCGATTCCCCCGTCCTCCAGTTCGTCCTCTGCTGCGTCTGACCCTGTCCCTGCTCCCTTGCCGGCTGTTCCAGCTTTGCTGGGTGATGAGGTGGATCCGGCGCTTCCTCCTGTGCCTGGCCTGGTGCCCCATGTGGTTGAGGATGCTGCCGTTCTGCGACGTGCGTCGGTTCGCCCGGCTTGTGTTGCGCGTGTCTCTGAGTCGGCCTCCGGGTCTGATGATGTGCGGCCAGAGCCTAAGCGTTTCCGACTTTCGTCTTCGGCTTGGGCTGGCGTTGGCAATTTCGACGCTTGTGGATCTGCCGGCGACGGAGGGGTGGCTCCGGTTGCGTTGCAGACTATGGTGGTGGCGGAGGTGCATTTGCCTGAGGGTGCCAGTGCCGGTGTTTCGGCCTCCACTTCAGATTTGGTGTCTGCGGTTCCTGCTTCGGGTGCGTTGCCTGCCTCGGATGGCTCCGGTTCTTCGTGGGGGTGGTTCCCCCTGCTGAGGTTCGCGGTGAGCGAGGTGGCCTGGTGATGGTGTTGAAAAAGACTGCTCGCTCTGGGGGTTCTGTAACCCCTTCCTCGGTCCCCGTTTCATCGACTGCGGTCTCGACGCCTCTTCCGTCTCCGGCCATCTCTTCAGTGTCTCCTGCGGTCTCGGTGGGGACGTTACCATCTCGTTGCTTGTCCCTTGCTCCTGTGCGTACGGCGACGCGGCCGTCCCGACAGCCCTCGTACGCTTCGTCGGTGTCATCTGCTACCTCGAAGGACGTGGCTTGCGCTCCCCAGCCTCGTTATACGACTTGCGTCGGTGAGCTTCAGGAGTGGCCGTTTCCACCTGATCTGGAGGTTCCCGAGTTTATGCTGGGCCCACAGCGGCAGGGGGATCGTCCCCCACCAACTTGGAGTATTTGATTTGGGAGGCCAATAAGCGACGGTATCCTTGGGATTCGTTCCCTGATAAATATATTCGTGTCTTTGAGATATGTATTCCTCGCTCATGATTCCTTTGTGTATTGTGGTGCATGGTTGTGGGGTGCAGGTCGGGTGTGTGTGTGTGTGTGGGGTGGGGCAGGTTTGTTTCCCGGTTCCTGCGTGCTACGGTTTGTGGTTATGGGTTGGTGTGGCTTGTGTGTGTGTCCGGTTCCTGTGCGGTCGGGGGTTTGATTGGTGTGTGTCTGGTTGTGGATGTCGTGTGCTTATGTTATGCTTTGTGGTTCTATGTTTTTTTTATGTTGCTGCTTGTGTGCTTGTTTGTGTCGTGTTAAGAGCCCTTCAGGCTGTTGGTGTGACCCGGTCTGGGTTTATGCTTTTTGTCGAGTTTTGCCATTGTGCTTTTCTTTGTTTGTTGTATATTTGTTCCTTTCTAGTTGTTATTTCTATTATTAGTGTTACTATTATTATTATAAATATTTCGTTTTGTGTTGGTGCCTCTCCGTGTGTTTTTCTGGTGCTGATAGCCTTGTTCTGAATATTTCATATTTTGGTGTGTTATTTCGGCATTGTATTCCACTGTGTTTTAAATTGCTTGTTGTGATTTGTTTGTAATTATTGTTGTTTTGTGGTCGGCCCTTCCGGTCGGCGTTTTTGTGTTTAGTACATTTGTTCCTTTATGTTTTTGCACGTTTGTGCTTTGTTATTTTGGTCTGTTCTATGTTATTGTTTACTTTTATTGTACTTATAAGCATGCTTGCATGTAAAAAAAAATAAAAAAAAAAATATATATATAAAAAATGTGCCGTGTATGTAATTCTACTGTAATTTGATTCCCTTTTTCAGCAGTGAAAGTGGTAACAGGGAGGTTTCCCTAGGTTATAAATAACTATTTAATTATATTGGCCAGCGCTTATTTTACTGTTGTGTTGTATTAAAGTTGTGAACTATTGGGGAAGACAATTTACTTGGGACGTCATTTACAAGTTTTGCCGTGAGTGGCAAGGATGTACTGTGATGTACCGTGTGTAAACTGTAGACAGGTTGTGTCCTTGGTGGAATGCGTTGTGTACTGTTGTTACGACCCTGGGTTCTCCAGTGGAAACCAGAGGTCAAAATTGAGCTATTAAACTTTCTGGTAGTACAGTTGAGTGCATCACGAGCGGCAATTGTTTGTATCTTCCCTGCCAGACGTAAGACTATTATTGTTTCTCAAAGAGCATTTAAAGACTGAGCTGGGGGTTGATTATTAAATAATTACATAGGCACCAACTTTGCTTACTAATACTTTCTAATCATTTGTAAAGTAACAATACGTTGCATAGGGGAAGATCTTTAATGTGCTTAGCTGCACGATCAATTAGGCTCCTTCCGGCACCACAACATGGGAGGCCTAGCTGGTCGCTAGGAGGTTCTTCTCTGGCTGGCGTTCGTGCGGACGAGACCTACTCTGTGGCTGCACCCCTAATCTCCTCCCTTCTCCTCTTACTTATTTCCCTTACCCTAAGTTCCTGTACTATTAAGTTAAGTATTGTATGGTGTTAAGTGTGCCTACTCTGGTAGTAAATATTGGTGAGACCTGGGGATAGTATTTGCCAGTGTTTTGGGTACCCCTAAGTGTTGTGTTTTGTATTAGGGTCCCACGTGGTTTCACTACCCTAAGCCGCATCCAGCTTCAGTGCTTATCCAGTAGTACTTTACCCTAGCTTGTTATTAGTGTAAACCTTGTATCCTGCCTAAGTGGACCAAGGCTTTTAACGTAAGATAGTGTGGTAAAGTTATTATTATTATTGTTATTGGTGTGAGTGTATATGGGGGGTTGTTAAGGGGTTAATAAATAAGTACATGAATTACAGAGTATCCCTTCTTCCTGTGTGGGAGCGCATTGATCAACCCTTAGACTAACATATATGGTCTAGTAGCAAGTTATTACTACTGTGGATAGTTTATTTTGGGGGCCGGGCCTTTTAGCTCTCCCATATTTGATACTCTGTCTTCTAACTACCCTTACCCCTTAATAGTACCAGTTCCCCATAGAAGCCCCACACATCGATATTTATAACAAGTGGTTGGCCAGTCCAGGATGAACATTATAAGTGTAAAAAATTAGATTCTTGAGTGCCAAAACTAAAATTTTTTGTTTTCCGCAGAACGGTTGTGTGCTAGCCTAGGGTCCAGCTCATCTAGCAAAGGACATTCTTGCACTGACTGGACACCCAGCTGGATCCCTTCGCGATTAAGGTTAGTGTGGCCTTGTGTTAGGGGTCGTGCAAATTTTTGTTTTTTTTTCCAATTTTTATTTTTTAATTTTTTCTTTGGCTGGGAGCTAAAATTGTTAGTGATGTCATCTGAAATGCAGAGACTGGCAAGGGAGCCTTCAGCAGTAGAGATAAAGAAACTTACCAAGTCTAATTTAGTATTGTTAGGCAAGGAATTTGACCTAGAATTAAATGTCGCGGATAAAAAGTGGACTTTGGTGAATGAAATATTACAACATTGTATTGATAAAGAACTATTGGCAAGTGATACACCTTTATGCCAGCCTAGCCAAGCAGAAAGTGCAACTCATAGGGATAGAGAATTAGCTCTAGAGTTAGCAAAAATAAAATTAGAGGAGCAAAGACTCAAAACCGAGGAGGCTAGAATTAGAGCGAATGCCACTGGACCTCCACCTGCCGGGGATTCAAACCCCAGGCATTATGAGAAAAAGCATAATTTGCCTGAATTTTCCGAGTCTGACCCTGAAAGGTTTTTCAACCATTTTCAGAGATTGGCCATGTCCATGAACTGGCCAAAGGAAGAGTGGGTGAAAATCCTACAGGGAAGACTTAGGGGTAAAGCACAATATATTTTTATAAACATGCCTGACGACGAGTGTTTTGAATATGATAAAGTCAGGGAATGTATTTTGCGGGCATATGAAATTACTCCTGAAGCTCACCGCCAAGTTTATCGCAACCTTAGGCCTACTCACAACCAACCGCTCACTGAATTTGTGAATGATCAAATTAGATTGTTTGATAGATGGATTCGCTCGGCGAAAGCCAAAACATACGAGGCTCTCAGGAACTTAGTTTTAATGGAGCATTTTATAGATATTATGCCAGAGAATGTTTCACAGTACATTAAAGGAAGGGTAGAGGTAAATTCTAAAATAGGGGATTTGGCCAAGTTGGCAGAAAACTACCAATTGGTGGGCAAAAGGCCCAATAAAAATAATTATACCCCACAGAGTAGCAAAACTTATACCCACAGCCAGTCCAGACCAGCTCATTCTAACCCTTTAACTAATGCACCTTCTGTTTCAGACATAACTAACCCTAAAGTGTCTAGCCCCACGGCACCTAAGGGTGAACCGAAGGGTAATTCTGTTAGTAATGTCTCTTCTCCCCGACGTTTTTGTGGTCACTGTAATCGTTCAAACCACAATATTAGCCGTTGTTGGCAACTGTACCCGGAAAAAAGACCCAATGCTCTAGTTGTGACACAGGGCTTGAGGCCTTCAGAAGGGTTAGGGAGTAAGACCTCCAACTCACAGTGGTTGGACTTGCTTACCCCATTCTTATCGAAAGGGAGACTACTTTTGTCTGAGGGTTCTTCCTGGAAGGACGTGGTGATCTTCCGAGACACCGGTGCCATCCAGACTTTAATTTTAGAGAGTGCGTTGCAAGGTGCCAACACTCTCGACACTGGAGAGGTGGTACTGGTCGAGGGTGTCACTAGTGATACTCGGGCAGTACCCCTCCATAAGGTTACCCTGGAATCGGATTTCCACAAGGGTGTTTGTACAGTCGGAGTCACTTCATACCTACCTTTCCCTAATGTTGATGTAATAGTTGGTAATGATTTAGCAGGGGATAAGGTAGGGGACTCCAGACTGCCAATTATGTTGCCTACCCCTAAGGTTTGCCTGGATCCACCCGCCGCAGAGGATAATGTTGTGTACTCTGCGTGTGCAGTGACCAGGTCTATGGGACTTAAATGTAAGGGCAGCCCTGTGCTTGCCAAGGTGGTAAATCCCGAGGACACGAGGAGCTTTCCGAGTGGTGAAAACCAAGTGGACCTCGCGGACACATTCCTGGCCCGACTCGATGACGTGGCCGAGGACATTGTGGAGAGCCTGCCACCGCCATCTACCGAGAGTAGTGGGGAGGTGGAGGAGAACACTGTTGAGCCTCGGCCAATGGCATCTGACCAAGGCCTAGATGCCTCCTTGAGTGAGTTACAGAAAGCTGACCCCACTCTTGCAGATTGTCATGAGACAGCTGTCTCTATGGAGGAAATTGTAGACGCAGCAACTGGGTACTACTACAATGATCGGATTTTGATGAGAAAATGGAGACCACAGAGTGCTCCCTTGTCAAATGAGTGGGAGGTAGTCCACCAGGTTATGTTGCCGACCTGCTATAGAGAAAGAGTTTTGGCAGCTGCTCATGATGATCCTATGGAGGGACATCAAGGTATAAATATTACGTATCACAAAATTTTAAAGTATTTTTTCTGGCCCAAGCTGAAAAGCGATGTGGCAAAATTTTGTAATGCGTGTATCGTTTGTCAACTGGTGGGGAACCAAACCAGACTCCACCTAAAGCTTCTCTAAGGCCTATTGTCGTGCCAGAGGAACCATTTTCTCATGTGGTAATGGACTGTGTTGGACCATTACCTAGAACTAAGTCTGGTAATATTTACCTAATCACAATGATGTGTATCACTACTCGTTACCCAGAGGCTTTTGCTGTAAGGAACATCCGAGCAAAAACTGTTGTTGCTCGTATGTTGCAATTTTTTCCACTTTTGGACTGCCTCGGGTCGTGCAAACTGACAATGGTACTAATTTTAAGTCTGATATTTTTGAACAATTTTGTAAGGAACATGGAATAACTCATAAGGTTTCCAGCCCATACCATCCACAGAGTCAGGGGGTAATTGAACGTTTCCATCTAACTCTGAAGCAGATGTTGAAGACATCGTGCGAGAGTTCCCACACCTTCTGGGATGAGAATTTACCGTATGTTTTGTTTGCGGCTAGAGAGGGATTACAAAGTTCACTGGGTTGTTCTCCTTTTGAGTTAGTCTTTGGCCATAAAGTTCGTGGACCCTTGCAAATGTTACAGGAGAATCTGTTAGGGAACGTAACGTTAACCGAAGGTTCGGCTTTCTTTGCGCAACACCACCAGAGACTCAAGGACTGCAAGGCGGCTGCATTAAAGTATCTTGGCAAGGCCCAAGAAAAGATGAAAGAACGTAACGATGCTAAATCTAAGTTACGGGTATTTCAGCCTGGCGACCCTGTCCTGGTATTAAAGCCTCGACTAGGGAACACTATGTCCCACAAGTACGAAGGCCCCTACATTGTGACAGAAAAGACTGGGGACCTCACGTACAAAGTGAGGCACTCTGACAAACGTAACCAGGTAATGCTCATACATGTAAATCGACTGAAGAAGTTCCAGGGCCCCACGCCCATTGCACTCACCAATGTTTCCATTTCCAGTGAGAGAGGGGATGATTGTTCTGGGGACCCAACTAATCTCATTTTCAATAATTCAAGTTCTGTGAATGCTGTGGAGGAAGGACTGTCCCATTTGCAGATGGCCCAACGTGAAGAGGTGCAGTCGTTGGTTGATGAATTCTCCAGTCTGTTCGGGGAGGTCCCGACCCAGACTGATGCCATTTGCCATGATGTTGAGTTGACAGACTACACTCCCATTCGCCTTCAACCCTATCGAATGAGTCCAGAAAAGAAGGCCATCATACGGAAGGAGGTCGACTTCTTGCTCCAGCACGGCCTCATCCGGCCGAGCCAGGGCTCTTGGTGCTCGCCCTGCCTTTTGGTCCCCAAACCAGACGGCTCCTGGCGATTATGCACCGACTATCGGCAGCTCAACAAGGTGACCATTGTGGATGCCTATCCGCTGCCCCTCCTCGAGGACTGCATCGACGAGCTGGAAAATGCCAAGTACGTCTCGAAATTTGACCTCTCGAGGGGGTATTATCAAATCCCACTCACTGAACGTGCTAAACAACTAACTGCGTTCGTGACACTCGAGGGTGTTTTTGAGTATCAAGTGTTACCGTTCGGCTTGCGTAATGCTCCTGCCACGTTCCAGAGACTCATGAACTCTCTGCTCGCTAAGGTGCCAAATTGTCGGGCGTATTTAGATGATATCGTGCTGTTTGACAGTAATTGGGCTGACCACATAGCTAGGTTACGCCAGTTGTTTGCCATCTTGAAAAGGGCAAATCTTACCTTAAATGCTAAAAAGTGTCATTTTGGCCAAGGCACAGTGACGTACCTCGGTTATGAAGTGGGCCAAGGAAAAGTGTTACCTCGGCAAGATAAAATCAGTGCCATTCTGGAATATCCAGTCCTAAAGTCTAAAAAGGACGTTCAAAGATTTATCGGTATGCGTGCGTACTATCGACGTTTTTGTCAGAACTTTTCCAGTGTTGCCACTCCTCTCACAGACTTGTTGCGGAAAGCCGTTAAATTTAAGTGGTCATCAGACTGTGCAGAGGCATTTAAAAATTTGAAATTGATCTTAGCTTCCGCCCCAGTGCTTGCTAGTCCAAGGTTTGATCGACCGTTTAAAATTCATGTGGACGCGTCTGACAATGGTGCTGGTGCAGTGTTGTTGCAAACTGGGGATGATCAGGTGGAACACCCAGTATATTATTACTCTGTGAAATTCGACAAGGCGCAACGCAATTATTCAGTGGTAGAAAAAGAGGCGTTGGCGCTAGTGTTAACATGTAAAAAGTTTGAAGTTTACCTCACAGGTAATATAGTGGAAGTGTACACGGACCATAACCCACTAGTCTTCCTGACTCAGATGAAGGGTAAGAATAGATGCATCCTCAGGTGGGCGTTGTACCTACAGGACTTCAATCTTTCCATTACCCACCTACCGGTCCGACTCAATGTGATAGCCGACGCTCTGTCCCGGTTGCCTGAATAACATTCATCTAGGCCACAGGAAGCTATTTAACAACTGTCATGCTTTAGTTATTTTTTTTTTTTAGGTTCTCCTGTGACATTAAATATTCCGTGTCCAATTTATTTACTTCCCTGTTTTTTTTTGTTTTTTTGTGTGTTTTTTTTCTTTCAGAGAACTCTTGTATTTTTTTGCAGAGAAATTGTTTTTGATTGATTTTTTGTTTTTGTCATATGTTTTTTCTTTTTATTCTCTGTATACTCTTACAAAAAAATATGACTACTATTCTAGTAGTCACATTTTTTTTTCTCTGAAGGGGGGAGGAGTGTTACGACCCTGGGTTCTCCAGTGGAAACCAGAGGTCAAAATTGAGCTATTAAACTTTCTAGTAGTACAGTTGAGTGCATCACGAGCGGCAATTGTTTGTATCTTCCCTGCCAGACGTAAGACTATTATTGTTTCTCAAAGAGCATTTAAAGACTGAGCTGGGGGTTGATTATTAAATAATAACATAGGCACCAACTTTGCTTACTAATACTTTCTAATCATTTGTAAAGTAACAATACGTTGCATAGGGGAAGATCTTTAATGTGCTTAGCTGCACGATCAATTAGGCTCCTTCCGGCACCACGACATGGGAGGCCTAGCTGGTCGCTAGGAGGTTCTTCTCTGGCTGGCGTTCATGCGGACGAGACCTACTCTGTGGCTGCACCCCTAATCTCCTCCCTTCTCCTCTTACTTATTTCCCTTACCCTAAGTTCCTGTACCATTAAGTTAAGTATTGTATGGTGTTAAGTGTGCCTACTCTGGTAGTAAATATTGGTGAGACCTGGGGATAGTATTTGCCAGTGTTTTGGGTACCCCTAAGTGTTGTGTTTTGTATTAGGGTCCCACGTGGTTTCACTACCCTAAGCCGCATCCAGCTTCAGTGCTTATCCAGTAGTACTTTACCCTAGCTTGTTATTAGTGTAAACCTTGTATCCTGCCTAAGTGGACCAAGGCTTTTAACGTAAGATAGTGTGGTAAGGTATTATTATTATTGTTATTGGTGTGAGTGTATATGGGGGGTTGTTAAGGGGTTAATAAATAAGTACATGAATTACAGAGTATCCCTTCTTCCTGTGTGGGAGCGCATTGATCAACCCTTAGAATAACATATATGGTCTAGTAGCAAGTTATTACTACTGTGGATAGTTTATTTTGGGGGCCGGGCCTTTTAGCTCTCCCATATTTGATACTCTGTCTTCAAACTACCCTTACCCCTTAATAGTACCAGTTCCCCATAGAAGCCCCACACACCATTATTTATAACAACTGTGAAGGATTCCGTGAGAATTGAAGTCATTTAACGTCACCGGGAATCACGATTTACTTAACGAGGTCATTGTTGTGATGTTGAACATCGTTGTGATTAACGTAGAGTCGTGTAACGGCAACAGTCACAGTGAAGTTCACGCAGTGGAGGAATTGTCAAGCGAAGACTAACGTAGTGTTAACGATTTAACGAGCTGTCGTTAATTGATTGATTAACGTAAGGGGTTGACCGGTCTTTTATGATCAGAGTCAATTGCGCTGTAATTCGTTGGACTGATCAGATCTGTCTGCGGACAGAGTGATTAAGCACTCATAGCTAATTAAAGAGAATTAGTAACCGCCACCTTGTGAATTCACCAGGTGTTGATGTTGTTGTTTACACAGTGTGTTGTAACCTTGTGTGTGGTACAGTAATCTACCCTCCTTAAGGTAATTTTGTCGTATGACCGGAAGTGAACTGTCAGTTGAGACAGTAGGCTTTGTCAATACTCGTCTGAATTAATAGGCTGTTGTTTTCAGTAATTAATTGGGAACTACTCACCGAATGTTTGACTTTCAAGTTGATGTAATTATTTGATTTACGAGTTATTGCTGCCATTAAAGTGTAGTTGAGACACAGCTGGGTATTAACGTAATTGTTTAAATTCAATTAGTGTAACTTTTGTGGTTGAGTGTCCTGAGAGACAAGTGTTAACGTAAGATTTTTATAAGGGGGTTATCATTCTTGGATTAACCGCCTTGTTACTTGGTACCTCGTTGAGGGCAGCGAGCGCCAGTCAAGTTTTGTGATTATAGTATTAATCACCATGAAGCCGTGACAATATTGATTGCAAGCTTGCGTCACCAGTGGGCACTACTTTGTTCAGTTAGTGTCATTAGTCAGTCAGCGACGACGGGATATGGATACCGTGGGTCCATCAGGCTGTTGATTAGCAGTTCTTGAATGTGCCACTGGAGTGACAGTAAAGTAACGTAAACTCTTTGTTGTGGTAGTTCTAGTTTTTTTGTGAATAAATTGTTTGTTATAGAAAACGGTCGTTTACGTCAAACCTCCCAATATTACTGCCCCACGTGTCATGTTCTGCAACGCTTTGCCTGCTTATGTTCATATCAAGTCTGTATCTAAAGCTCGAGTCCATTGCACAGCACCACACTTCTATAAATAAGAAGTGAGAATCCGTCGGCTACCCTTTATTAGTTGTCAACTAGGAGGAGCCAGCGACCTAAGTGACAGGTGTTACCCGTGTGGTTTCGCCTGGCGGTTTGCTCCCGCGGTCCTATGATCTTAGGCTTTAAGATTAAATATCTGCCACTGGCAGCTCCTGCTGCTTAAGGTCTGCCTCTCTTGCGAGGTAGTTACGATTAACGTGACATTAGTAGGAATTAATTCTTTTGATAATTGTCAAAGAAAAAAATCTCACAATCGTCTGGTAATTGTCTACGAGCAGCCAGGTAGTGTCTGAGACCCCCCCCCCTAGGCGGTGTCTTCTCGGCCCGTTCTCCCGAGCGTTCCCGCTACCATATTTAGTACACCAGTTCTTAGTCTTAAGGAAACTATGCGTCAAAATGCGATGTACTATTAAAGTGAACGGGTTAGTCTTCGAGAAACTTAACCAAGTTATGTATAAGCCTTATATTAACAATAAATAATTATGTATGAAATATCCAGTTCCCTTCAGATGTATGATTTCCAGCTGTCTTATTCTATACGTCATATCTCTGGTCATCCTCTTAGTTACTTGAACGATAAATACATATTTGAGAATAATATTCAGCCCAGTAATTATACTAGACAGTGTCCAATGCAGTGAAATATGTGTCCAAGAAATCCAAGGGAGTAAATATGAGGAGTAAAAAATTTAAGGAATTCTCAGCCACAGACTCTTGGGAGAGACATTCACAGTTAGAATTTCATAAAATTAGAAAAACATTAAATCCAAGAAAACCACTTAACGCCTTACCCCTGAATACTTTGCAACGAAGACTAAAGCTGTTACACTGTAAAGCTAAAGGTAAAGACACTGTGTCCATGCCAGACCTCATTCACTGTGTGTACAAAAAATACAAATTACATCCTTTATCTTATTTCTAGTTTAAATTATATCCTGCCGATACAACTGTCAACATAACATATATTTTAACTTTATATTAAACTTGTCAGGAATAAGTCACCGAGTTTGAAAGATGTACAAATACTGTTGTCATAGTAACAGTCAATATATAAAAACTAATGACAGCATTCAGTACCCTAGTTTCACATATATATCTGGTTAATATTTTCTTATTGATTCTAACACCGCTAAAAACAATTGTAAATAATACAATAAATAACTTACCAGAGTCCCGTGCTACGCCAGAAGTGGTGGAAGTGGTCCCTGGCGAACCTGCCGTCAATAGCGACCTTGACGTGAGGGAAGCTTCCACTTGCTCTTCCTTCAACCCCCGGGTGCAGCACCTTGTTGTCCAGAGCTGGCTCCCGAGCCTCACCCTCCCGACGCAACACCTTGTTGTCCAGAGCTGGCTCCGGAGCCTCACCCTCCCGACGCAGCACCGTGTTGTCCAGAGCTGGCTCCGGAGCCTCACCCTCCCGACGCAGCACCGTGTTGTCCAGAGCTGGCTCCGGAGCCTCACCCTCCCGACGCAGCACCGTGTTGTCCAGAGCTGGCTCCCGAGCCTCAGATGTCTCTACAACTGTTTCTACCACTTCGGCAGCTTCAGATTTATTGCTCCTTTGCTTATCAGAATGTTGCAAATAATTCAAAATGTTTTCTGCTTCTTTATTTAGGACTACATCATTATAGTATACACCTCGACCAGGTGGGCTATCATAAGCGACTTTTGAAGGAATATTTGGTGCTAAACCACCTGTCTGTGATAGTGATTTGTGTGCGAGAACACTAATATTCGCCGCCTCCTGGAGGATCAGCGCACGATTAATTGTGCCAGCAGGAAGTTCCTGCCCTTCTCGCTGATAGTGTTCTTCCTGCGAGCGGTCACCATGATTGTCGAGGCCCGCCAGACCTTGCACCAGAGTCACTATTACCACAACACTCTCCAACATCATCAACGGTATCAACGCTCACCTGTATATTAACAATCAACCATATTATTACCCAATATTACTGAACTATGTCTTAATCATCAGTGTCATATCGAGGTTGGAATGTATGCCGACTAGTCATATATATACCACGGAGGAAGAATTGAAACAGGAATATCCTTAAGTACTTTCGTATATTAATACATCTTCAGAAGGAAAGAATTATTTACAAGTCAAGTATTGGACAAATATATATGCAGGAGAGAGAGGTGAGGTACACTGAAAAATGAATGGGAATTAGGTGGATACAAATAAGAGCCGCATAAGAACTGCAGAAGGCCTATTGGCCCATGCGAGGCAGTTCCTATTTATACCCATCCATAGGCCCACACACATGGATGATAATTTCATACGATAGTAAATATTTACAATGAATTAGTGAGACAAATGTGTATCAATGATCCTACTCAAATCACCTTTAATTGATCTATCAAAAATAGATCTAAGTTATATAAACCACTGCTAATGTTCAAATTACATTTATTTGTAATCTGTATTACAGCAGATTCAATTATGTTCCTGTTAAAAGCAGATTCAATTATGTTCCTGTTAAAAGTGATTTTAAATTCGTTATTAAAGCCATCTCCCAATCAATTCGGTGAGCATTTTCTGACAAATGATTATATATATATATATATATATATATATATATATATATATATATATATATATATATATATATATATATATATATATATATATATATATATATATATATATATATATATATATATATATATTAGTATATTTTCGTTCAAGAATTTGTAATCTTCTTGCATCTTGGGTTTTGTCTATTATACAAGGATTTTTGTTCAACATTTCTCTTGTTAGGGTGATGTCATGGACATGTCCCATGTGATTCCTGGGGGCACTGGATTGAAGATGACATGTCAAACGCCTCGTCAGCTTGGTCGACGTCATACCTATGTACTTACATTGAAGGTTACATCCTTCGTGGGGGACAAGTGTACATGTATACAACGCTTGACTGCTGTAGAGGGTTCTCCGTCGGCTTCGGCCTGTTTTTGATAAGGAGTTCGGAAGTCTTCTTTGTTTTGTAGAATATTATCAGGTTTATGTTTTGATTAGGAGTAATGCTTTTTACTTCTTTACGGATTATTTCTTTCATTATTCTTTCCTCTTTTTTTATGTTCACTGTGCATGGTTGATTTGTAATATAATTTTATCGGAGGTTTCTGTTCTAGGTTCAGGATTATACCATCGGTCCAAGTGTCTTCTTATAGTTTTCTTTCTGTGTCCCATGACTGCATCCTCCTGGAGGCCCCCATTGGCCCGCAAGCAACTGAGGAGGTCCTGGATGCAAAAATCACTCACCTAAGGAAGATGTTGGACATGAGTGAAAAGACTGATCCTCATGATGCTCTCCTCCTCGCAAGATGCCTATCCTTCCCTAAGTTCACTTACTTACTGAGGTGTTCTCCATCCTACAGCAGCCCTAAATAAACAAGTATGACACCCTTTTGAAGTCTATGCTGGAAAAAGTCCTGAACCTCCCATTGGACGACTCTCAATGGGAGCAAGCTACCCTCCCTTTATGACTATAGTCTTGGTGTCAGCACAGCCTCTCAGATTGGTCTACCAGCCTTCATTTCCTCACACCGTGTATCAAACGACTTTGTAAGAGATATCCTTCTAAAACCTCTTAGTGATTCAGCAGAGATACACGATCCTGATTTTACTGAATACTCAAATCAATGGGTTGCCCCTGCAGCCCCAGCACATAGATCCAACAAAAACATCTTTGGATAGACAAACAGGCAAACAGACAGAACAAAGAGCCATAGCTCAACCCCCGCAAGCACCAAGTACAGACAAAACTCTTAACATATTTTCTCCTATAGTAGAGGTATATATATAGGTTCTAAGAATGATTGCAAAAATTAACTTTATAAGCAGTCTGTTCATTTGTGGGAGAGCAGTTTTACCTAATATGTTTTTTTGTTATAAAACTACAATTTTTGAAGCTTGTTCATTTCTTATTAAAAAGGTTAAATTTTCTTCAAACATTTTTAAGATTATATACAAAATAATTCCAACTGTCAACCTTATTTTAAGTATATTTTATCCCTACCATAACTTTAATTTCTTCTTAAAACTACACTAACTTCTTCGTGTCCTTAATGTCACTTCAAACTAGTAATGACAGCGTCTGCGTCTGCGTATGTTCAACACAATGGGTTAGTTTACTGCAGGCAACCTGCGCATGTATTTTCAACTCAATAGTTATCTACAGTAGTGCTTAATATGATTTTCTTAATTCCACCATCACTTAAATAAACATTAAATTAATGCAGTAACACACTGGTGAATGTTAACAAAATAATATTGAAAAATTATATCATCACTCGGTATAAGCAAGTTTCATAGAGCAGAGAACAGTGAGCTGCCTGTCCTTAGTGACGGGTGCAGCTGAACTGGCCTCCCGTCCCCTCACCCCAGTGTCCACTGTAATGGCTTCCCACCCCTCCCCCCCCCCCACCCAAGTGTCTACTGAAGAGGACTAACCACCCCAGTGTTCGCTGTACCTGCCTCCCACTCCCTCATCCCAGTGTCCACTGTACCTGCCTCCCACTCCCTCACCCCAGTATCCACTGTACCTGCCTCCCACTCCCTCACCCCAGTGTCCACTGTACCTGCCTCCCACTCCCTCACCCCAGTGTCCACTGTACCTACCTCTCACTCCCTCATCCCAGTGTCCACTGTACCTGCCTCCCACTCCCTCACCCCAGTATCCACTGTACCTGCCTCCCACTCCCTCACCCCAGTGTCCACTGTACCTGCCTCCCACTCCCTCACCCCAGTATCCACTGTACCTGCCTCCCACTCCCTCACCCCAGTGTCCACTGTACCTGCCTCCCACTCCCTCACCCCAGTGTCCACTGTACCTGCCTCCCACTCCCTCACCCCAGTGTCCACTGTACCTGCCTCCCACTCCCTCACCCCAGTGTCCACTGTACCTACCTCTCACTCCCTCATCCCAGTGTCCACTGTACCTGCCTCCCACTCCCTCACCCCAGTATCCACTGTACCTGCCTCCCACTCCCTCACCCCAGTGTCCACTGTACCTGCCTCCCACTCCCTCACCCCAGTGTCCACTGTACCTGCCTCCCACTCCCTCACCCCAGTGTCCACTGTACCTGCCTCTCACTCCCTCACCCCAGTGTTCACTGTACCTGCCTCCCACTCCCTCACTCCAGTGTCCACTGTACCTGCCTCTCACTCCCTCACCCCAGTATCCACTGTACCTGCCTCCCACTCCCTCACTCCAGTGTCCACTGTACCTGCCTCTCACTCCCTCACCCCAGTGTCCACTGTACCTGCCTCTCACTCCCTCACCCCAGTGTTCACTGTACCTGCCTCCCACTCCCTCACTCCAGTGTCCACTGTACCTGCCTCCCACTCCCTCACCCCAGTGTCCACTGTACCTGCCTCCCACTCCCTCACCCCAGTGTCCACTGTACCTGCCTCTCACTCCCACTCGTCTTTCACCATGTGTATGAGAATAGATTTCCAGCCAGCTTACAGATGTGCGGTAAAAGCTAGACTTATCTTATTTGGTGTCTGTCGGAAGTAGTGGACATTACCTCTTCAGAAATATTAATGCCGCAGTAGTTTTTTTCTCAAGAGAATTACAGCAACTTGAATAAGGTTATCATTAGTTATTTCTAAGGTTGAAACTATATACATTTAGAGTGACGTGGTTCTGGCAGGAGGTTGTGGTCGCTATGACCAACGACTCTGACCACCTGTGTAAACACCCAGGCCTCCAGACATGACGTCACGGACATCACGTGTCCAGAGGGGCGGGAAGGCACTGATTGGGAGAGGGATTATAGCGGATGAGCCTCTATAATCCCATTCTCTGATTGGCTCTTTCGAAGAGCAAGAGGGAGAGTGTCGGGGGGAGGCCGCCAGCAGGCAGGTAGCACTCACTCTAGGACTGTAAGTTTTGCCTGTTCGGTCAAGACGTGAAATCTGGAGCTCCGGCCAAGCTACGGAAATCACCGTCTGTAGGCGACTTTATACGTAACTCGTTATCGCTATTTCGTCGTTGCGTTATCGTCGGTCAGAATCCGTTGCCGTGACGTCTGGATTTTCGATAATAAGTGTGAAAAGAGATATTGAGGAAGACTCCACTCATGATCACTCGTAGAAAGCAACTGGACTGCTTAAGTAATCCGTGATCATCGGGTTTAATTACAGCAATCCCTCAACATACCACTAAGTGAACTGTCTAGAAGGAAGTTAAGAAAGGATTCCCAGAAATCTAAAGTTTAATCCGTGTGAATAACGTAATTTAAGAACAGTTCTGTGGACTGTTCTGTTTCCCACCAGCTGTGCTTGTCACCTGGTGTGCTTAACACGTGGTTACCCCCTTGTGTAGGCCACCCACTCACCACCGCGTGTCTGAGGACCATCATTCCTCCCTTCTGCCTAGCGGTGACTCAATGCGCTCCTCCACTCACCACCTGGGAGCAAGCAAATTCCACCCTTATGACCCAGAAGCACCATGTGGGCTGCCTTCTCAGTATCCCACTGGATGTGCGAAAAGTCTCTGTTGTGGCACGCCAGGTACACCTCGCCACCTGCACACACGTGGCGGCGAGGTATAGCTATTCACCACATTCAAGATTCTCAAGGGAATCAACAGGGTAGATAAAGACAGGCTATTTAACACAAAGGGCACACGCACTAGGGGACACAGGCGGAGACTGAGTGCCCAAATGAGCCACAGAGATATTAGAAAGAACTTTTTTAGTGTCAGAGTGGTTGACAAATGGAATGCATTAAGAAGTGATATGGTGGAGGATGACTCCATACAAAGTTTCAAGTGTAGATATGATAGAGCCCAATAGGCTCAGGAACCTGTACACCTGTTGATTGACAGTTGAGAGGCGAGACCAAAGAGCCAGAGCTTAACCCCCGCAAGCACAATTAGGTGAGTACACGTGGTCTCGCAGGACTTACTACGTGTGGATGGGGTCGAGTTTGGTCTTCACTCAACGGCTGAGAATAACTGAGTGTATGGAGGTTTGAATATAAAAAATGTTATCCAAAGTGAACACTCATATAATATTTCTGTATCCTTGTTGTTGGTGCAATATCTCGTGTTGAGTTTCATTACTCAGCCACTCGACTGTAGTGTCTTGGATTGAGCCTCAAACGGGCAGTGAAAACTAGTTGAGGAAGCACATGAGAGGGACAAGTACAGTACATCCTTGTGATTACTGTAACTCGCCTCTTGCTGCGTATGTTTACACGTTTTTACACATTTAAATAGAAGTTGCAAGTTAAACTATTGTGTGTATCGTTGTGGTGCGGTTCAAAGTAATACCAATACTGTTATTTATGGTTCAATGTTGACATTCAAACAAACAATTTCCCTGAAAGGTTCAGACGAAGCTTACAAGAGTTAAGAGCCGACCCTTCCATTCATATAACATAGGTTGATAAATCCAGCACTGATGTTATTCTAAACAAGGTTGGAATATATTTCCAAAATGAATGATCTCCAAGATTCTTCAATATACACCAAACTCGGGAAAAATCAGCTTGATGACATCATCAAGTTCTTCAACAGCAGCTTGAGGAAGTTATTAAGTAACCATAAAGATCTTCTTAATCAGTTTAGTACCTCATCTCCTTCTTTACCATATCTCTATGGACTTGTCAAGACTCATATGCCTAACAATCCCATGAGGCCTATCATCAGTTCTGTGGGATCCATTTCTTACAAGCTTTCTAAATGGCTTACCAAAATCTTGTCCCCATTGTTAGGAACCTATTTCCTCTTCTCATTTGACCGATTCTCTTGAATTAGTTAACAAATTGAATAGTGTTCCAATCAATCCTGATGTCAAGTTAATCAGTTTTTACGTTTGTTCTTTATTTACAAAGGTGCCGGTTGATAATATTCTTCATTACCTTGCTCATAAATTAATGAATCATGTTTTACCTCTTTCTGCTGATATTATTGTCAATATCGTAAAGCAGTGTGTAAAAGAATGTAAATTTACCTTTAATAATGAGTATTATTTACAGACTTTAGAAATTGTAATGGGGAATCCTTTATCGTCATTGTTTTCAAACTTGTACATGGAATTCTGCGAAAAGATTTTTTTTTTCAAAAACTACCCACTGGAATCATTTTATGGTTTAGATATGTCGATGATATTTTGTGTATATGGCCTTCAAATGTAAATAAAGACGAAATTGTAGCTAAACTTAATGTTCTAGTCACCTCTATAAAATTTACTTTGGAGACTAAAATGGATAAATGTTTTTGCCATTCTTAGATATACATATTCATAGGGAAGATTTTTTGCTAAACTTTAGAGTTTACAGAAAGCCTACTAATAGTTTATCTTATGTTCATTATTTCTCAGATACAATGTGAAACAATAAATTTTTTCCTCTATGTATCTAAGAGTTCTTCGGGTTGTTAGCCAGAATTCTTAGATGAAGAGTTTAAGAATATTGATTCTATTGGTCTCAAGCTGTATTATCCACTGAGTTTTTTAGAAGTTTGCCGTAGCAAAGCACGTCGTACATCTATATAAATAAAAATGGAAATGTTCGTTGGTTCAAAATCGCTAATCTCCGAAAGTTCTTTACCGATTGCTTAGAAATTTTCACACAACGTTCCATTCGCATCCGAGAGGTTTTTTTTTTATACATACTATATTGATGTCACGTCTTTTTTTTGCAGGGATATTCCTGCGCGGGCCCTAAGCCTCCTGCTGGCCCACTAAGTGTTGTTTGTTTCTGTTTTACTTGGGAGCAGTATGAGTATTTATGACTCATATGGTCGCTTCAGTAAGATTTTGCCATATGTGTTTAACAACTTCTTCTACTCTGTTGAATCTAAGTTGAAATCTTAATGGGTTTGTAACTGTGCACTCTGTTAGATAATGTTCCAGTGGTCTGTCGGGCATTTCTCCACAGTGCTGACATTTCCTCTCATTTTCTGGAACCTGCAAGCCTATTTCCATGCACATGGGTATCCAAGCCTGATGCGATGAAAGTGTACTTCTGTTGCTATACTGTTTCCTTTCATCAAACTAAGTGGTTCGTAATTTGCTGAATTTGTGTACCAACCCGCAGATCCTGATGTTGCAACTGCTGTGTTGTGATCACTGTACATCTTTTGCATTGCTTTGTTTCTAATTACTTTCTTAATCTGTGATAGACTCTATGGTATGTAAATGTCTACATTTCTTCTCTTAGTTGAAAGTTTTGTAGCTTCGTCTGCAATGTCATTTCCTATTATTCCCACATGACTTGGCACGCAGTTGATAAGTACCCGTCGGCCTTGTCGTTTGAGTGTTTGCATTAATGATATGACATTTGTGATCAGATGTATGTTATCACATATGTGTTCTTGTTGCAATGTTTCAATGGCAGTTCTCGAATCTGTATGTATGATAACATGTTATCGGTGTTCAGCAAGAGCATGTTCCAAAGCCTTTTAAATGGCTAGCATCTCTGTTTGTAAAGTCGAACACCCATTTGAGAGCCTCCAACTATTTACAAAGTTTCCTGCTTTAACTGCAGCTCCGGTTTCTTGTCCTCTGCTGATCTACTGATCCATCTGTGAAGTAAGTAAAGCTGTCGGATGCCATGTTTGCTCCTATATGCATCTGTGCAATGTTACGTAGCAGATGAGGATTTGTCTGGTTCTTTTTTCCATCAATAACCATAATCTTAAAGTCTGCTGGAGGAGATTCCCAAGGGGTTTGCATAACAAAGTTTGCATGTATTTCGTCGACATCCTTCTCAGTGACTGTGTTTGTTATATCGAATGTATTGATGGTGTTTATCGCACAATGGGTCCACCTGTTGCTATTGGAGGTTCTTCTGTCCAGAGTTAGTGCTCCAGTGATTATATCTTTAAGTGAAGTGATTCTAGGTCTAGTCAATATGTCACGTCTGTGACGGATAAAACATGCATTTTTTGAAAAACTGTGTTTTTCATGTGATTTTTCATGTGAGAGAAACCTCTTTACTGATTGCTTTTAAATTTTGACACAGCGTATCATTCTAATAGGCGCGTCTTTTCATATACCTACTATATACATGCCTCACCTGTGACAGGAAAAAACATGCTTTTTTGAAAAACAGTGCCATCTGTTGGACGTAAGAGCCACTTACGCTATCTATATAAATAAAAATTGAAATGTTCGTTTGTTCAAAGTCGTTAATCTCCGAAAATTCTTTACCGATTGCTTTGAAATTCTCACACAATGTTCCCTTCGCATCCGAGCAGGTTTTTATACACATACTATATTGATATCACGTCTGTGATGGATAAAACATGGTTTTTTGAAAAACTGTGTTCTTCATGTGTTTTTTATGTGAGAGAAATTTTCGAAACCTCTTTACCAACTGTTTTTAAACTTTGACACGACGTTGCATACGAATAGGCGTGGCTTTTTATATACCTACTATATACATGCATCACCTGTGACAGGAAAAAAACATGATTTTTTGAAAAACAGTGCCGTCTGTTGGATGCAAGAGCAACGCTCGCTGTAATCTCCCAAACTTCTTCACCGATTTCTTTGAAAATCTGACAGAATGTTCCGTTCAAGTATGTGCGTGTTTTTATATACCTAATATATATATCCACACCTGTGACAGGTAAAAACATGTTTTTTTTCAGAAACAGCGCCATCTGTTGCACGTAATAGCAACACACACGCTATACTAAATACATTACGAATTCCATTTCAATGTTTCCGATTGCAATGATGGATTTAATTTTCATGGATTTCGATTTATTTTAATTTTTATTAAATTATTTTGTGTGACACTGTGTTAGAATTGAGCTATGTTGTTTACCGTACCATTCATTTCGTAAGTGTAAGTATAGATGCTACACCTGTGACAGGATAAAACTAAAAAAAAAATTAAGAAACAATGCCATCTATTGCACGTAAGAGCCACACACGCTATACTAAATATAGTATGATTTCATTTCACTGTTTTTGAATGCAATGGCAACTTAAATTTTCATACATATAAATATATTTTCATTTTGATTTAATTATTTTGTGTGACATTGCATTGGAACTGAGCTATGTTGTTTACCATACCGTTCATTTCGTGAGTATAAGTATAGATGCCACACCTGTGACAGGTAAAAACAGGATATTTTTTTTAAAACAGCACCATCTGTTGCACGTAAGAGCAACTTACCCTATACTAACCATGTTTTGATTTCATTTCAATATTTACGATTTCACTGATAAATTGAATTATCAAAGATTTCAATTTATTTTCATTTTGATTTAATTATTTTATGTGACATTGCGTTGGAATTGAGCTTTGTTGTTTACCATACCGTTCATTTCGTGAGTATAGTTTTTTATTCATTGTATTTCATTTCGTTTCTTATTTGTTTTTCTTATATCTTAGTGATGGGAACATCAGATCATTTGTTGTTCCCGATTTTCTGATGGGAACATCAGCTCATTTGGGAATGCTTCAAACGAGGGAGTGGGGAATGGTGGGGAGGACGATGGGATGGGAGTGGGGGATAGAGAGGAGGACGAGGGGACAGGGGAGGGGGTAATGGTGGGGAGGATTAGGGGGCGGGGAAATTGAGGATGGTGGGGATGTGGGAACAGGGAAATGGAGATTGGTGGGGGAGAAGGGGATAGGGAAGTGGGAGATGATGGGGAGGACGAGGGGACGGGGGAGTGGGGAATGGTTGGGAGGAAGAGGGGATGGTGGGGAGGACATAGGGATGGGAGAGGGAGGAAATGGTGGGGAGGACGAGGGGACGCGGGAGTGGGGAATGGTTGGGAGGACGAGGGGGCGGAGAGTGAGGAATCTGTGCTAGGGAGGGACGAGGGGACAGGAGAGGGGGGGAATGGTGGGGAGGAATGGGAGACAGGGGGAAGGTTGCTGTTGCTCAGCAACACTGAGCCACAGCAACGCGTGGACGGGTACAGCTAGTATTATAATAATATATATAGAGTGCGAAAATTTGCCCAAAGAATGTATTATGTTTAACATATTTTTCTGGGTTTGAAAATATGGTCAAGGCCTTGAAACGTATTGACATACATGTATTGTTTAATTACGAAAAAATGTTGGTAAACTATTAGAAACAACCCTCGTAGTGATAATTACGAAAATACTGTTGGTAAACTATTAGTTAGAAACAGCTATTGTTGTGATAATTGTGTCATTTATAAAATACCTTGTAAAGACTGTAATAGGTTCTATGATGGGCAAACAACTAAAGATTTGAAATGTAGAATTTCGCAACATAAATACTCTGTAAGACATGGCCAATTGTCTAATGCTCTGTTTGTTCATTTGTCAGAAAATTCTCATAAAATTGATTGGGAGATGGCTTCTTCAATAACGAATTACAGAAGCACTTTCAATAGGAACATAATTGAATCTTCTATAATACAGATTACAATATTATGTAATTTGAACATTACCAGTGGTTTGTATAATTTAGATCAATATTTTATTGTTCAGTTAAAGGGCAATTTGAGTAGGATAATGATATACGAATAAATCCACCAGGGCCGTGATGAGGGTTCGAACCTACGTCTTGGATGATCCCAGATGCGCCTTAGTCAAGTCTGGGATGATCCCAGTCATGCCTTAGTTGATTGTGCCACGACATGGTAAAATGAATTGCCACCGGGAGTGCTGCTGCCCTCACACAGATCCCGCAGCCTCTCCAAGACACAAACCAGGAATTTCCACAATTTCCACATGCACTCGGGCTTTGTCAACAGGTTGTTCTACCTTTTCGCTCTAACTTCAATACACACAGAAATCACAATAGCGTGATACATCAAATGAACAAATCCACCAGAGCCGTGATGAGGGTTGCAATTTTTTTGACCATGTCGTGGCGCAATCAACTAAGGCGCGTCTGGGATCATCCCAGACATAGGTTCGAACCCTCATCACGGCCCTTGTGGATTTGTTCATTTGATGCACAAATGATTCAGGACTCCCCTGTTTCAGTAATCATTATAGGAAACTGCCTGTTGGTCACCTCCCCAGCAGGTCATTCCCTAATTATACATCAACACCAGGAATTGGTAAAGTATCACTAACACCAGTGACACAGAATCCAGGAGTATAGGGAGATTTAAGATGAACTTAAATAAGTGGCACAGGTGGCACTACTCCATCAATATCCTGAATCAAGATTACCTTTTCCAGATCAATATTTTCAATCTCAAACAACATACTGGAAGAAATCAAAGTTTGTTAAGCACCAGTATCCCTAAACATTACAACTGGTACCCACTTTTCACCAACTCCAATCATATGACCATTAATCATAAAGGGCTCTAAGAAGGCGAGCCACTGTGGCTTGCCAGAAGATACATTCACAGAATCAGACTCAGTTTACTAACCCTTTGGAACAATTGAGGCATTAGGTCCTAATTCTGCATAGAACTTATAAGATAGAACAACATATCCCTTAGAACAGATAGAACAGCAATAGAACAACATAGCTCCCGAGTACAACTGTCTCAAAACACCCGCGCCACTGCCTGCATGCAGCTCGCGTTCGGACAAATGTGTTCGAACGTCCTAGGCCTAAATAATTCCTTGCTAAGCTATCTCTGCAAGGCTAACCTTTATCTACTTAGAAATGGTAAAACAAAATCAGTTGATTATTACTGGACCAACATCTAAGTAAATGAAACAGAACACACTTATTACATAGTAACTAACACTAGACCTCCAGACAGGCTGGAAGTGGTAGGCCTGGCCTGGTTATAATTGCTGCCACATGTACACACGACTGAGTGTAGCATGACTGTTACACAAGACTACTAACTTAATTTACCCTCACAAGTGAAAGGTAAAGGTAACACAGCTTCTATAAAGTAAGCCTACAAGTGAAATACTGACATATACAAAAGTACAGTAACTAACATGCATAAACTTGGCTACCTACCGCATGTACAACATAGTGGGGAAGATGACTCACACTCGTTCCCCCTCAGTAACTGATAAATCACTAATACTAATTAAACACAGGAATGCCCAACATATATGGCAAGCTGCCAAATCATCCACACACTTATACAGATGACTCAAACTTCCACAAACACAGCTTGGGGTCAAGGAACAGCCAACGACATAAGCCTCCCCTCCCACCCCCCTCACTCATACCACAAGGTTGGCATCCTTCATCCCACAAACATCCGGTCAAGCCTATCTGGACCTATAAAGTACCACTTGACTCCTCGCTCGCGCTCATGCGCTCCTTCACATATCTCAGCATGAATATACTCTAAACAGCAAGGACACATAATAATACTCTCATTACAACAACAATAATAGGTAAACAAACACACTACTTTCTTTATTACATTAAATAGGATATATATATTCTAATTACTTATCTAATAAACGTTGCATATCAGTTATTCATATAAATGAGATAACAGGTTCGTAACAAGCTACATACATAAAATAACATAAATACTTTTTTTTATTTAGGTAAAAGTACATAGATACATATAGAGTTACAAACAGAATGTTGGATTTCTAGATAGAGCTGGAATATACTATGCCTAAAGCCACATATATGCACAGCGTTTCCACAGGAACTGGGAAAAAACTAAAACACGAAGACAAAAGACAAATTGAGATAAACAACATGAACTGAACTGATATATGTTGACATTTAGGAGGTAAGGTCGGTTACAAGGAGTTGATTATGTAGTACTTAGTTGTTTTTTCTCTTAAAATGGATGATAGAGGGGCATCTTTGACGTGATTGGGAATACATACTCACATACATACATACATACATACATACATACATACATACATACATACATACATACATACATACATACATACATACATACATACATACTAGGGAATAGTCAAAGTGACCAAACGAAGCAAATGCTAGCCCAAGTTTTGGAGGAATTCAGGAGGGAGATACATAAAATGAGGATTACAATTTGCAACCTGCAAAGTGAGCTGACATCAGCAAGGGAGGAGATCAAATCCCTCACAGAGAAAAATAAAGAGGCCGAGCATCAGATTATCATCCAAAGGAAAGGTGGGAATGTTGCATTGGAAGGAAATGCCTCTGTACCTGAAACATTTGCGGAAAGACTGAGAAAAAGCTCAGAAGCAATGGACACAGTGAGGGAGGTAGCCATGCAAGCAGCTACCTCACAGGAAGCAGCAAGATGCACCAGTCAGCTGCTGGGAAGAAAAAGATCAGTGGTAGTTGTAGGCATCAAAGAACAGGAAGGATCCAATAGGCAGGAATGGAATAGCAAGGACAGAGAGGCAGTACATGGGATACTGAAGGGGTTACAAATGGAAGGGGCTGAACAAAACATTGAGAAGGTTTTCAGGTTGGGCTGGTACAACAAGGACAGAAACCGACTGGTAAAGGTGGTGTTTACAAACGAGGCCACGAAGGAGGTTGTTCTAGAAAGGAAGAGTCGTCTGCAATATGTGGAGGAATACAAAAAAGTATTCCTGCAGAGGGGCAGGACGAAGGAGGAGAGAGCCAGGGCAGCAGAGGCAAGGAGGAAGCACAAAGAGAGAGGAGTAAACCAGGAAATCACAACCCCCAACACAATAGTCCCGGAAACAAAAGGGGAACCCACAACCAGCATCCCAGCAAGACCAGAGAGGAGGGCCAACATCACCACCCCCCTCTGCATTGAAACCCTCCCTTCCCCTCACCCTACATGCCCCCACCCAAATGTTCAAAACCCCTCCCTCCCCACCCCACCCCACCCCATTTTGACCCCTGTCACCCCTCCCCCACTCCCACCATATCCCCCACCTGCCTGTCCCCCCTCCCACCTTTCCCCCCTCCCCCTTCATCCCATACCCTCCCTATCCCTCCTCCCCCCTCACCCCATATCCTCTATGTCCCCCCTATCTCCTTAACCCACACCCTACCTGTCCCCCTTTCCCTTGAACCCTCACCCCCAACTCCAAAATCCTCTGAGACCCTGCAAACCACCTCAAAGATCTTCTCGCCCAGGGAACAGCTTTCCCCACCAGCAAAATGCTCACCAAGAAGGGAACAAGAAAATGAACAGAAGGAAGTGAGCTTCAAGGCAATGTACACTAACATAGATGGGATTACAAATAAAACAAGTGAACTCGGAGAATGGGCACTAGAAGAAAACCCAGACATAATAGCACTCACAGAAACAAAGCTAATGAAAACCATAACAAATGCAGTGTTTCCACACGACTACTATGTAGTGAGGAAAGAGAGAGAAGGGAGAGGAGGAGGTGGTGTAGCTTTGCTGATAAGAAAAGGTTGGAGTTTTGAAGAGATGGTAAATCAGAACTGTAAAAGTTTCAGTGACTACATATCAGGCACCATAGCAACTGAAGGACAGAAAATTATAGAAGTAGTCATATATAACCCTCCACCAAACGACAGAAGATCCAGACAGGAATATGATAGAAACAACATGGCCACCATCAATATAATAGAGAGAGCAGCTTCTGTGGCTAGCAGGAACGGATCCAGATTACTAATCATGGGTGACTTCAACCATGGGAAGATAGACTGGGGGAAAAGAGACCCACATGGAGGACCAGACACATGGAGAGCTAAGCTGCTGGACGTGGCAACAAGAAACTTTCTAAGTCAACACGTCAAGGGACCGACAAGAATGAGAGGAGAGGATGAACCAGCCTTGCTTAATCTGATATTTACCCAAATGAGTCGAATATAAGGGAAGTTAACTTGGAAGCCCCCTTGGGAATGAGTGATCATAGTGTATTGAGCTTTGAGTACCTGGTTGAACTAGGAATTATCTCCCCCCAAAAAGAACTGGGAAACAAAGGGCTGGCGTACCGAAAGGGAAACTATGACTAGATGAATAAATTCCTAAGGGATATACAATGGGACACAGAAATCAGAACCAAGTCCGTGCAAGACATGATAGACTATGTCACCCAAAAGTGTCAGAAGGCAGTAAACAGGTTTGTCTCGGCCCAACAGGAAAAAAACGAGCAAAAGAAGAATCCGTGGTTTAATAGGGAACGTATAAAAACAAAGAAGCTGAACAAAAGGGCATGGAGGAACTTCCATAATAAAAGAACACCAGAAAGTAGAGAGAGATACCAGAGAACCAGGAACGAGTATGTTAGTTAGTATGCTTTCAGAAGAGCAGCTGAGAAAAGGTATGAAAATGATATAGCTAATAAAGCCAAGACCGAACCAAAGCTACTACACAGTCAAATCAGGAGGAAGACAACAGTGAAGAAACAGGTGATGAAACTTAGGACGGGTGAGGAGAGGTACACAGAGAATAACAAAGAGGTGTGTGAAGAACTCAACAAAAGGTTCCAGGAGGTCTTTACAATAGAATAAGGAGAGGTCACGGCGCTAGGAGAGGTGGCAGCAAACCAGGCGACCTTGGCAAGGTTCGAAATTACAAGAGATGAGGTCAAGAAGCACCTATTGGATCTGGAAGTGAGAAAAGCTGTTGGGCCGGACGGAATCTCACCATGGGTATTGAAAGAGGGTGCAGGAGCACTTTGTTTGCCACTCTCCATAGTGTATAGTAGGTCACTGGAAACGGGAGACCTACCAGAAATATGGAAGACGGCTAATGTAGTCCCAATATACAAAAAGGGTGACAGACAAGAGGCTCTGAACTACAGGCCAGTGTCCTTAACTTGTATACCATGCAAGGTGATGGAGAAGATCGTAATAAAAAACCTAGTAATACGTCTGGAGAGAAGGGACTTCATGACAAACCATCAACATGGGTTCAGGGAGGGCAAATCTTGCCTTACAGGCTTAATAGAATTCTACGATCAGGTGGCAAAGATTAAGCAAGAAAGAGAAGGATGGGCGGACTGCATTTTTTTGTACTGTCGGAAAGCCTTTGACACAGTACCCCATAAAAGGCTGATGCATAAGCTGGAGAAACAGGCAGGAGTAACTGGTAGGGCGCTCCAGTGGATAAGGGAGTACCTAACAATAGGAATCAGCGAGTTATAGTGAGGGGTGAAACCTCAGATTGGCGTGAAGTCACCAGTGGCGTCCCACAGGGCTCTGTACTCGGACCTATCCTGTTTCTGATATACGTAAATGATCTCCCAGAGGGTATAGACCCATTCCTCTCAATGTTTGCTGACGACGCCAAAATTATGAGAAGGATTAAGACAGAGGAGGACAGCTTGAGGCTTCAAGAAGACCTGGACAAGCTGCAGGAATGGTCGAACAAATGGTTGTTAGAGTTTAACCCAAACAAATGTAATGTAATGAAGATAGGAGTAGGAAGCAGGAGACCATATACAAGGTATCGTTTGGGGGATGAAATACTTCAAGAGTCAGAGAGAGAGAAAGGCCTGGGGGGTTGATATCATGCCAGTCATGTCCCCTGAGGCTCATATCAAGAGGATAACATCAGCAGCATATGCCAGGTTGGCTAACATAAGAACGGCCTTTAGAAACTTGCGTAAGGAATCTTTCAGCACATTATATATCACATATGTCAGACCAATCCTGGAGTATGCGGCTCCAGCATGGAGTCCATATCCAGTCAAGCATAAGACTTAACTGGAAAAGGTTCAAAGGTTGGCCTCCAGACTAGTACCTGAGCTGAGAGGTATGAGCTACGAGGAGAGACTACGGGAATTAAACCTCACTTCGTTGGAAGACAGAAGAGTTAGGGGGGGGGGGACATGATCACCACATTCAAGATTCTCAAGGGAATCAACAGGGCACACACACTAGGGAACATAGGTGGAAACTGAGTACCCAAATGAGCCACAGAGATATTAGAAAGAACTTTTTAGTGTCAGAGTGATTGACAAATGGAATGCATTAGGAAGTGATGTGGTGGAGGATGACTCCATACAAAGTTTCAAGTGTAGATATGATAGAGCGCAGTAGGCTCAGGAACCTGTGCACCAGATGATTGACAGTTGAGAGGCAGAACCAAAGAGCCAGAGCTCAACCCCCGCAAGCACAAATAGGTGAGTACATACATACATACATACATACATACATACATACATACATACATACATACATACATACATACATACATACATACATACGTACATACATACGTACGTACGTACGTACGTACATGCATACATACATACATACATACATACATACATACATACATACATACATACATACATACATACATACATACATTCATACATACATACATACATTCATACATACATACATACATACATACATACATACATACATACATACATACATACATACATACATACATACATATATATTCCCCCCCTTATATTTCTCCCACGCCAGCTGTAAGAGTCATATTCGCTTTTCTCGAACGTTCTGTACATTCCGGGGAACAATTTGACATATGTGGGAGCGTGGAGTGTCCTCGCGTTAGCGAGAAATTCGCAAAAGAAGAGTATTTTGGCCTGTGGTTTAGGCCCTTTAGGACGCCAATATGGCGCCGGCCCCTCCGTTTTACCGTCAAAACGGTATGACGTCAGTGGCACCAGATTGGTCAGGAACAGTGACGTGGCACAGGGAGCCAATGAGAAACGCCCCTGGCAAGTATGACGTCACGAGTGCAAGGGGTTCCGGGCATTGCGCCCCGGTGGCGCCAGCAGTTTGACACGACACGTCAAGGAGGTCGGAATTGCGAGAGGGGGACCTGTCAGTCTGACAGTTTTGCCCCGTTCCGGTGGATTTTACGTGTCACCCAGTAGTCTGCAAGCACCCTGTGAGGTCTTCCTTTATTCCATGTGTTGGACCGAAGAAGGAATCGACGAGAATTGAGCAGCAAGTGCTCCAGTGATAGGCGCTTTGCAAGAAGTGAAGTCTGTGCAGTGATGTATGGGACGTCAGTGCAAGTTCACCTGTTTAGTGACGACGTAGCGGCTGGGCCAATCCACCGAGAGTCAGTAGAAGAACGGAACTAGATGGGAATCAGGACGACTGCAGCCGAGAGAAAGGTCTGCAACCGTAGTTGTGAGGAGAAGTCGACGGCCAGGAGACCGACTGCAACCCTTCAAGAAGTTGTGGAGGAGCACAGGCCTGCAGAGGATAGAGCACGGTGAAGACGCGTTTTTTGAGGTGTTGAAGAGGTTCCTGGAGAGAGCATCAGTGTGTGTGTGGGGGTGTTCCCTACAACGAGATGAGAGCCGGGACCAGGAGCTTCATTTCAACTCTCAACAGACGGCGAGTCCACATCAGTGAGGTGGAAGTAGGTAATTTAGTTTTCCCTCCCATTCCCCTTTAGTCAGCTATTTTAGCCAGAGTATCTTCTATGTTGTGAGCAAGGCTCACCAATGTCTATGTCATAGTAAGGCACAATTGTGAAGAGTGAGGCTGTAGAGAGCTCTCATGGAATATATATATGTGGTGTGTGGCTGCACCTGCGATTTATTGAAGAGTTTGCTGTGTCAAGGACATTTATACTCATGTGACATTAATATTATAAGTTTGTGTCAGAGAATATATATGTATAAAGGTACCATTTATTAGTATAAGGTTGTGTGCCCCGTATTGACTCATTATTGCTAATATTGATGAAGTGATCTATATATATGCTGGAGTATTGAGTAACATATTCATGTGTACAATGATTTACTATGTTATTGCGATTGAAGTGACTTACGGTGTTTAAGGCTAGTATAGTGACCTATTGCATTTATTACCATTACTGTGATATTCGGTGCTTAATGCCATTACTATGAGCTACCGTGTTAATCACCATTGAAATGATTTATTGAGCATTTAAGGTCAGTGCAGCGATTATTGCGTTTAATGCCATTATAGCAAGTTATTGTGTTGATTGCCTGAATTGTGTTTGCTGTGAATTTTAAGAAATAGGCGCTTAACGCCAGGGAAACAAGTACAGAGAAAGACCATACAGCGAGGGGGTGTGGCAGCTGTGAATGACAGAAGGGGGAGTGTTGCCGTCTGGTTGCGCTCCAGTTTATGATGAGGGAGTATTCCGCTGCCATGTATTTCATCACCTTGTTGTTGAAATAGAGAGATAATACTTGAAAGTTTTAAGTAAAATACAAAACTACCTTTGCGTTTGCATTATCCCTCCATTGCTTGTTGCTATAGAGTCCATTGAAAGAGTGAGAGTGATAGAGACACATACCTGCCTGATACCAGATTTATTTAGTGTGCTCTTGACACTAATACCACAATCCCACGAAACCACTGGTGTGTTACTGGACACGGGAAACACCAGTTGGCGACCTTTCAGTTAGCAGTAGAGCCCTCTGTCGGGGCGGGCACATGATCAAGAGAGTAGATCGTGTTCCCACTTGTCTTTGGCTAGGAGACCAGCTGGAGATTGACTGGGAAACTCTGCAGGTGAACAGTGGCACCTTGAGGATGGCGTGAAGAATTGCAGGGCTACAGTAAGTAACAGTTACCACTACTAGTACTTGGTAGTGGCTGGTGAGAGGTAGAGAAACCCCGACATTGTCGATATTGACAGGATATTAAGTACGGTTATTTACTTACTTACTGATTTAAGGGAATCCCCGACATTGGCGACCTTGCCAGGATTCTAAGTACGGTTACTTACTGGATGAAACCCCGACAACATACATACATACATACATACATACTGTCGGGGTTCACCATAAGAGGGTGAGCAACAGTATACACAAGGTCACTCACCGTAGCCCTGCGGGTCTTCACTCTATCCTCGCGGCGCCACTGTACGCCAGGAGAGTATCCCAGTCAATCCCAACCAGCCTCTGATCGAGAATGAGTGAGAACACAGCTTGTTCTCTTTACAGCTGTGTGCCCGCCCCGACAAAAGGCTCTACTATTAACCACAAGGTCGCCAACTGGTGTTTCCCGTGTCCAGTAACATGTCAGTGGTTTTGTTGAATTGTGGTAACAGTGGCAAGAGCACACTCAATAGGTCTGATAACAGGCAGGTATTTATTTCTATCACTCTATTTCCTTTCATGTATTATATAGCCACAAGAAATATGGAGGGGATGATACAAACGCCAAGGTATTTTGTGTTTTACTTAAAACTCAAGACATCACATCCGTATATCAACAAGTAAACAGCTATTTCATGCGTAAGTCGCTCGTTCCCACATATAATCATGAACTCGCCAAGCTGGCAATGCTCCCCCTCACGTTAATGTCAAAATCAGCTGGGCGACTCCCCCCTCACTGCGTGATCTCTTACTGCACTTGTTTGTTGGCGAAATATGCCTGTTTCTTTAAATTCTCAAGGATCACTAAATGTCCAAACAACACAATATCTGTGACAATAGCAATAGAACGTAAATACTTCGCTGCACTGATCTTGAGCTCAATCAAACATTTCTATATTAATGAACACAATAATTCACTATCATGGTATAACACACTGCACCTCATTTAATGATAACGCATGCAAGTATATATTACTGGAGTTCTCAGTAATTCCTTTCATGGGCGAATATTCAATTGATCACTGCACACATGAATGGTTATTCAATACACAAGCATAGACATATGTATATATAGATAAATCATAGATATCAATAATAGTAATAATATAGTTACTGGGCACATAGCCTAACACCAAATACTGGTACATTTATATATATATATATTCTCTCACTAAATGATCATATTAAAGTCTCATGAAAGACATTATCAACACAGTAAATTCATCAATTACTCCGGGTGCCTGCACACACCAATAATAATAATAGATACCGTGAGTGCTCTATGTAGCCCCACTCTGCACACTTGTGCCTTACTGTGACATAAGTGAGCCTTGCTCACGACATGCAAAATACTCTGGCTAAATAATATAGCTGACTAAAGGGGAATTGGGAGGGAAACTAGAATCACCTACTTCCACCTATCCTCCGGTGAGAGTTGAGTTGTAGCTCCTGGTCCAGGCTCCCGCCTCGTGTAGGGAACGTGCCCCACACACACCCTGTCATGTCCTCCAGGAACCCAATCAACGTTCCAAAATAAACGCGTCGTCTCCATGTTCTGTCCTCCGCGGGTCCGTGCTCCTCCATCACGTCTTGTACGGTTGGAGTCGGTCTCCCGGCCGTCAACTTCTCCAAACTACGGCTGCCATCCTACGTCTCGGCTGCAGTCGTACGGATTCCCAATTAGTATCTTCTTTCACTGCTTCCCAGTGGATTGGCCCAGCCGCTACGTCGTCACTGTGAAGCTATCAGACGTCCCAGACGATACTGCCTAGACTTCACCTGCACAGCACCCGACCCTGGAGCACTTGATGCTCAGTATGCCGTCAATAGTCTCAGACCCTTCAAACCCATCGTCGAATGATGCTCCAGCTCCTGGTCCGGCCTCGGACATTGCTGTGAACGATACTGAACCTACTGCAGCTGCAACATCTGCTCCTGGCATGGTAGCAACCCAGAAGCTGACGACTTCTCATCCACCATCTCCTGTTACATCTCCACCCACAGTACATACATCCACTGAACCTTCTACATCTGCAGTAAGTCCTACTGCTGCTACTAAACCATCAGGAACATTACTTCCAAGATCCACATCTCCTGGTATGTACTCATCTGACTCATCAGATGAGGATGTCTCTGTGGGAACATCTCCACCTTCACAAAAATACAACTATTCATCTGCCGATTTTCTTTATGACGCTATTGATCCCACAGCAATGTCAACACGAAGTCGGACCGCCAAGAAAGACAAGCCGAAAACAAAGACCAAAGATCAGAGCTTGCTCCCACCATCAAGAAAGAAGTAAACCAATGAAGTAATCAACCTTCAATTACCATCAACTGCCAGCTTCTTGCGTTCCTGGCCTCTGTGTGGACTGCAAATGACGCCCTACTCAATTCTACTTCCATCTACTCAAGTTCTAATCCGCGGTGGTTGGGCCACCGATCTTTCATCTCCCCTCTTCACCTCATCTCCTGATCCTTGCTCAAGATTTCTGTAACCTCGCCCCGTTCTTCCATCCCCTGCTTGCCAGCTCTATGGACGTTTTCGCTTCGATGCCGTCAATTCCCTCTTCGGTCTACACATTTATTTATTTATTTATTTTTTATTTATTTATGCATATACAAGAATGTACATAAGGAATGTGAGGATACAAATATGGTAATTACAGTCTTGTAAAGCCACTAGCACGCGCAGCGTTTCGGGCAGAAGAATGGAATGGAATTCACATGGAATGAAAGAAGACCTCTCGGCGTACTTGCAGACTACGGGTGACGCGTAAGATCCACGGGAGTGGCGTATTACTGTCAGATTGACAGGATCAACTTTCACACATCCGTCCACCTTGACCTGTCATGTCAGACTGATTCCCTCACGGAGGATTGGCCCAGCCACTACGTCATCACTGTGAAGCTATCAGCCGTCACATACGTTGTTGCCTAGACTTCACCTGCACAACACCTGTCCCGGGAGCACTTGTTGCTCAATATTCAGTCAATTCCCTCTCTAGTCCAACACATGAACGAAGGAAGACCCCACAGGTGCTGTCAGACCGCTGGTGATGCGTAAGTCCTCCGGAGATGGGGTAAACTGTCCAACTGACAGGACCCCCCAGCGCACGTCCGACCTCCTTGACGTGCTGTCTTAGAATGCTGGTGCCACCGTGGCGCGATGACCGGACCCCCTTCCTTCGTGACCTCATACTTGCCAAGAGAGGTTTTCATTGGCTCCCTGTACCACGTCGCTGTCGGTGACCAATCTGGTGTCACTGACGTCACACAGTTTTGGCGGCAAAACGAAGGGGCCACCGCCATATTGGCTCCCTAAAGGGCCTATACCACAGGCCAAAATACTCTTCTTTTACAAATTTCTCGCCACTGAGAGAACACTACACTCTCCGACACATATCAAACTGATGCCTGCGACGTAGAGAACGCTCGGGTTAAGTGGACATGACTCTTACAGCAGGCGTGGGAGAAATATAAGGAGGGAACACCGTCACAATACATACATATACATCCAGTCAGCATATAGCTATTTCGGGACAAAATCCAATAGAGCATATATTGGTGAGACACTACTGTGATGAGGAGTTTAAATATCACAGGAACTGTAGGTTAATGTGTGACATAACTCAGGTTAGATGAGGCATCTACAAGCATCAGCTGGAGGCTGGGGGAGTGTTGTGGTGTCTGCTGGTACTATGGACCAGGAGGCTGGGGGAGTGTTGTGGTGTCTGCTGGTACTATGGACCTGGAGGCTGGGGGAGTGTTGTGGTGTCTGCTGGTACTATGGACCAGGAGGCTGATGGAGTGTTGTGGTGTCTGCTGGTACTATGACCCAGGAGGCTGATGGAGTGTTGTGGTGTCTGCTGGTACTATGGCCCAGGAGGCTGATGGAGTGTTGTGGAGGCTGATCGTACTATGGCCCCGGTGGCTGGGGGGGAGTGTTGTGGAGGCTGCTGGTACTATGCCCAGATGTTGGAGGGTGGATTTGACCCTCCTTTCCCCCCACATTGACCGCAGAACGTCTAAGGTTACTTTCCACTCTCGCTTATCAAGGGTATTGCCCCCCTCCACAACACACACACATACATCAGATTCTTAACTTACAATATTTATGATTTACCAATTTATGTTACTACACTGACTCTCAATTTCATAATATTGTATAAACTTTGATGAACCGCACGTCGATGGGTCATCCAATAATGTTAGCAGACTTCTAGATGGTTTAGACTTCACTGCTAAGTTTAGGCTCAGCTACAAGTACCTCTTGGAATTTGTAACATCTGATGATGTAGATTTGACTAAATGTAAACTCTGTCAGCAGAACTATTCGCATACTTTGCGTCATTATATAATGGAATGTGAAAAAAATCGCGGAATTTAAAGATAACACCATCAAAAGTGTCCATGAAATGTGTAAGTACTTCATTCATAATGATGTGCTGCCAGAAATCTTAGCGAAGTATCCAAAATTTGCTCACTGTAGGTAATGCATGCACATGACTGTAAAGCTGCCGCCCAGTTGGGTGGGTGTGGAGCACATGACCGTAAAGCTGCCGCCCAGTTGGGTGGGTGTGGAACATATGACTGTAAAGCTGCCGCCCAGTTGGGTGGGTGTGGAGCATATGACTGTAAAGCTGCCGCCCAGTTGGGTGGATGTGGAACATATGACTGTAAAGCTGCCGCCCAGTTGGGTGGGTGTGTAGCATATGACTGTAAAGCTGCCGCCCAGTTGGGTGGTTGTGGAGCACATGACTGTAAAGCTGCCGCCCAGTTGGGTGGGTGTGTAGCATATGACTGTAAAGCTGCCGCCCCGTTGGGTGGGTGTGGAGCACATGACTGTAAAGCTGCCGCCCAGTTGGGTGGGTGTGGAGCAAAACTAGTAACTGTGTGACTCACCATAGATGTAAAGTGCCTTGTATAGTGACTATTGTGAGCCTCTTGTTGAATCACTTGTGACACGAAAGATTATTGATGTGTGTATTTGTGTGGGTGATTGAATATGTATAAGTGTATATATGTATATATATGTACATATTTGTATAAGTATGTGTACATGTATATATAACATTAATAATTGTGTAACTAGCGTCAAAAGATTGTTATTTGCTTAGGTAAACGAACTAGAGGGTTCAGTTCCTGAACCGATTATGTGCCTCTGTAATCCTTAATATTTACACCACCGCCCACGGGATGGGTATGGGATGCATAATAAAGAAAGAAATTGAACTGTAACTTACCTTATCTCCTAAATGTCAACATATGTCAGTTCAGTTCATGCTGTGTATCTCAATTAGTCTTAAGTCTTAGTTTTTAAGGTTTCTTTCCAGATCTTGCCCAAAACGCTGTGCGTATTAGTGCTTTAGACATAGTATATACTTGTTCTTTCTTGAAATTCAACATTCTACTTGTAACTCCCAACCAGTCCCAACACCACTACCACTACCAACACCGCGTGGGAAGTAGTGGAATTTATATCTATCCTTAAGCTGTAGTTGACCCCATACCCCATCTCGTGAGCTGTAGTTGCTCCCATACCCCAGCGCGTGAGTGATAGTGAATCCCATACCCATCCTGTGGAAGGAAGTGGACCGAATATACTCATCCTGTTGGTGATAGTGGACCCTATGCCCATCCTGTTTGCGGTAGTGGACCCCATACCAATCTTGTGAGCAGTATTGGACATCATACCCATCCTGTGGGTGGGAGTGGACCCCATACCCATCTAGTTGGTGGTAGTGGACATCATACCCATCCTGTGGGTGGGAGTGGACCCCATACCCATCTAGTTGGTGGTAGTGGACCCCATACCCATCTTGTGGGTGCTAGTAGACCCCATACCCATCTAGTTGGTGGTAGTGGACCCCATACCCATCCTATGGAAGGTAGTGGACCCCATACCCATCCTATGGGAGGTAGTGGACCCCATACCCATCCTATGGGAGGTAGTGGACCCCATACCCATCTTGTGGATGCTAGTGGACCCCATACCCATCTAGTGGGTGGTAGTGGACCCCATACCCATCCTGTAGATGGTAATGGACCCCATACCCAGCTTGTGGGTGTTAGTGGACCCCATACCCAACTTGTGGGTGCTAGTGTACTCCATACCCATTTAGTGGGTGGTAGTGGACCCCATACCCATCCTGTGGGTGGTAGTGGACCTCATACCCATCCTGCGGGTGGTAGTGGACCCCATACTCATCCTGTAGATGATAGCGAACACCAAGCCAATCCTGTGGGCAGTAGTAGACCCCATACCCATCCTGTGGGCAGTAGTAGACCCCATACCCATCCTGTAGATGATAGTGAACCCCAAACCCATCCTGTGGGCAGTAGTGGACCCCATACCCATCTTGTAGATGATAGTGAACCCCAAACCCATCCTGTGGGCAGTAGTAGACCCCATACCCATCCTGTAGATGATAGTGAACCCCAGACCCATCCTGTGAGCAGTAGTAGACCCCATACCCATCCTGTAGATGATAGTGAACCCCAAACCCATCCTGTGGGCAGTAGTAGACCCCATACCCCTCATGCAGGCGGTAGTGGACGCCATACACATCCTGTGTGTGATAGGGACCATATACCCATCCACTAAGCTCTCTCATCTCATTTTTCTCTTGCAATGTATCTTTTATCATTTATCAAGTCTGATAGAAATTACCTACTTAAAATTATCTGTTAGTTTAAGGACCTGCCCGAAACGCTGCGCGTACTCGTGGCTTTACAAGAGTGTAAATACTGTACTATCCAATGTATTCTCACAAACCCAATGTACCTTCTTGTATATATATATAAATAAATAAATAAATAAATAAAGTAGGCGGCAGTAGACCCCATACCTATCCCATGGGCAGTTGTTGGGCCCAGACCCATCCTACAAGTGGTATGGACCCCTTATCCACCTAACAGGTGGTAGTGGACCCCTTACCCACCTAACAGGTGGTAGTGGACCCCTTACCCACCTAACAGGTGGTAGTGGACCCCTTACCCACCTAACAGGTGGTAGTGGACCCTATACACATCCTACAGTAGGTAATAGACGGTGTACCATCCTGTTTGCAGTAGTTTACCCCATAGACATTCCAACGTAATATCGTTTTCTGTTGACGTTCCTACAGTACATTCTTTTAAGATTTTAAAAGCACAAACTAGTGTATATAATATTGAGTGGTGAAGCACTATTATTTTATGTAATAATTTATAGTGCTTATTATAATTTACTAAGAACAACTAATATTTCTCAAAACAAAACTACGAACCTTCAATAGGATGTAGCTAATCTGTAATATTATAAGAGCATGGACAATAGTAGGTAAATTTCACAACCCATGTGGGACCTGAAAACTACAATTTTCATTATAATTGAACCAATCACGACTATTCTGCTGTCTACAGCGATGGACGGGTACTGTGAGACGTAAATTGGTACGTGAGGAAGAGTTTGGGCCTTGAAAAAAATGTAAATTGGAATATACTACGTATGTACTAATTCTTATTAAACATATTGACTTTAAGCATTAAGTCATATATGTGCTGTCTTGTGTGAGAGCGAGTTGTGGCATCTCAAGGCATGACATTGTTGATATGTTTGCAAAGACAGCCTGTAAAAAAACCAGTGGTAGAAATTGATATGGGTGTTTCATTAGCAGTGACAAAGAGAATACTTAAACAAATATCTAATGAAGATCTCACCGACCTAACAAATTCACAAAGACCTGAAAGTTGTAGCATTAAATATTATGATAGATATCGTGAGGAGACATTAACATATGGGACTAATAGAACAAGAACCCGGCAATGTGATGTTATAGTGGCCAGAATACGCCTGGGATATAGACGTATCTGGCAGCTTTCTCAAAACTCAAATGTCGAGTACACAATGTGTCAACTTTGTGAAAGAGAAAACATGCACTCTCTTGAACATTATAGTGTAGAATATCCCATATTGACTGACGTTCGCCCTCCTGGGCTAAAGTATGCTGAACTCTGTAATTACTATATGAGTAGTGGAACACTTGATGATATATTGGATTTGTACCCAAGATTAACTATGTAATGTATCAATTATACAATGTATGTATGTGATGTAACTATATAACCTGAGCTTGTACCCAAGATTAACTATGTAATGTATCAATTATACAATGTATGTATGTGATGTAACTATATAACCTGAGCTTGTAAAAGCACCTTAATCACCTACAGTGATTAGGTGCTTAATTGCACACTAGTTTCACTATCAGCTATCTCACCCTGTCAGAGTAAAAGAGACAAATGTGTGTGAATGCATGTGTGTGTGTATATATGTATGTATATGTACGCATATGTGTGTGTGTATGTATATGTATGTGTATAAAGTATATATGGAAGCTGATCAGAATTACATTTCACCTTTGTAAATGCACATTAATGACACTATGTAAAAGACCCATCGAACACTTTATGTAGGGCATACGTAAATCTGTGTATCTAAGTATTTACGTATGTAGGTTAGCTTAGCATTTTAAAAACACCGAATCACCTTCTGTGGTTGATTATTCAATAAACCCCTGAACTATATGTTTAACACATCTCTAACCCTGTCCATGGAGGACAGAAGAAAATTTATATATGCTGGTTAGCATTGTAAATGTGTGGCCACGTCTGTGGTAGAAAATAATAATAATAAAAAAAAAGACCAGAGTTACCAGCTCACCCAGATATTTATTCCTTCTGAAAATGTTTCCTTCAAAGATTATATATTATCTTTGAACAACAAGTTCGATTATCAAGGAAATAATGCATATATTATTGTCACATTAATACTGTGCAATAACTTTTTACATTCCTGTCAAATAATTATAAGTTAAAACAGGACAAAAAATTCAACATATATATAGAAACCAAAATTAGGGATCCTTACTGCTGTCACAGGTCAAGGCCTAGCTCAATTTCTTTCTTCATTATGCACCCCATACCCATCACGTGGGCGGAGGTGTAAAGGATTACAGAGGCACATAATCGGTTCAGGAACTGAACCCTCTAGTTCGTTTAGCTAGGCAAGCCTAGCTGTGACCGCACACATCCTGCCTTGGCCTCCACTACCCTGACACTCTCACTCACTCTCCCACGCTTTTTATTAGTTTTTTAAATTTTGCCCCGAGGGGCGAGTTTATTAGGCAGCGCCACTTATCTTGTGAGTGGACATACCGCCATAGCAGCATGTACAACACTCCCCAATAGGAAGAAAACCCGCTGGGTTGTTCATCCTGTCACTTGTACTCAGACACAGCTGGGACTTGCTTAACTGTCTCAAGTGAACAGTTCCTCAAACAAGAAGATTAACATCTATCAACCCTAAAAAGCTTACGTAATCTTGCGGGTGCAAAATGGGGAAATCTTTCAAGAACAGTATCAATATTTGACAAATAGTGTTTTCCTAACTCAAACAATGTGGGGTTTATTATTCTACACATACTTCTGATGTCTCTCAGGTGTTCACATTCACGTAGATAGTGGTCAAGGCGGTGTCCATCACTCTCACCACAGATTCTGCAACTTCGCTGATCAACTGTTGTTTCCATTCAATATATCCATGGATATTTGTATCCAAGACGGATTCTCGCTATTACTGATTCTCTCCCTCGTCGTCCTCCTCTTCAGCCATAATGATTGGGATTGCCAGCTGCAACCATGTTATACCATCGTACAGATTCACTGGTTTGTGCTTCTTTCCTCCTTTCCTCAGTTACCTTGTCACGGTGATGTTGCCTGACAATACATCTAATTTGTAGTAGAGTCTTGGGTATGAAGTATTCAATATGGTCTCCTTCAGCGCCTTCAGCAGCCAGCACATCTGCTCGTTCATTCCCACATATTCCAACATGGGAGGGGATCCACAGAAACTTGACGACTCTTCCCTGATTGGTAAATACTCTCACAGCTCTCTTAATTTCAGCGACTATTGCAAGATTTTCTGCCCGATTTTTACTTAAGCTTTGCAGTGCTGCTTTTGAATCGGCGCAAATCACTGCACCATTAGAGTTCCGTTCAAGAAACCTTAACGCCATAACAATGGCAATTAGCCCTGCTTGCGTTGAAGAGGCATAGTTCTCAATACGTGCTTTATTTCTGCGTTGGAAAGTATTATCCTTGATTACCGTGTATGCTGCACCAGCCCTGCCATTGACAGGATTAGATAACTCGTCCGTGTAGATTTCATCTAGTTCATCTCTGGCTTCCTTATAAATTTCCTCTAGATACTTGTGCCTCATTTCTTGTGGTAACATGTTGGATTTTTTCATTGCCATTTCATTGATGATAATCTTGCATGAGTCATCCTCCCAGGGAGGTAACCTCTCTACAGGCAGGAGCTCACGGGCTTGAGCTGAGCACCCTCACGGGCGAGGGTGACGGAGGCATGTGATTGGGTCCCGCACGTGTGGTCCAAGCCTAGTTTTGGCGTGAACAATTCTGATTGGGAGAGGCACGAGGAACAGTGCCGGCTTCCAGCTGATTGGTCTAGGCATTGTAGGGAGAGATGGGCATCTGGTGTCCCTTAGCCCGCGAAATCTTCAGTTTGAATTGGGCGGCCAGGGAAGGAAGAGGTGTTTGGGTGGGGCGGCACGCTTGCCGCCTCCACCCCATGTTAATCGCTTCTGTCGTCCAAATTACTCGATTGGTGGCACTCCTGCCATCAGGGGTTGTGTCAAGGCCTAATTAAGTGAATTGGGGCCAGGGATTTACGGAAGAAACAGTAAAAAGCTAAGGGACAGTTGACTGTGTGAACGCATGAGGCAGGCTGGCAGAAGCCTCGTGGAGTATCAGATTGATCCCTCATCCCTCGGGTCTGAGTATCCTGTCTAGTGGCAATGGACAATTGATGTTGGGCAGTGTACGCGTATGTGATACTGCAGGCCCATGTTGGACTTTGCATTCCGCCAGGCCGCGTCAGTGTGGTGACGCCGCCAGTCATTGTCACCCCAGTGTAGAACAAAGAAGGGTTCTAGAGTGATGGAGTGGAGATTCCCCAGCCGCGTGGGTACTCCTGTGGGCGGCACCCATGTGCGCGCCCGCCCGCCCGTCCGCGGGTGGGCTTCCCACCCAGGCAAACACCACCCCGCCCGCCCGCCCAGCCGGTAGGGTGGTATCACGTCATGCGCCACTCAGGCCACCCGCACGTCGGCCACCCCAGGCCACCAAACCCCCCCCTCTCTCAGCTCGGGAGGGGCGCTGTGGCCACCTGCCTTGGCCACATGCCTTGGCCACTTTCCCGGGACAGCCTAGGGCCACATCGTGTCGACGCATGAGGAGCAAGCAAGCTAAGTGTGTCCGCTAGTGTGGTAGTCATTTGGTAATGAGGAAAAATAAGGGAAAGAAGGCATTAGAAAGGAGCCGTGAGTACAATAAAAGTTTGTTACAGTGAGGAAGCAGCTGAGAGACAGCTGTCTGTACTGTCGTCCAGGTGATTGGTTGGGATGTACCTGGAGATGGATGTTGTACACGGTAGCACACAAGTAGATATATATATATATTTATATAAGTATGTAGACTGACTGGAGTGTGTGACCAGTCAGTGTAGAGATTTACCATATAAGTGATCGAGCCTGTCGATTCTATATAATCGTTCAGGCTGGATTAATGCCATAGAGTACAGTAAAATTATAATCATTAGAGGTAGACAGGGATGTCAATGGGGACCCCTGAAGGCGGTGTAATTAGTTGCACCTTACTTGATGAGTAATTTTCATTATGTGAATGCCATTTCTATGTGTTCATTTGCATGCTATTGTACTGTGTTGTGTGGTAAGTCAGTAGAGGTGATTGCTGACTGATTGCCTAATGATGTCATTAGCATGTGGGGTATGCTGACGGCATCATTATGTTGCAGGTTTGTGCAGTGTTGTTATCAGTATACAATATTATTGCCCCAGGAACTGTGTTGAGGGTTTCAGGGACCTCTAGAATTATTCAGGGGAATTTTCAGTACTTAATGAGAGCAGGCAATTGATGGGTTAATTGCCTGGCTGAAGTATGTGTGTGTTCACAGTATTCCTTTGCAATCGGCTGCAAGAAGTAAAGGAGGGAGAGGGGCAGTAATATTAGTATACTTATGTGTGTTGCACAACCGTGTGTTTTATTGTGTGGGCAATATTGCCCACACAATAAAAAAATTTGTCAATAAATTTGTCAATAAAATTTGTCAATAAATCCATCGATATTCGTTCCCAAGGAGCTTTAGTTGCTGGGTACACCTGAATTGGATTAGGTCCTAAAACATGTCCCTTGTGCTGTAAACAAGTTAAACATCTGTCAACATAATGAGCAATCTCCTTAGCCATTTTTGGCCAAAAATATTTCAATCGACCTTGTTGGAGTGTACGATCCTTTCCTGGATGTGCACTTGCAGGAGCATCATGGATAATTTTTAACACAGTTGGTACCAAGACAGCTGGAACAACTAACTGACAACATTTCCTCGGGGCTGTCCCTAGCTTTACTACTCTACACAGTAAATTGTCCAACATAACTAGTTCTTTCAATGGTACTGGCGGTTTATGAATCGGGCGAGTGTCTTGCTTAGTCAAAAATTTAATGACGGGTGCCCATATGGGGTCTTGTCTCTGTTTCGTTTCTACTACTGTAGCATCAAATGCTGGGTAATTTAACTGAATCGCAGCTACGTGTCGAGAAAACGCATCGGCTACAACATTTTGCTTTCCTGGAATATATCCAAATGTGGGATTGAATTCTTGAATTGTGAGCAAATATCTAGCAAACTTTCCAACAGGATTCTTATTTTTGAACAAGGGAATTAATGGTTGGTGATCTGTAAGAACATGAATTGGGTAATTATAAATTGTATCTTTGAAATGTTTAAGTGCCCAGACAACTGCCAAGGCTTCTCGTTAAGTTGCGCTATAATTTTTCTCTTCTTTAGATAATGTGCGGCTAGCATAAGCTATTGCGTGATCTCTGTGACCTTCTGTTTGAAGTAATGCAGCACCTAGACCTATGTCACTAGCATCTGTAACCAACATAAAAGGTTTAGAAAAATTTGGGTACCTAAGGACAAGTGACGAAATCAAGGCTGCTTTGAGTTTTTTGAATGACTGATCCTGGGCCTCTCCCTAAACAAAGGGTTCATCTTTTCTTTGCAACTTGTAAAGCGGAGCGGCTATAATAGAGAATCCAGCAATAAATGAACGATAAAATCCTACAAGACCTGTGAACTGTCTTACGGCTTCTGCGGTACGAGATGTTGGAAAATCACGGGCAGCAATAATTTTTTATTCATTCAATGTAATACCTGAAGGTGTAAATGTATGACCTAGGAAATTAATCTTCTGCTTTAAAAATGAACATTTTGCAAGCTTTATTTTTAAATTAGCTTCAGCAAGCTTTGCAAGTACTTTATCAAGGTTCTGGAAATGAGTCTGAACATCTTGCGACATGATTATGAGATCATCAAGGTAAACTAGAAGCGTACTTCCTATCAATCTACGAAATAGATTTGTCATGAGCTGTGAAAAGGTTATTGGACTACTACGCAAACCAAACGACATTCTTTTGAAATGAAAATGACCATTGGGAGTACTAAAGGCTGTCAATTGTTTACTTTCCTCATCAAGGGGGATTTGCCAGAATCCCTGCAACAAATCTAATGTTGAGAATACTTTGTTTCTACCAATACTTTGCAACAAATCATATAGAACTGGAAGTGGGAAACGATCAGGTATTGTTACTCTGTTAAGCTTGTGATAATTGATTACAGGTCTCCAAGTCCCATCTCGCTTTGGTACAAGAATCAATGGAGCGTTCCATGGCGAATTACTCGATTCAATTACATCACTCTGTAACATTTCCTCTACAAGTCTATCGGCTTCTGCTCTCTGAGAATTGGGAAGACGGTAAGCTGGTACATAAATAGGCGTAGTTCCTTGTTCAAGGGGAATTTTATGTGTAATAAGAGGCGTGAGATCTAGTTTTTCTCCTGGTAGAGCAACAACAGCTCTATTCCTGTTCAAAATTTCCAAAAGCTGAGCCACAGAGTCAGGAAAATCAGTAGGACTGAGGTGTTGCGCTTGCACTTCTGGCTGAGATCCCTGTTCTCCTGGTGTGAGTGTACAAACAGTATGATCCATGGAGACATCATCCACAACTCGCACCGGTAACGAGTAATGGGCAAAATCTACAACATGGGTACCAGACTGGAGATGGATGTCGGCATTACTAGTGTTTGCAATAAATAATGTAACAGTACCATCCTGCACTGTGTGCCAGGAGGGTTCAACAAATGTACCATTCACTTTGCATGTTTCACTTTCTGCAATCACATCCGACAACTCAGGCACTCCCTGAACGTTAACTCTTATTCTGGAGAGAGAATGAGGGTGTAGCACAGTGTCAGTAGCCGTGGAACCACTGACTTCAGAGATGGAAGCTGCCAGGCGAGCGAGACAACGAGAATCCGTTAGGGCGTCCCCTTCCAGAAAGTCCCGATACTCATTCTCCTTAACAACTGCACAACTACTATGCTTCAATCGAGTGCCTGTTTTCTCGGGTATGCTACCACGACAATGATCTGACAAACCTACACTTGCAAGGCGGGTGTCAACAAAATTAACGTAATCTGATTGAAGGTTGAACTCGTGGCCCTGTCGATACATGCTACACAAGGGTATGACGTGGTCTTTGATACTTATGTTCCAACGATGGGGAAACAATGCAATATTTTCATCAATCATGGTGCACAGACCTAAGAGAATGTCTCCAGGAAAATAAATAACGTCAACAACTAAACATGTTATAGACAATGTGACATCATTGAACTTGAGTGGGAGGTCAATTTCACCCTGAACTTTTACTTTATTTCCTGAAATACCACTTAGAAAAGGTATGTGTGACTGTTTTAAAGTAGTAGGGTGCTTACTTTCAATGTCTCTAAGAGCTGAGGGCTTGACAATATTAATTTTTGCACCTGAGTCAAGAAAAACTTTTAAAACTCTACCATGTACAATGGCTGAGACAAGGGGACCATCACTTGAGACAGGACAAAATTACTACTTTTGACTTATGTTGTCTGGGATATCTGCGTCTTGTTTGGGTCAAATTTACTGTGGCTAGCTTGGATTGGCTAGCTTGAATTGGTTAGCGGATGGCCCTGGGGGTTTCCCGACGACATGGAGTGAACATTCTGAGCTCCAGCATTCTGTGACCGAGCATTATAATTTGAAGTTGCATTATAACTGGGCTGGGAGTTGTAATTACGTGAGTTCTGATAATGTCTTGGACGCTGTGCGCCTCGATAAGACTGACCATGGGAGTTACGAGGTGGGGATGCCCGTTGCCTAGCTCTACAATCCGCAGTGTGGTAACCAACTTGTTTATGGTATTTGCAATATGGAAGCCTAGAATGATTAGATTGACGAGAGGACCGAGAGAATTGTCTAGGAGGTGATGATCTAGGGGCGGACCAACAGTCCCTTGCGAGGTGGTCACTCTTGCCACAATGCCAACATGAGGGAGTGGGTGGTTGTGGAATTTGGCGTTTCGGCAATTTATGAGGCGGCGAATTTGACTGGGGGCAATGAGCATGGGTACGCTTCTGCGACCAGGAGTTTTGAGAGTTTGTGGGAGGATGCTGAGAGCTTGTAACTACATTTACAGTATCAGAGGGTGGCAACAGTTGAGCACTTCGGGGAGCTAGTTTATCGGCGGCATTGTTAATGGCCTCAAATACTTCACAAATTTCATGTTTAACTCCAAAATTTTGTTGCTCAATGATTGGTTTAGCATGCTCTGGGGCAAAATGCATTAAAGTCCCAAATGCTATCATCTTGGCCATAGCCTCAGGGGACAGATTATTGTCTTTATCTAACCAAGTCGAATTATTCATAACAAAAACTAAGGCATACAGATACTGATCGAGACGGCTAGTAAACGCATTAAACGATTCACCAGGCTGCATGGTGGCATTGGCAATTTTCTTAACTAACCTATATGGGTCAAGGTCTCCTTTATTAACAAAGTGCCGGCGAAAGAAATCCTTAAATTCGGGGCAAGACTGGAGGCTAACAATGGCTTTCTCATCAACAACAAAACGTGCATCACCTTTGGTTGTGTCCACAGCTGACCGTGCAATTGCTAAGTATTCGGCATCAGTAGGCTTAGAAAAACGTGCAACTGTTTTCGCTTCAACCTTACTAAACCATGACTCTAATAAGCGGGATTCACCACCAAAAAGAGGAATAGCCATTTCCTGAGCTGATCTCTGGCCATTGGGATGAGCAACTGCTCCTGTTGAGTCCGAAGGGGTTTCAACAGTGGTAGGCATTGTCACAGCCGTGGAAGGAATATTTGAACGCAGATTATAATTAAGTGCACCTGGCATCAGAAACAGTATACACAAAAATAAACACACAAAAAAATATCAACTTGGCTAAAGTAAGAAAAAAAAAGGCACAAATAAAATTATTAAATTGGGCTAGGCAAGAAAATAATTAAGAAGAAGCAAATTGTAAACTAAATTTAGCAATCTTCCATTAAAAAAATGACTGGAATTAGATGTATGTAAATTAATTAAACCAGACTAAGCACAGCAATTTAGTGTAAAAACTGGGAAATGCAATTGCAAAATTTCATTAAAAAGATTCAACACAACATGTGGCCATGCAAGAAATATGGATGTACTGTAGCACATAAACTGGACACAGGAATGTATATAACTGCTATGGTAAAAATTTTAAATAAAATGCTTAAAGGATAAATTTCAAAGTTAGGTCTGGAGAAATATCAAAAATTTTCTATGTTCTATTGTCTATGGAAATCTCAAACAAATTTCTATTATGCAAAATAAACTGCTAGAAACAATTATTTCTTATTTCTCTCACCTTTGAATTCACTAATGACACTAGTAACAATTAATGAATAATGGAATCAATGCAGGGAATATTGAAATGTCTCAGAGAAACTGTGGGAACGGAGTACTAAACCGGCTCCAATATTTAACAAGTCACTGAAAGGTTAATTCATAAGATATTTTGGATATTTTACGTTAAACCTCATTAAATCATAGCACACGATATCTTAGCTTTTAATTACTTAACTCAGGGCTGCAGGATTTGCAATATAACAGTGGCCAAAATGAAAAAAGGTAACAAGACGTGTGAAGAGCACATGTGAGGTGTGTTTACAAACTGGTGCGACGTCAGCGCTCCTGGCGGTGGTGGCGCGAAGCTCGGGGAAGGAGGCAAGGTGGCGACACTTAGTCAAACAATTGTAGCCTTTTTTTCACAAATTCCTCTTGAATAACTGTACAACACCCACAATAATCAGTTGGTACTTGCGACGATGGCTGACGACGATTTCAGTAGCTTGAACACTCACAAAGCTTGATACTTTCAGCTTGGGCGGCGGTGGTGGTGGTGGTGGTGGGTGCAGGTTCCCACGTGGTGGCGTGAGATTCAAAAATGGCTGGCGCAGAAGCTTCCTTCCTCCTCACTGATGAATTAACGTTCAAACAGGAAATTATTGACCCTTACTGCTGAGACGTTGGCCTGGAGTAGTGGTTGATGGCAGGACCCCGGTCTGGCACAATATTTGATACGTGGGTGGCAGGATGGCGGCTTATGGAGGCGGCTGATGGCGGTGGCGGCTGTACTGTGAAACACAAGGCGCTACTGGGTACTTGAAGTTTTCGTTTCCAGAAAAATTTCTGGGTCCCACTGCTGCTACCAATATTTGTTTGCCTTGTTCGGGTTGAATGTAGACACAGTAGTCGCTTCTGTATATTTATTGAGTGAGGCAAACATGTGTATAACTGGCCAGCCGAGGTCCACCTACTCTGAGTCTGTGAGGAGAACTGAGGCTGCTGGGAGCAATGGCTGGTGCTCCTCTGTCTGGCATGACATCAGAGGCCTACTTGCCTGTGATTGGTTATATTCCAACTGACATAGAATTTGAGTAAAACATTGGTGTTGTACCCGGGCCCGTGCCCGGGGACAACATCAGCAGTGAGCCCGCTGCCGACGTTCCAGCTGTTGATGTTCCAGCTGATATTGTCCCAGATGATGGTGTACCAGCTGCAGATGTTCCGACTGTCGATGTTCCGGCTGTTGATGTACCAGCTGCTGACGTCCCAGCCGACGTTGTCAGGCTGCTGATGGCGCAGTGGATGCTGTTCCAGCTTGCTGATGTTACTATTGGTGAGGTTCCAGCCGCTGATGTGCCAGCTGTTGTTTTACCAGCTGCTGTTGTTGTACCAGCTGCTGTTTTTGTACCTGCTGCTGTTGTAGTACCAGCTGCTGTTGTTGTACCAGTTGCTGTTGTTGTACCAGTTGCTGTTGGACCAGCTGCTGTTCTTGTATCAGCTGCTGTCCTTGTACCAGCAGCTGTTGTGCTAGCGCAGATGTTCTTGCTGTCGGTGTTCCAACTGCTGACATCCCAGCCGTCAGTGCCCAGCTGTTGGTGCTCTAGCTGTTGAGGTTCCAGCTGGCGAAGTTCCAGCCGCTGGTGTTCCAGCTGACCATGTTCCAGCTGATACTATAGCATCTGATGTTTTCCGGCTGCTGATCTTCCAGATGTAATGTCCCAGCTGCCAATGTTCCGGTCGACGTGGTTCCAGCTACTGGTGTTCTAGCTGCTGATGTACCAGCTATCGATGTTCCAGCTATTGATGTTCCAGCTGATGATGTTACAGCCATTGATGTCCCAGCTACCAGCATTCCGACGGGCGATGTCCCGGCCGCCCGTCCCAGGGGGCTCCTGCCCTGACGGGGGTAACGCCCAGTTGCGGGCTCATAGTCCTGAGCACAGGATGTTATTGTATTAATTTGCCTATTAATTATTCAACTTTACAGTTATGTGCCAGGATCAGTAAATTCCCTTTAAGGACTCTCTTTCCACTTTTATTTATGGCACCTTGATGTTATATTACATTAATGCAATATAACCTACGTTATTGATAATAATTCGTACTTTACAGTCATTTCCAGTCCTTTGGTGCCAGACTGGTTTTACAGTTTGACTTCCTACCTACTCTGCAGTTGCTCACCATGGCCCGGTGACGCTAATTTTATATGGTACAGTATTATTATTAATATTGCTCACATTATTACGCTTAACGTCCAGTCTTCTTTATTATGAGCACAATTATCATGCGGCATTGGCTTTCCCAGTCCTACGCTTTGTGCTGTATTAACTGCAATTTTGTAGTCTTGGTTTATTACACATTTTCATGTATTAATTTCGGCTATTCTCAAATGACAGTTATATTCCAGTCTTAATTTGACCATAATTTTACCATACAGCATTGGGCGGGTTCAGGTTTTCAGATATACCACAATCATTAAAGAAGGCGAGTAGTGGTTGGTCACACTTTATTTCGTATCTTTTTCCTACACTTTCCTTCTTTACAATGACCGTTCCATTCCTAGTGTAGCACTGCTTGATAAGTAAGACCAGGGTTTAGTTTTCGAATATTACGCAGCCTGAGGAGGAGGGATCCACGCTGTTTTGTTAGGCACTCATTTATGTAGAGGTTGGTTTTTTTGCTTAGCAGCTGATTGTATAAGGTCAAACTTAACAGCGGGATTTGCAAGTTTGATGAGTGTGAGGGATCTAGATCCCTCAGCTAGTTTTTCCTAGTTCTAGATTAGGCTAGACACTCTAGAAATTGAAGCTTTCAAAATAACATATGCTTGTTGGGTGTTGAATGAAAGCTTATGTAACGAACTATCACTTGAGAGTAGTTAGAAGTCTGTGATTGCTCTGTAGAGAGAATTACAGAGATTTTCCTGTTTCTGTGAAGTAGGATGTGAGCTACTTTACTAAAACCGTTAGAGGTGGGGGGGAGAGTGGGGTGAGCGCTGCCTCTTCCCCCCCCCACATGGGAGACATCACGCCACTCCTTAGGCCTCCTCCTCCTTGTGACGTCACAAGACGCCGAGGGTGACGGAGGCATGTGATTGGGTCCCGCACGTGTGGTCCAAGCCTAGTTTTAGCCATTTTTATGTGTTCATTTGCATGTCTATGTACTGAACTGTGTGGTAGTCAGTAGAGGTGATTGCTGACTGATTGCCTAATGATGTCATTAGCATGTGGGGTATGCTGACGGCATCATTATGTTGCAGGTTTGTGCAGTGTTGTTATCAGTATACAATATTATTGCCCCAGGAACTGTGTTGAGGGTAAGGGACCTCTAGGATTATTCAGGGGAATTTTCAGTACATAATGAGAGCAGGCAATTGATGGGTTAATTGCCTGGCTGAAGTATGTGTGTGTTCACAGTATTCCTTTGCAATCGGGTGCAAGTAAAAGAAGAGGAGGGGCAGTAATATTAGTATACTTGTGTGTGTTGCACAACCGTGTGTTTTATTGTGTGGGCACAGTAATTAGCGAGTTGCAGAGCTGCAACTATATGTGTGGGTAGTGCTGATATGATGTTGCATGCCATTATAGTGTGACCTATGTAACGCTGGGGTTACTTTGTTCTTTAAGTTATGTTGAGGACTTAAGGATTCAGTGAGTTAATTAAGGGGTAATTAACTGGATATGGGGTGCACACTTAGTATTGTGGAGTGAGTGAGGGCTGTTATAAGAGGGAACAGTGTTGAGCGACAATGAGATACGTCTCGGGAGCAATTAATTGTCCATGTGACAGTTAATTGACCACTCTAGCTAATTATGTAATTAGCCTTCTCATCATGAATTCACGTAGTGGGAGAGGTTCTGTCAGAGTCTGTCAGTATTTGTGTTAACGTAATATGCTCGAGACTAATTACCTTTCAGGGGTAAAGCAATTAGTGGCTCATGTTAATTGGTGGAGTAATTAGCATTGGAGAGCTCCGGTGACTCGGTAAAGCCAGGTCATGGAGCTAGCATAGATCGTTGTATTAATCATATCCTGTCTGAGGACAGTGGATTATTGGCACATCTTGTTAATTAGGGTAATTAACTCCTTTCCCGTGAATTCACAGTGTTTGATGAGACCTGCTTAGGCAGTGCGGAGTGAGACGTATTTATGGATGATTAATTATCGGTTCTGGTGACAGGTAATTAATGGCTCAGCGGTAATTAGTGCTAATTAGGGTAATTAACACTCACTAGTAATTTTTTTTTACACAGACTGTGGAGAAGCTACCAAGTTAGGGTAGGCTTAGTTAACGTAACTCAATGGGGATGTAATTAGTGGTCCGTTTAACCTTAATTGAGAATTACTCACTGAATACTTGTAAGGAGTCAAGTGTGTTGTAATATGTTGAGTTATTGTTAACAAGAGAGAGACAAGTGTTAAAGATTAACGTAGAGTATCATCATGTTGTTGTCTAGTGGGAGACAATTGTTTGTGATTACCGTGGTACTTTGTTGCTGACTGCTGCGATCAGTCAATTAACGTAATTAATCACTTCAGGCAATTTCTTTTGGTTGTCGTCTGGTGACGAGAGTAGAGTCATACTAGGGATCTGTGGAGCTGTGTCCCAGAATTCCCGCCTTGCCTGTCGGTGTATCGGGTTACAACAGGGCAACTTCTTGGTGGGAGTTGCAAAGAGGGTTCACACAGGGTTGTGATAGGGGGGGAGTCACTGTTAGACTTCCGCCTAGTTACGTGGGTCTCTCCTGGGGGGCGGGAGGACTCCTAAGCATGTAATTATAGTAGCTGTCAGGGAAACCAAGACACTATTGATTGCCTGCTTGTGTCTTTGTTTCAGTGGATCCTTCATTTGTTCAGTTAGTTCATGTTATCAGCCCGAAGTGTCAGCAAGATGGAGCCTGCTGTCACTTCCCGAGGGGCTGTTGAATAGCTGTGTTGCAAATGCCACTTGATGTAAAATAACGTAACCATTCGCTGTGGTGTAACTTAGTCTGTGATATTTTTCTTTGATTTGCAATATTGCGTCATCAGTGGGCACACCTGTGTTCAGGTTAGTTCAGTATGCAGCCTCACAGCAAGGGTTGCTATTTAGCTGTTTGTTATCGTGCCACTGGATTGACATTAACGTAACGTAAACTCGGTAATGTAGTAGTTAGTCTCTTGTTATTAATAAATTGTTATGTTATAGAAAACAGTCTTTGATGTCAACCCTTCAACCATATTATTCCACCATATTTCTGCATAATATTTTTAAATGTTGATGTGATCTTGATAAGGCGGCTGTTCTTGGGAATTCGAATTCCAATTCATAGCACCACTTCAAATATAAATATTTGATTGTGAGAACCCGTCGGTTACCCTTTATTAGTTTTAACGTCCTGTTTAACTAGGAGGAGCCAGCGGCCAATTGTGGACAGGTTTTCACCCTTGTTGGTGGAGGCCTGGCGGTTTGCTCCCGCTTTTCCTTTTTCTACTGGACTCATGCTTAACTGCCGTGAGCAGACTTTAAACTTGTAGTCCACCTCTTAAGGGAGGTAGGCGTAGAGAAAAATCTCACAGCTGGCGCCCAACGTAGGGCTATGCAACTTGGGTTCGAGCCCATGAAGAGTAGTCTTATTGATTTTTTAAAGTAACATAAAATATCGTTGCAGAATATTGTGGAACAGTATTGTTGGAGGTATGTTTTGTGCACGGTTGTCACACGTAGGTACACACACCACACACACACAGTATGAAAGAGGTATTTCATGGTAGATATGGGGAAATCTGTCTGGCTTTTTGTGGCTGCTAGCTTGTGGACATTGACACACTCATTGGTGAGGGGTGTCAGCTCAGCAGTAGGTGTCGTGGACACCCAGCCAGCGTGCAACAGTGGTTGCAAGAATGCACTCAGGATCTGCCTGAGGTGCAAGACACCACCTACCTTAGGGTAGAAGAAGCTTCTAGAAGTGACCTCAAGTGTGAGAGGTCTTATTGGACGACACTGTAGTTGTCAAGAGTGTCATGGGAGTGTAGTTATTGTTACACAGTAGGCTCTTAGTGGGAGGTCGCGCCACCAGAGTAGGATCCGAGTAGACTTCTTTAGAGAAGTGGAGTAATTCATCTGTAGTTAGACAGGTGATGGAATTTCTTGCCAGAGTGGGGACTGTACAACCCCAGGAAGAATTCATGGTAGTCACTAGAGAGGTTGAGCAGAGGCTCCCGTTTGCAGAGGTGACAGCAGGGCCGAGTTCGAGCCTGAAGGTGAGAGCGCAGCAAGTCAGTGCTGGCTCAAGTGCAGATTGCAAGGAGGCAATCTCACACAGGGAAGGGAAGCCAAACCCACCCTAGGGCACTTAACCCGGTGACAAGGTATGAAGGTAAAGATGCCTAGCTTGGCAGTTCTGAGAAAGACGATTCGATGGATGCATACATCGATCGCCTTTTGAAGAAAGGCTGCCAATGCAAGATGGCAAGGGTCATTTTGGGCTGGTGATTTTCCATGGTTCAGATCCCCAGCAGCATAATGATTTTGTTCTTTAAGGATTGCCTTGGTAAAGGGTTATAGTAGATCTGCAGAGGGAATGCTGATCACATTCCAAGTTAGGTCCAGGGGAGAAATAGACAAGAGAGTTTGTCAGATGTCAAAAGTTTTGCTTGAGTCCTTGTTAGAGTAGGGGGACCTAGGAGAAGCAAGGGAGGGACCCCAGGCTCAGTAGGGGAGCATAGGTACTTGTAGAAGAGGGTTTTCTCCCAGATAGTTCAGTCGGTAGAGCAAGACCGGCTGGTGTTGGGCAGTTGGACAGTGAGAGTGATCCTGTCAACTTGTTGCTAGGTCAGGTAGAGGACTGACAGTAAGTCCTTTGTAGGCTGAGGGGAGTGTAGAAGTGCTTCACCGGTGAGGCCACACCAATGTGTTGCACATGTGTCCAGTATGACACAGACCGAGGATGGAAATGGGAGGTCCAGTGATGGAAATGGTTGCGAGGTGTTGAACCGGCCAGGACCAGAGCTGGAGCCGAACATGTTGCCACTCCAAGGTCGGGCAGCACCACCAGGGTGATCCGGTGGTAGTGCACAGAGACCCTCAGGCCAGGATGTATAGGAAACAGAGTTTCACACTCTACCCTTGTTTAGCTAGTACACCTGTTGGGCAGGTGTGTGCAGAAAAACTAGCTGGTGTTTTGAATGTATTTTCCTTGCAGGAAAATATATTCTTTAGTGGGAGGTTGTGTGAGGGATCTAGATCCCTCAGCTAGTTTTTCCTAGTTCTAGATTAGGCTAGACACTCTAGAAATTGAAGCTTTCACAATAACATATGCTTGTTGGGTGTTGAATGAAAGCTTATGTCACGAACTATCACTTGAGAGTAGTTAGAAGTCTGTGATTGCTCTGTAGAGAGAATTACAGAGATTTTCCTGTTTCTGTGAAGTAGGATGTGAGCTACTTTACTAAAACCGTTAGAGGTGGGGGGGAGAGTGGGGTGAGCGCTGCCTCTTCCCCCCCCCCCCCCCACATGGGAGATATCACGCCACTCCTTAGGCCTCCTCCTCCTTGTGACGTCACAAGACGCCGAGGGTGACGGAGGCATGTGATTGGGTCCCGCACGTGTGGTCCAAGCCTAGTTTTAGCGCGAACCATTCTGATTGGTCTAGGCACTGTAAGGAGGTACGGGCATCTAGAGTACCCTTAGCCCGCGAAATCTTCAGTTTGAATTGGGCGGCCAGGGAAGGAAGAGGTGTTTGGGTGGGGCGGCACGCTTGCCGCCTCCACCCCCTGTTAATCGCTTCTGTCGTCCAAATTACTCGATTGGTGGCACTCCTACCATCAGGGGTTGTGTCAAGGCCTAATTAAGTGAATTGGGGCCAGGGATTTACGGTAGAAACAGTAAAAAGCTAAGGGACAGTTGACTGTGTGAACGCATGAGGCAGGCTGGCAGAAGCCTCGTGGATTATCAGATTGATCCCTCATCCCTCGGGTCTGAGCATCCTGTCTAGTGGCAATGGACAATTGATGTTGGGCAGTGTACACGTATGTGTGATTGCAGGCCCATGTTGGACTCTGCATTCCGCCAGGCTGCGTCAGTATGGGGACGCCGCCTGGGGACGCCACCAACCATTGTCACCCCAGTGTAGAACAAAGGCAGGGTTCTAGAGTGATGGGGTGGAGATTCCCCAGCCGCGTGGGTACTCCTGTGGGCGGCAGCCTGCCAGCCCACAGCCACCCGTGGCCACCCGTGGCCACCCGTGGCCACCCGCGCCTGCCCGCGCGCTGGCCACCCCAGGCCACCCACCCGCCTGCCCGCGCGGCGGCCACCCAGGCCACCCACGCGCCGGCCACCCCGGGCCACTCAACCCCCCCCCTCTCTCAGCTCGGGAGGGGCGCTGTGGCGTCCTGCCTTGGCCACATGCCTTGGCCACTTTCCCGGGACAGCATAGGGCCACATCTTGTCGACGCATGAGGAGCAAGCAGCTAAGTGTTGTCAGCTAGTGTGGTAGTAACTTTGGTAATGAGGAGAATAAGGGAAAGAAGGCAGTAGAAAGGAGCCGTGAGTACAATAAAAGTTGTTAACAGTGAGGAAGCAGCTGAGAGACAGCTGTCTGTACTGTCGTCCAGGTGTCGGGTAGGGGCGGTACCTGGAGATAGAGATTATACACGGGACCACACTGTATGGTAGTATGTTAGTAGACTGACTAGAGTATGGAAACCAGTCAGTGTAGAGATTTACCATATAAGTGATCCAGCCTGTCGATTCTATATAATCGTTCAGGCTGGATTAATGCCATAGAGTACAGTAAAATTATAATCATTAGAGGTAGTCAGGGATGTCAGTGGGGACCCCTGAAGTCTGTGTAATTAGCACATATTACTTGGTGATATAATTTTCAGAGAGTATGTGAAGGCCATTTTTATGTGTTCATTTGCATGTCTATGTACTGAGCTGTGTGGTAGTCAGTAGAGGTGATTGCTGACTGATTGCCTAATGATGTCATTAGCATGTGGGGTATGCTGACGGCATCATTATGTTGCAGGTTTGTGCAGTGTTGTTATCAGTATACAATATTATTGCCCCAGGAACTGTGTTGAGGGTAAGGGACCTCTAGGATTATTCAGGCGAATTTTCAGTACTTAATGAGAGCAGGCAATTGATGGGTTAATTGCCTGGCTGAAGTATGCGTGTGTTCACAGTATTCCTTTGCAATCGGGTGCAAGTAAAAGAAGAGGAGGGGCAGTAATATTAGTATACTTGTGTGTGTTGCACAACCGTGTGTTTTATTGTGTGGGCACAGTAATTAGCGAGTTGCAGAGCTGCAACTATATGTGTGGGTAGTGCTGATATGATGTTGCATGCCATTATAGTGTGACCTATGTAACGCTGGGGTTACTTTGTTCTTTAAGTTATGTTGAGGACTTAAGGATTCAGTGAGTTAATTAAGGGGTAATTAACTGGATATGGGGTGCACACTTAGTATTGTGGAGTGAGTGAGGGCTGTTATAAGAGGGAACAGTGTTGAGCGACAATGAGATACGTCTCGGGAGCAATTAATTGTCCATGTGACAGTTAATTGACCACTCTAGCTAATTATGTAATTAGCCTTCTCATCATGAATTCACGTAGTGGGAGAGGTTCTGTCAGAGTCTGTCAGTATTTGTGTTAACGTAATATGCTCGAGACTAATTACCTTTCAGGGGTAAAGCAATTAGTGGCTCATGTTAATTGGTGGAGTAATTAGCATTGGAGAGCTCCGGTGACTCGGTAAAGCCAGGTCATGGAGCTAGCATAGATCGTTGTATTAATCATATCCTGTCTGAGGACAGTGGATTATTGGCACATCTTGTTAATTAGGGTAATTAACTCCTTTCCCGTGAATTCACAGTGTTTGATGAGACCTGCTTAGGCAGTGCGGAGTGAGACGTATTTATGGATGATTAATTATCGGTTCTGGTGACAGGTAATTAATGGCTCAGCGGTAATTAGTGCTAATTAGGGTAATTAACACTCACTAGTATTTTTTTTTTACACAGACTGTGGAGAAGCTACCAAGTTAGGGTAGGCTTAGTTAACGTAACTCAATGGGGATGTAATTAGTGGTCCGTTTAACCTTAATTGAGAATTACTCACTGAATACTTGTAAGGAGTCAAGTGTGTTGTAATATGTTGAGTTATTGTTAACAAGAGAGAGACAAGTGTTAAAGATTAACGTAGAGTATCATCATGTTGTTGTCTAGTGGGAGACAATTGTTTGTGATTACCGTGGTACTTTGTTGCTGACTGCTGCGATCAGTCAATTAACGTAATTAATCACTTCAGGCAATTTCTTTTGGTTGTCGTCTGGTGACGAGAGTAGAGTCATACTAGGGATCTGTGGAGCTGTGTCCCAGAATTCCCGCCTTGCCTGTCGGTGTATCGGGTTACAACAGGGCAACTTCTTGGTGGGAGTTGCAAAGAGGGTTCACACAGGGTTGTGATAGGGGGGGAGTCACTGTTAGACTTCCGCCTAGTTACGTGGGTCTCTCTTGGGGGGCGGGAGGACTCCTAAGCTTGTGATTATAGTAGCTGTCAGGGAAACCAAGACACTATTGATTGCCTGCTTGTGTCTTTGTTTCAGTGGATCCTTCATTTGTTCAGTTAGTTCATGTTGTCAGCCCGAAGTGTCAGCAAGATGGAGCCTGCTGTCACTTCCCGAGGGGCTGTTGAATAGCTGTGTTGCAAATGCCACTTGATGTACAATAACGTAACCATTCGCTGTGGTGTAACTTAGTCTGTGATATTTTTCTTTGATTTGCAATATTGCGTCATCAGTGGGCACACCTGTGTTCAGGTTAGTTCAGTATGCAGCCTCACAGCAAGGGTTGCTATTTAGCTGTTTGTTATCGTGCCACTGGATTGATATTAACGTAACGTAAACTCGGTAATGTAGTAGTTAGTCTCTTGTTATTAATAAATTGTTATGTTATAGAAAGCAGTCTTTGATGTCAACCCTTCAACCATATTATTCCACCATATTTCTGCATAATATTTTTAAATGTTGATGTGATCTTGATAAGGCGGCTGTTCTTGGGAATTCGAATTCCAATTCATAGCACCACTTCAAATATAAATATTTGATTGTGAGAACCCGTCGGTTACCCTTTATTAGTTTTAACGTCCTGTTTAACTAGGAGGAGCCAGCGGCCAATTGTGGACAGGTTTTCACCCTTGTTGGTGGAGGCCTGGCGGTTTGCTCCCGCTTTTCCTTTTTCTACTGGACTCATGCTTAACTGCCGTGAGCAGACTTTAAACTTGTAGTCCACCTCTTAAGGGAGGTAGGCGTAGAGAAAAATCTCACAATGAGCATTTTCCTACTGCTATGGGAACTGTTTTTATCTATACTGACAGCTGATTTGATATCAACGTTGACTTTGATCTTTGAATTAATTAGGGCGTGGGCTCCTGAGTTGTTCAAAGATGTCCCACAGGAGTGTACTGTAGTGCAACACGACATCAAGCTACTTCCTGATACGATGCCCATACGCCAACCATATTACCTCATCAGCCAACAGAAGAAGGAAGCTGTGTTTGCCGAAGTACAGTACCTCCTCGACCATGGACTGGCCACATCTTGTGAGTCTCTCTTGGGCCTCACCCTGTATTTTGGTGCCAAAGCCACTCGGCAAGGTAAGGTTATGCACCGACTACTGTCACCATTAAGGACTCGTACGCCTTTCCAGGAATCGACGATATCCTTAACTCTATAGGTAATGCTAACTATCTCTCACAGATCGACCTGTTGAAGGGCTATTATCAAATTAGCCTGATGGAGCAGGCTAAGAAGATTTCTGCCTTCACCACTCCATTTGGCCTATTCAGGTATGAGCGACTTTCCTTTGGTCTATATAATGCCTCGGCCACTTTTCAGAGAGCTGTTAACATCGTCATACAGGGCCTTGAAAACACCTACGCCTGCTTGGATGACATCGTTGTGGCAACCTCCAACTGGAGCGATCATCTGCTCCAGCTGCAACAGTTGTTCTGCAAGCTCCACCAGGCTGGCTTCACCGTTAAGTTGGGCAAGTCCACCTTCTCCAAAGATAAAGTGCGCTACCTAGGTCATGTTACAGGCAGTGGGAACCTAGCTCCACTTGATATCCATCTGCAAGCCATACAGCATTAAAAATTCAAATTCAAATTCAAATTTTTATTCAGGAAAAGTGCATACATAGATGATTTACAAACTTAAAGTTGGATTTATAGATAGAGCTAGTACATACAATACCTAAAGCCACTAATATGCATAGCGTTTCAGGCAAGGTGTGGGAAAAAACCCACTTAGACTAAAACTTAATGGTAACTGGGATTAGTAATCCTCAACCTACCATCAGGAAGCAGCTCATGCGCTTCCTTGGACTAGCGTCATATTATCGTCGATTCTGTAAATATTTCAGTTCAGTGGCGACACCTCTCATTAACCTGACCAGCCCTAAACAAAAATATCTTTGGACAACTTCCCAGTCAGTTGCATTTGAACAATTGAAGATTCTATTGCGTACTAATACTCGTCTCGTCTCGACAGATGTTACGAAGCCCTTTGTCTTCAATGTCGACATCAGCAGCACTGGCATTGGGGGTGTTCTAATGCAGCAGCGAGGCGAGGAAATCCTTCCGGTCAGCTGCTTCAGCTACAAGCTGAAACCTCATCAAAGAAACTACAGTACCATTGAGAAGGAGCTACTGGCCATCATCCTGTGTCTACAACATTACGAACCTTATCTACAAGGTTACCATTCAAATTCAAATTAAAAAATTCAAATGTTTATTCAGGTAAAGTACATACATACAAGAGGTTATACAAAAATTGATAGATCTATAGATAGAGCTGGTACATACAATGCCTAAAGCCACTATTACGCAAAGCGTTTCAGGCAGGAAAAACATTAAAGAATAAAACTTAATACTAATTGAGATTAAAGTATAAAATGTGTTGAGAACAAATATAAATATAATAGGGGGGAACATGGCAGAAAAAACAGCACAAATACAATTAGGTCGACAAACAGCGTTGTTTAGAAAATAACAGACATGGGATGACAATATAGGGGTAAGGTAGGTTACAGGGAATTTATTAGGTAGTGCTTAGTTTTTATCCTAAACTGGTTGAGAGAGGTACAGTCTTTAACATAGTTGGGAAGGTCATTCCACATTCTGGGTCCCTTGATTTGTAGAGCATTTCTAGTTTGATTAAGTCGTATTCTTGGAATATCAAAGCGGTATTTGTTTCTGGTGTGGTGCTCATGGGTTCTGTTACAACCTTCAATGAAGTAAGTAAGTAATTATCAAAAGAAGGCACCAAACCGGGAAGGCTATGTAGCACCATCAAAGACGCAAAATAATCAGAGGGCGCTAAATATCACCAAGGATGCCAATACGAGAACAAAAACGCATAAGGCGAACGATATCAAAAGTATCCGAGTCACCAAAAATTCTATCGAGGGACAGGTGACCGCGAGGGGCGGTCGGAAAGCAAGACACACGCTCGTCCTGGAAGTCAGGACATTCAAGAAGGACATGCACGACCGTAAGAGGGACAATGCAACTAGGACAATAAGGAGCAGGGCGGCGCTCCATCAAGTGACCATGGGTTAAGCGAGTATGGCCAATACGCAACCTCGCCAGAGCTGTTTCCCACCGCCGGTTACGGTGGAAGGAGGACGGCCACGAGGAAACACAACATTTAAGAGTACGTAGCTTGTTACCAGTAACAGACAACCAAGAAGCCTGCCAACGGGTAAGGACTGAGGAATGGATAACCGGGTAAAAGTCGGAATACGGAATGCCTTTACGAGAGATGGGACAAGAGCGGACAGCTTCCTTAGCGGCAGCATCCGCACGCTCATTTAAAGACACACCAATATGGCTGGGAACCCAACAAAATTCAACCGACTTAAATTTACTGTGAACGAGAAACAGCCAATGCTGGATCTCGACAACTACTGGATGAACCGGATTAAAGGACCCGAGAGCCATGAGGGCACTACGAGAGTCAACAACAACCACAAAGAAAGACTGACAACGAGAAAGCAGGAGACGAAGAGCATAGAGAATAGCATAAAGTTCCGCTGTAAAGATGCTAGTCTCCGGAGGCAAGCGACACATATAAGTGCGATCAGGAAAAACAACAGAGTAGCCAACACCATCCGCTGACTTAGACCCATCGGTGAAGACAGAAACGGAGCGGGAGTGAGAAGAAAAGTGCTCGAGGAAAAGGCGTTTTAGAACCGTAGGAGGGGTAAAAGCTTTAGTGATACGGGTCAAGGAAGTACAAAACCGCGGAAGAGGGACCCTGCACGGGGGCAAAGAAGGAACAACACGAGGAGAAACACCAGAAATACAAACGGAGAGAGAATCCTGTAGGCGAGATAACCGGACAGAGAGAGGGAGGTGGTGAAGAGGAACAGGAACCGTAGGAGGGGTAAAAGTTAAAGCACGACAGAGGCGAGAGGAAGGATGTTGCAAGGACCGCGCAAGATAGCGAAGACAGTAGCGATCACGGCGATCCTGGAGAGACAGGAAGCCAGTGTCAACATATAAGCTAAGGATGGGAGTCGAACGAAAGGCACCAGAACTGAGGCGCAACCCACTATGGTGCAAAGCATCAAGACGGCGAAGAGTAGAAGGAGAAGCAGACGAGTAAGCAGGGCAACCATAATCGAGCTTAGACAGGACGAGAGAGGAATGTAAAGCAAGGAGAGTGCGCCTATCTGCCCCCCAAGAAGTATGGGACAAGACCCGAAGGAGGGTAAGGGCCTTAGAGCACTCAACACGGAGGTAAGAGATATGGGGAGACCAAGACAAACGAGTGTCAAGGAATAACCCCAAAAGCTTCGCGGAATCTTTGTATTCAAGGGGATGACCATAAAGTGACAAAGAGGGACGAAGAACAACCCGTTTCCGCGTAAAAGTCATGGCACAAGTCTTAGAAGTAGAGAACTTGAAGCCATGACCTGTGGCCCAAGACGACACGGCATCAATTGCAAGTTGAAGCCGGCGTTGAAGGAGAGGCGAATCATCACCCTGACAACAAAGGGTAAGATCATCGACATAGAGAGCGGAGAAGACACCAGAAGGAAGAGAGGAAAGAAGACCATTGAGGGCAACCAGAAAAAGAGTAGTGCTCAGAACACTACCCTGGGGCACACCTTCGTATTGCTGAAAAGAGGGAGAGAGAGCGGTACCAAGGCGCACCCGAAAGGAACGACGAGAGAGGAAGCTGCGGAGAAAGAGAGGGAGATGACCACGAAGGCCAAAAGAATGAAGTTGAGACAGGATATGATAACGCCAAGTGGTGTCGTAAGCCTTTTCTAGGTCAAAAAGGACGGCAACAACGGAGGTCTTCGCAGCAAAAGCAGTACGAATATAGACCTCCAAGTTCACCAGGACATCTGTCGTGCTGCGGCACTTGCGGAAACCAAATTGAGAAGGGGAGAGGAGGTGATGGTGTTCCAGGAACCACATCAGACGAACGTTAACCATACGTTCAAAGAGTTTGCAGACACAACTTGTGAGAGCAATAGGGCGAAAGTCCTTAGGGGAAGTACCCAGAGACCCCGGTTTGCGAACAGGGAGGACAACGGCATCGAGCCAGTCCTCAGGGACTGACGACGACTCCCAGATCCGATTATACAGACTCAGTAAATACTGAGACGTGCTCGGAGCGAGATGGCGAAGCATCTCATAATGAATACCATCGGAGCCCGCCGCCGTAGAACCGCAGAGGGCCAGGGCAGAACGAAGTTCAGAGAGAGAGAAGGGATCATTATAGGGAAGCTGAAGATGAGTGCAGAAATCTAAAGGACGAGACTCAAGGACAGGTTTACGAAGAAGGAAAGATTGGGGAAGATGAAGACCAGAGCTAACAGAAGAAAAGTGGGAACCCAGTTCGGAAGCGACCTGCAACGGGTCCGCCACAAGAGTATCATGGAGGTGAAGGACCGGTGAAACATCGGGAACGAACTTACCCGCTATCTTGCGGATACGCTTCCAGATCTGGGCCAGAGGGGTCTCGGACGTAATTGTTGAGACATAAGATGCCCAACATTCACGTTTAGCCGTACGGATGGCCCTACGGGCCACCGCACTCGCTTTCCGAAAGAAAAGAAAAGAATCGGTCGTCTGCCTACGGCGGTGCCTCTTCCAGGCTGCACGCTTACAGCAGACAGCCCGAGCACAGTCCGCATTCCACCAGGGAACGCACTTCCGTGGACCCCGAGAGGAAGAGCGAGGAATAGAGCGGAGGGCAGCGTTGAAGACAGTGTCATGAAAAAGGAGGAGAGCGCGAGAGAGAGGCAGAAGGGAGAGGTCAGGGAGAGCAGCACTGAGGGTAAATAGGGTCCAGTCTGCCTTAGCAAACTGCCACCTAGGGAAAGAGAGGGAAGGGCGAAAAGAGAAAAAGGAAACAATGATGGGGAAATGATCACTTCCATGGAGGTCATCAAGAACCTGCCACGTGAAATCTAAGTAAAGAGAAGAAGAGCAGAGAGAAAGATCAAGACAAGAAAGGGTGCGAGTCCGAGAGTCCAAATGAGTGGGCTCACCAGAATTCAGAAGAGACAGGGAAGAAGAGAGGAGAAACGGCTCAAGGAGGCGACCCCGGGTATTTGTCAGAACGTCACCCCAAAGAGAATGACGACAATTGAAGTCACCCAGCAGGAGCACAGGCTCCGGCAAGGAGTCCAGGAGGTGTTTCAAATCAGGAAGAGAGAGCGGGACACTCGGGGGGAGATAAATGGAACAAACTGTGTACCATTTCCCCACAAAGATACGAGCAGCAGAACAATGGAGAGGCGAAGGAAAAAGTAAAGGAACAAAGGGAACATCAGCCCGAATCAAGAGAGCAGAAGAATTAGAAGCCCCAGCAATGGCTGGGGGGGGGGAGAGAAAGGAATAGCCACGAAAACGACCAGGACGAGCACCAAGCATTGGCTCCTGGAGACAGACACAAAGGGGCGAAAACCGCGAAATCAGAAGATGGAGTTCGAGGAAATTGGCGTAATAACCTCGAACGTTCCATTGAAGAATGGACAACGACGAGAAGAGAAAGGACAAAAACAGAGAACAAGGAAGGAACAAAGGCGAAAGAGCAACAGAGCACGTTAAAGAATATCAGGGTCGGGATCAGGGTCAGCAAAGTCAGGGTTAGGGGGCATGGGTAAACTGAGCAAAGACGGAGGGAAGGAAACAGGAGAACAGATCAGAGGTGGGCGGGCAGGGTCCGGAGGAGGAGGAGGAAGAGGGGGAGACAACGGAGAGGAGCTGCCAAGGACAGCAGCAGGAGGAGGGGGAGTAGAAAGAGGGGAGTGCACCCCAGCAAGAGCAGCAACCGAAAGGGAAGCAGGGGCCAAAGAAACCTCCATAGCAGGAACAGGGGGCGCAAGCACTGAAACGGGAGGGGAAGGAGCAACAGAGCCAGGAGGAGGAGCTGAGGAAGAAAGCGAAGCTTTCTTACCCGCCGGGGAAGAGGAAGGAGAGGAGCCAGGCTTACGCTTCTGACTGAAAGAGACCGGTGTCCCAGCAACTACGTACCGGGCAACGGATTCCAGTGTCTCAACAGGAGAAGCCGAACGAGAGCACACACGACGGCCGTTAGGAGAGCGATGGACATCCGCCCGCACCGACAGGCGGTGGGGAGAGCCGATAGATGGAGGAAGAGGATGGGAAGGAGGATCGGAGGGGGACGAGGAAGAAGACACAAAAGACACGACAGACCGGGTAGAAGGAAGGGGAACCCCAGACAGAGGACCAGGAGGAGGATCCTTCCGGAGAGAACCCAAAGGAACAGAGGAGGGGGCAGTGGGCGCATCAGGGTCCAAGGCCCGGAAACGGTTGTGAGTCTGAGGAAGGTGGGAAGGACGAGGAGAGGAAGAGCGCAACACGTGAGCATAAGAGATATTAGCATAAGGCGGGAGCCGGCGAACCTGGCGCCTCGCCTCAGGAAAAGATAAACGCTCCCGGTGCTTCAGGTTGAGGACGGCTGCCTCAAGCTTGTAATGGACACACGCACGGGAGAAGGTAGGATGGGCCTGACCGCAGTTGAGGCAACGAGCCTGGGGAGAAGTGCACTCCGACTTAGAGTGACCTTCGCCACCACACAAAGGACAGAGAGACACAGTCCCGGAGCAGCGGAGGGCACCATGCCCAAACCTCCAGCACTTGTTGCAGAGCCGAGGAGAAGGAATGTACTCCTGGACAGAGCACCTGGCACCAGCAAGAATGACAGAGGGTGGAAGGGTCCTACCATCAAAGGTAATCTTCACAACCCGGAGGGGTTGACGGCGACTACCACGAGGGGGACGAGTAAACGTGTCCACCTGGAGAATAGAATGGCCCTGGGCAGCGAGGATATGTCGAATATCGTCGTGGCAGTCGCGCAGGTCCCGAACACCGGTTGCAACATGGGGCGGGAGCAAAATAGTGCCAACACTGGCATTCAACTGAGCGTTCTTCGAGACCCGAACGGGGGTCTCGCCAAGGCAGGATAAGGCAGCCAAGCGGGAAGCAGCATCCTGAGAAGGAGCAGCAACGACACGTGTACCGAGACGAGTGGGGTTGAAAGTAATGGAGGCATCCACGGAATCAATGAGATGTCGATGAAGGGAGAAATCATCAGGAGGCGCAGAATCAAGAGGGAGGAGATCAAAATATTTGGCCCACGAAGCGGGACCAAACAAGGCTTGATAGGTACCAGAACTGGAAGGAATCGAGCGAGGGCGGCCGTGACGAGGACGGCGGTGAGAACCCCCAGAGAGAGAGGGGTTAAAAGGGGCAGTAGTTACAACGAGAGAAGGAGCCGCGCCAGGGGACGAGGCAGTCACCACTGGGGGCTTGGGGCTCGACCCAACCACAGAGGAGGGAAGGGAGCCAGGGGAAGGAGTCAGAGAGGCCAAAGGAGGAGCAAGGTCGGGGCCCAATGCAGCGGAGGCTACAGAGCCCGGTCTTCCAATACGGACCGACTCGGGGGCTTGGTCGCCCACCCCACGAGCCTGAGAAGGTAAGCCAGAAGCAGCCGAAACAGGGGTTATCATCTTGACGAAAATAAGAATTCACTCACGAATGTGCCCCCACACCCACCATGGAGCCACAATTAGAGGCAGGACACCCAACAAGAAGCTATCGCCGATCTTGTCGGGGCCTCCTAGGGGTGCGTCGTGAGTATACGCCCCACAAACGCCACCTTAAGAAACCGACAGTCCGTCGAGATCGGGTTCAGTGACGAAGTGGGGATTGACAATAAAAGGTTCCCCTCGCTCTCGACGTCGGGTACTGCAGTTCTACGGGTGCATGAGTATGCCTCCTCAAGCACCCGGGCGTCAAAATAGAAGAAGTCCACGGAAGAACCAGAACGAGCAAAAGGTCGGCCGGAAACGGCAAGCAGATAGGAGAAGAGGGGGGAGAAAAACGAAACAGAAGGAAAAGGAAAAGGTGCCCAGCAGAATTGGAGAGGACGGCAGCAGGAGCACAAGGCTAGAAAAGGACAGAGGACTGTCCTAAGGAGCATCACACTCCGGCAGCCGCCCACGAAGCCCCCACACGGCGACAACGAGCTGAGCGGGGAGGGGGAACCTTCAATGAAGCTTTTGAGGTCAGGATTGGCATTACAGTTCAGCGTTTTGCATATATATAATACACATGAGAGGATGAGCAGTGACTTAATATCTAACATATTCAGAGATTTGAGTAGGGGTACCGAGTGATGCCTGGGGCCAGAGTTGGATATTGTCCTAATAGCAGCTTTGTGTTGAGTAATTAGAGGACGTAAATGATTTTGGGTAGTAGAACCCCAAGCACCCCATATTCAGAGTTTTGAGTAGGGGTACCGAGTGATGTCTGGAGCCAGAGTTGGATATTGTCCTAATAGCAGCTTTGTGTTGAGTAATTAGAGGACGTAAATGATTTTGGGTAGTAGAACCCCAAGCACACTATCTCAACTATAGTTGAGATATGGATAGATGAGGGAGTAATAGAGCGTCACCAGGGCAGGGCCCGGTACATAATATCTGATCTTAGAAAGAATGCCAACAGTTTTTGAAACTTTTTTTGATATATTTAGAATGTGTCCCTGGAAATTCAACTTGTGGTCAATGAGAACGCCTAGGAATTTGCCATCTATTTTGTTACAAATTTGGGTATTGTTTATCTTGAGATTTATTTGATTAGAGGATTTATTGCCAAACAGAATATAGAAAGTTTTGTCAATGTTAAGGGTGAGTCTGTTGGCAGTTAGCCAAAAATGGACTTTATTTAGCTCAGTATTCACTGTGACATTTAGAGCAAGGGGGTCAGGACTGGAGTAAATGAAGATTGTGTCGTCAGCAAATAGAATTGGTTTGAGGTGTTGGGAGACATTTGGAAGGTCATTAATGTAGATGAGAAAGAGGAGAAGGCCAAGTATGCTGCCATGAGGAACACCAATATTGATGGGTAGGGTGGGAGAAATTGAATTATTCACAGAAACATACTGGAGCCTGTCAGTAGGGTAAGATTTGAGGTATTGCAGGGAGTGACCTCTGACTCCATAATGATGTAATTTAAGAAGAAGGTTTTAGTGGTTGACAGTGTAAAAAGCCGGCGCAGGTTCACAAATAACCCAACAGGGAACTCATTTTTATCAAGAGCTGCATGAATCAAGTTAATCATGGCGTGGTATTGACGTGGTGAGGCGTGGTAGTGGTGTGGTGTGTGGCTTGGTAGTGGTGTGGTGTGAGGCGTGGTGGTAGGGGTGGTAATGACGTGGTGAGGCGTGGTAGTGGCGTGGTGAGGCGTGGTAGTGGTGTGGTGTGTGGCGTGGTAGTGGTGTGGTGTGAGGCGTGGTGGTAGGCGTGGTAATGACGTGGTGAGGCGTGGTAGTGGCGTGGTGAGGCGTGGTAGTGGTGTGGTGTGAGGCTTTGTGTGAGGCGTGGTAGTGGCTAGGTGAGGCGTGATGTTGGTGTGGTGTGAGGCATGGTGTGAGGCGTGGTAGTGGTGTGGTGTGAGGGATGGTAGTGGCGTGGTGTGAGGCGTGGTAGATGCGGGGTGTGAGGCATGGTAGTAGCGGGGTGTGAGGCTTGGTAGTGGTGTGGTGTGAGGCGTGGTAGTGGTGTGGTGTGAAGCGTGGTAGTGGCATGGTGTGAGACGTGGTAGTGGCGTGGAGTGAGCCGTGGTGTGAGACGTGGTAGTGGCGGGGTGTGAGGCGTGGTAGTGGCGTGGTGTGAGGCGTGGTAGTGGTGTGGTGTGAGGCGTGGTAGTGGTGTGGTGTGAGGCGTGGTAGTGGTGGGATGTGAGGCGTTGTAGTGGTGTGGTGTGAGGCGTGGTAGTGGTGTGATGTGAGGCGTGGTAGTGGTGTGATGTGAAGCGTGGTAGTGGCATGGTGTGAGGCGGGGTGTCAGGCGTGGTAGTGGCGTGGTGTGAGGCGTGGTAGTGGGGTGGTGTGAGGCGTGGTAATGGCGTGGTGTGAGGCATGGTAGTGGCGGGGTGTCAGGCGTGGTAGTGGTGTGATGTGGGGCGTGGTAGTGGTGTGGTGTGAAGCGTGGTAGCGGTGTGATGTGAGGCGTGGTAGTGGTGTGATGTGAGGCGTGGTAGTGGTGTGATGTGAGGCGTGGTAGTGGCGGGGGGTGAGGCGTGGTAGTGGTGTGATGTGAGACGTGGTAGTGGTGTGGTGTGAGGCGTGGTAGTGGTGTGATGTGAGGCGTGGTAGTGGTGTGATGTGAGGCGTGGTAGTGGTGTGGTGTGAGGCGTGGTAGTGGCGGGGTGTGAGGCGGGGTGTGAAGCGTGGTAGTGGCATGGTGTGAGACGTGGTAGTGGCGTGGAGTGAGCCGTGGTGTGAGACGTGGTAGTGGCGTGGTGTGAGGCGTGGTAGTGGTGTGATGTGGGGCGTGGTAGTGGCGGGGTGTGACGCGTGGTAGTGGCGGGGTGTGAGCCGTGGTGTGAGGCGTGGCTGCGGCGGGGTGTGAGCCGTGGTTGTGGCGGGGTGTGAGGCGTGGTAGTGGCGTGGTGTGAGGCGTGGTAGTGGCGTGGTGTGAGGCGTGGTAGTGGCGTGGTGTGAGGCGTGGTAGTGGCGTGGTGTGAGGCGTGGTAATGAAGTGGTGTGAGGCATGGTAGTGGCGGGGTGTGAGGCGTGGTAATGGCATAGTGTAAGGCGTGGTAGTAGCGGGGTGTGAGGCGTGGTAGTGGTGTGATGTGCGGCGTGGTAGTGGCGGGGTGTGAGGCGTGGTATGAGGCGTGGTGTGAGGCGTGGTAGTGGCGGGGTGCGAGGCATGGTAGTGGCGGGGTGTGAGGCATGGTAGTGGCGGGGTGTGAGGCGTGGTAGTGGCAGGGTGTGAGTCGTGGTAGTGGTGTGGTGTGAGGCGTGGTTGTGGTGTGGTGTGAGGCGTGGTAGTGGCGGGGTGTGAGGCATGGTAGTGGCGGGGTGTGAGGCGTGGTAGTGGCAGGGTGTGAGGCGTGGTAGTGGCAGGGTGTGAGTCGTGGTAGTGGTGTGGTGTGAGGCGTGGTAGTGGCGGGGTGTGAGGCATGGTAGTGGCGGGGTGTGAGGCGTGGTAGTGGCGGGGTGTGAGGTGTGGTAGTGGTGTGGTGTGAGGCGTGGTAGTGGTGTGATGTGAGGCGTGGTAGTGGTGGGATGTGACGCGTGGTAGTGGCGGGGTGTAAGGCGTGGTATGAGACGTGGTAGTGGCGGTGTGTGAGGCGTGGTAGTGGTGGGGTGTGAGGCGACGTGTTCTGTCGTCTGACGGTGTTGAGTGCACGCTACGCTCCTCACTTTAAGCTGTATTTCAGCCCTCAAACTACCGCCAGATGATGTACACCGCCACCCACAGGCAGCTAAATCAAAGTAACAAACCAAAATCAACTCATTCCATCTCAAACAAATTTCAAAACAATCCTCTACGTCTGTGAGTACCAGTGCATGCTGCTCGCCTCTGCCCGCCACCGCGCTGCCTGACGCAAGTTTCTTCACAACATATATCCCCCAGTCCATTCTAACCAATCACGTCTCCTAAAAATGTGACTGCGCAGGGAAATAAGGGCAACAAACCCCTTAACAAGGCATCCATCCCGGCCAACTCTAACAGCCTTCGTGTTTCTCAGTCTGGAAGCTCTGGGGTCCGCGGCGGTGGTGCTGCCCTCCCCTCCTCCCCATTGAGCCAGGGGGCGGTGTCCTCTGAATCCTCTCCTATTAACATGCTAACATCCCAGTTTACCCAATTCAAGCGAGCTTCCGGTCCCTCACTGGATTTCCCTAACTGGACCGAGAATCAGTGGTTCAAAAAGTTGTGCCTAGTCCTTGAATCTCAAAATGCTATCATCTAGAGTCTTCAAAATGAGAATCTAGCGAACCGCGCGAATCTCCAACATCAACAACAAGAAATAACCCTCCTCTGCGAGGATATTAGAAACTTTCAAATCAAATCAAATCAAATGTTTATTTAGGTAAGGTACATACATACAAGAGATTTTACAAAGAATGATGAATTTATAGATAGGGCTATTACATACAATGCCTAAAGCCACTATTACGCAAAGCGTTTCGGGCATGAAAAACTTAAATGACTAAAGCTTAATACTAATTGAGCATAAAGAATAAAATGAGTTGAAAACAAATAAAAAAAAAGATAAAAAGGGGGGAAAATGGCTGAAAAAGCAGCACAAATACAATTCGGTCGACAAACAGCGTCATTTAAAAAAAACAGACATTGGTTGAAAATAGAGGGGTAAGGTAGGATACAGAGAATTTATTAGGTATAGCTTCGTTTTTTTCTTAAACTGGTTGAGAGAGGTACAGTCTTTAACATTGTTGGGAAGGTCATTCCATATTCTGGGTCCCTTGATTTGTAGAGCATTTCTAGTTTGATTAAGTCGTACTCTAGGAATATCAAAACTGTATTTATTTCTGGTGTGGTGCTCATGGGTTCTGTTATAACCTTCTATGAAGGTTTTGAGGTCAGGATTGGCATCACTGTTCAGCATTTTATATATGTATAATACACATGAGAGAATGTGCAGTGACTTAATGTCTAACATATTCAGAGATTTGAGTAGGGGTACCGAGTGATGTCTGGGGCCAGAGTTGGATATTGTCCTAATAGCAGCTTTGTGTTGAGTAATTAGATGACGTAAATGATTTTGGGTAGTAGAACCCCAAGCACAAATACCATAGTTGGGATATGGATAGATGAGGGAGTAATAGAGAGTCACCAGGGCATGGCGGGGTACATAATATCTGATCTTAGAAAAAATGCCAACAGTTTTTGAAACTTTTTTTGATATATTTAGAATGTGTCCCTGGAAATTCAGCTTGTGGTCAATAAGAATGCCAAGAAATTTGCCATCTAATTTGTTACAAATTTGGGTATTGTTTATTTTGAGATTTATTTGATTAGAGGATTTATTGCCAAACAGAATATAGAAAGTTTTGTCAATGTTAAGGGTGAGTTTGTTGGCAGTTACCCAAAGATGTACTTTATTTAGCTCAGTATTTACTGTGGCATTTAGAGCAAGGGGGCCAGGACTGGAGTAAATGAAGGTTGTGTCTTCAGCAAATAGTATTGGTTTGAGGTGTTGGGAGGCATTTGGAAGGTCATTACTGTAGATGAGAAAGAGGAGAGGGCCAAGTATGTTGCCCTGAGGAACACCAATGTTGATGGGTAGGGTGGGAGAAATTGAATTATTCACAGAAACATACTGGAGCCTGTCAGTAAGGTAGGATTTGAGGTATTGCAGGGAGTGGCCTCTGACTCCATACTGATGTAATTTAAGAAGGTTTTGGTGGTTGACAATGTCAACAGGGAACTCATTTTTATCAAGAGCTGTATGAATCAAGTTAAGCATACTAATAAGTTCATCGTTAGTGCTTTTTTTGGGTCTGAAGCCATATTGTCAAGAGCTAAGTATATTGTGTTTGGCTAGATAAGAGTAAAGCTGCTTGTAGATTAGTTTTTCAAATTTTTTTGACAAATTAGGCAGGATTGATTTAGGTCTGTAGTTGTTAACATCTGTGAGATCACCACATTTGTGTACAGGGGTAACTCTCGTTTTTTTTAGGATATCTGGAAAGGTTTGGAGTTCAAGTGACTTGTTGAGGAGCAATGCAATAGCAAGGGCTGAAGTTCTGGAGGCTTTTTTGTAAATTAAAGTTGGTATCTCCTCAAGGGCACTAGACTTGATTTTGTGGGAAAGGATTTTCTCATTGACGTCAGTGGAATTAATAGGCTTTAGGTACAGAGACTGTGGATAGTTACCTGTAAGATAGTCCTTAACATCAGTACTGGAAGATGGAATATCATTTGCAAGGGATGACCCAATGGAAGAGAAGAACCTATTGAACTCAATAGCAGAATCTGAGGCTGAAAGCTGACCATCGTTATTGGACAGGAGTGTTGGTTTGTTATTTAAAATCTTCTTTGATCCCAATATTTGTGAAATTGTGCCCCAATTTTTTTTAATGTTGCTCTTTATTTGGGTAAATTTATCTTCATAGTATTTAGTTTTGGCTCGTCTAATTATTTCAGATAGCAATAACGAGTAATTCTTTGAGAATTCTTTGGAGACAATTCCTACCCTATACTTTTTCTCAAGTTCATGTTTTTTATTAATGGATTTAAGTATTCCTTCTGTAAGCCAGGGATTGTTAAGCCTTTTGGTTGTGACTTGTTTTGTAAGCATAGGACAGGGTGTGTTATAATGGCTAAGAGTTTTTTGAAGAAAAGGTTGATGCAACACTGCTAGGTTGATGTCCCCTATGTTACCTAACTCGGACTCCCAGTTGACATGATCAGCAGCAGTTATAAAATTGTCTATAGCAGTTTCGTTGTGCAACCTAAAACTTAACTCCCTTGACTCTAGAGGTGGTTTGCTAATGTTAGTTAAGAGAAATGTGGAGTAATGGTCTGTAGTGCTATTGGTGATTAGACCTGAAGTAAGCGGAGAGGTTATGTTTGTCCAGATGTGATCTAGAGTCATGGCAGTGCTATCAGTGATTCTAGTAGGTCTAGTGATTAAGGGTATGAGGAAGCAGGAATTCATACAGTTGAGGAAGCTAACAGCAGTAGGGTGTTCTGGCTCGCAGAGGTCAATATTAAAGTCCCCTGCGATAATTAGATGGTTTTTGTTCAGTCTGTTATCGAGTATTAGATTTCTAAGGTTTGAGTAGAATTTGGACACATCAGTGTTAGGAATTCTGTAGACTGCACCCACAGACAGGACAGACTCGGTACCCTTGACTCTGAAGCTGGCGAAGATATACTCCCCACAGCAGTCTCTAGTTCTAATTACTTTTAAGCATGTTAGTTCTTGGTGGTAGTAAAGAGCAGTGCCACCACCTCTCTGAATTTGACGACAGTTGTGAACAGTTGAATTTGACGACACTTTAAGGCTAGCCAAGATCAACTCCAGCATGACTTGAATGATCTCCGTGAGGAAAACAATCTTCTGAAAACTGATGAAGCCATAAAAAAACAGGAGGAAGCTCTCAGCAAAATGACTGCATGTATCAGTACATTATCCGCCCAACGTTCTGTCTCCCAGGAAGAACAAGATCAGCAAAAGCTGCTAGACTCTGTTATTGTGTCGTCCCAAGATATACCTGTGGAACGTGAAGGTGAAAAGTGTGTTGAAGTAGCTCAGGCTCTCATTAAAAACGAATTGCAGGTCATTCTAAACAAAACTGACATTATTGCTGCCTACAGAGTAGGCAAAAAGAATCCATCAGGACAAAACCAGCGGAAAATTCGCCTGAAGCTGACTTCCCAGTCCATGAAATCTTATCTTGTCTGGACAGCTGCATCCCAACGGAAGGGAATATACATCAACGAGTGCTTGACTAGGAAAAGACAGCAACTCCTCTACCGCCTGCGTCAAATCCGTCATCAAAACCCAGATGCGATTCATCAGTGCTTCGTTAGAGATGGATTGATTAAGGTGAGAAAGACTGCAGAGGGTAAAATGTTTACAATTGCTAATGAAGAGAACCTCAACACTTTCCTCTCCCAATGTGGTTTGTCTCACCATATTATCACTCTCAATGAATCAACTTAATTAACCCCCTTGTCACCTAGTGCGGACTAGGTATCCTAAGTCTCCTTGTTTCATTTTTTTACTTAATTTTTAACTTACTCTTCACTAGTCATTTACTGAACTTAATTAATTGAGTGCATTAATATTTCTTTAGGTCTTATTAATTATACAGTCATAACTGAACTATTTATAGTTAATAATCATTAGCTTAAATTTACCTATGTTTATTATTCAACTGTTTTCTTTGATTTCATTTATTACCTAGTTTACCTAGCCTCGCCATACTCCCCTACTCCACTGTACCCCTGGCTTTGCCTGTATCTCAAATTGCAAATTGTTACTTACAGTGTACCTGAGAGTACTTGTAAGCAATCTACCTCATTTTTCTTTTTTTGCTCAATTTGTTTTTGTATTGTATAGTCTTGTTTATATCTTTGTTTTGTATATCTATATCTTTTGTTTTGTATAGTCCATATTTATATGTTTTTTCTTTGATTTCATTTATTACCTAGGTTGCCTAGCCTCGCCATACTCCCTTACTCTATTCTACCCCTGGCTTTGCCTGTGTCTCATTAATGCAAATTATTACTTACAGTGTACCTGAGAGTACCTGTAAGCCCCTTGTAAGCTACCTCATTTTTTATTTTATTGTTCATTTTGTGTTTGTTTTGTATAGTATTGTTTATATATTTTTCCCCCTTTTATAGCTTAATTCTACTTTGTAATTTGCCTTTCTTGCCTTGTTTTCCTGCAACCAGCTTTTTTATGCAGACAAGTATAGACCCAGAACTAAACCTCTTATCCACTATCTATGACAATCATCACTTTAATGATCTAAATTGCAGATATTTTGCAGCACATGATGTAAACAATGTATTAACTCATAATCACAATATCTCTGTAATCAACTTGAACGTTAGATCCCAAGGTAAACACTTCGATGATGTTAGTGCCTTGATTGAAACTATTGACAACAAATTCTCTTTTATTATACTTACTGAAACATAGTTGAACGAGGATACTACTCAACTCTTTAAATTGCCTAACTACTCGGCAATTCACAACTGTCGTCAAATTCAGAGAGGTGGTGGCACTGCTCTTTACTACTACTAAGAACTAACATGCTTAAAAGTAATTAGAACTAGAGACTGCTGTGGGGAGTATATCTTCGCCAGCTTCAGAGTCAAGGGTGCCGAGTCTGTCCTGTCTGTGGGTGCAGTCTATAGAATTCCTAACACTGATGTGTCCAAATTCTACTCAAACCTTAGAAATCTAATACTCGATAACAGACTGAACAAAAACCATCTAATTATCACAGGGGACTTTAATATTGACCTCTGCGAGCCTGAACACCCTACTGCTGTTAGCTTCCTCAACTGTATGAATTCCTGCTTCCCTTAATCACTAGACCTACTAGAATCACTGATAGTACTGCCACGACTCTAGATCACATCTGGACAAACATAACCTTTCCGCTTACTTCAGGTATAATCACCGATAGTACTACTGTAGGACTCGTAATTCTGTGGCGTGGGTTCGATTCCCGCACGAGGCAGAAACAAATGGGCAAAGTTTCTTTCACCCTGAATGCCCCTGTTACCTAGCAGTAAATAGGTACCTGGGAGTTAGTCAGCTGTCACAGGCTGCTTCCTGGGGGTGGAGGCCTGGTCGAGGACCGGGCCGCGGGGACACTAAAGCCCCGAAATCATCTCAAGATAACCTCAAGATAACTACAGACCATTACCCCACATTTCTCTTAACTAACATTAGCAAACCACCTCTAGAGTCAAGGGAGTTCAGTTTTAGGCTGCACAATGAAGCTGCTATAGACAATTTTATAACTGCTGCTGATCATGTCAACTGGGAGTCCGAGTTAGGTAACATAGGGGACATCAACCTAGCAGTGTTGCATCAACCTTTTCTTCAAAAAACTCTTACACTTTATAACACACACTGTCCTATGTTTACAAAACAAGTCACAACCAAAAGGCTTAACAGTCCCTGGCTTACAGAAGGAATACTTAAATCCATTAATAAAAAACATGACCTTGAGAAAAAGTATAGAGTAGGAATTGTCTCCAAAGAATTCTCAAAGAATTACTCGTTATTGCTATCTAAGATAATTAGACGAGCCAAAACTAAATACTATGAAAATAAATTTACCCAAATAAAGAGCAACATTAAAAAAAATTGGGGCACAATTTCACAAATATTGGGATCAAAGAAGATTTTAAATAACAAACCAACACTCCTGTCCAATAACGATGGTCAGCTTTCAGCCTTAGATTCTGCTATTGAGTTCAATAGGTTCTTCTCTTCCATTGGGTCATCCCTTGCAAATGATATTCCATCTTCCAGTACTGATGTTAAGGACTATCTTACAGGTAACTATCCACAGTCTCTGTACCTAAAGCCTATTAATTCCACTGACGTCAATGAGATAATCCTTTCCCATAAAACGAAGTCTAGTGCCCTTGAGGAGATACCAACTTAAATTTACAAAGTAGCCTCCAGAACTTTAGCCCCTGCTATTGCATTGCTCTTCAACAAGTCACTTGCACTCCAAAACTTTCCAGATATCCTAAAAAAAAGCGAGAGTTACCCCTGTACACAAATGTGGTGATCTCACAGATGTAAACAACTACAGACCTATATCAATCCTGCCTAACTTGTCAATTTTTTTTGAAAAACTAATCTACAAGCAGCTTTACTCTTATCTATCCAAACACAATATACTTAGCTCTTGCCAATATGGCTTCAGACCCAAAAAAAGCACTAACGATGCACTTATTAGTATGCTTAACTTGATTCATACAGCTCTTGATAAAAATGAGTTCCCTGTTGGGTTATTTGTAGACCTGCGTAAGGCTTTTGACACTGTCAACCACCAAAACCTTCTTCTTAAATTACACCAATATGGAGTCAGAGAACACTCCCTGCAATACCTCAAATCTTACCTTACTAACGGGCTCCAGCATGTTTCTGTGAATAATTCAATTTCTCCCACCCTACCCATCAACATTGGTGTTCCTCAGGGCAGCATACTTGGCCCTCTCTTCTTTCTCATCTACAATAATGACCTTCCAAATGCCTCTCAACACCGCAAACTAATTCTATTTGCTGACGACACAACCTTTATTTACTCCTGTCCTGACCCCCTTGCTCAAAATGCCACAGTAAATATTGAGCTAAATAAAGTCCATCTTTGGCTAACTGCCAACAAACTCACCCTTAACATTGACAAAACTTTCTATATTCTTGTTACGAACCCGGATCCAGCGTCCGAGCAAGGAGCAGTAACAACTACGCCATCTGTGGGTCAGCTCCCGAAACCCCCGCCAAACGAACGACGACACCGGATGAGGACGGCGAATATCGGCCACCAGGGCCAGTTTCCAGTCCTGTGCAGCTCACAACACAGCCGCTCCTGACCTCTGGTGAGGTGGTGCTCCGACGACAGCGCCATCTATGGACTGGATACGTCAGGTGTTAGCGCCCGAGCCCGTAAGTGAGATGTATTAGTGTCCCGGTTATTGATGACGTGTCTGTTTACAGAGTCGACCTGGGACCACTGTATTGAAGGTTGAGGCAGTCTACCCGAGGCAGCCAGTCTCCATACTGTGAAGTTTGCTGCAGCTGTTGTGACGTCGTCCCCCCCGGAAGAACACTGTGGTGTGTTAGCCTGCCAGTGGAGTGGCAGTGAAAGGATTTACCCGGGACCGACTGTTGGAGACGATAATCCACTGGGGTATTGAGGACAGGAGGGTGATTTGTGATATCACACGAGACTCCTGTCTTGGGCGTACCCCTTTTATCGTTCGTGGAGTGGCCGTACCAGCCTTGGTGGCTCAGTACCTGCCAGCAGACCTGCTGGACGTGTGGTTGACGGCCTCCACGACGGTGCCCCCAGTGGACCTGTGTTTTGGCTGACCTGTGGCCCGGGTAGGCTCGGCATTCTCAGAGGACACGTCGCCAGGCCACGAAGAAAGCACCAAGGACTCAGCACCAAGTGGTGTGGCACCAGCGTCTTCAGCAGAAGACCACGATGAAGGATTAATCCCCTTGTATAGTGTTAATACCCTCCCCTTTGTGCACTCATTTATTTTATATATTTAAACGGTGAAGGTAATTATAATATTAAGTTCTTAGCTTTCTTTCCCTACTCCCTTTAAGTTACTTGCGTCACAGATCTCATCCCTTGATAGCCACTACTGGCTCGGGAACGGATACATATATCTTCCTCTAACAACATCAGAGTAAGGACCCCGTTGCGTCCCGAGAGGGCCGTAACAATTCTGTTTGGCAATAAATCCTCTAATCAAATAAATCTCAAAATAAACAATACCCAAATTTGTAACAAATTAGATGGCAAATTTCTTGGCATTCTTATTGACCACAAGCTGAATTTCCAGGGACACATTCTAAATATATAAAAAAAAGTTTCAAAATCGTTTGGCATTCTTTCTAAGATCAGATATTATGTACCCCGCCATGCCCTGGTGACTCTCTATTACTCCCTCACATATCCATATCTCAACTATGGTATTTGTGCTTGGGGTTCTACTACCCAAAATCATTTACGTCCTCTAATTACTCAACACAAAGCTGCTATTAGGACAATATCCAACTCTGGCCCCAGACATCACTCGGTACCCCTACTCAAATCTCTGAATATGTTAGACATTAAGTCACTGCACATTCTCTCATGTGTATTATACATATATAAAACGCTGAACTGTGATGCCAATCCTGACCTCAAAAGCTTCATAGAAGGTTGTAAGAGAACCCATGAGCACCACACCAGAAATAAATACAGTTTTGATATTCCTAGAGTACGACTTAATCAAACTAGAAATGCTCTACAAATCAAGGGACCCAGAATATGGAATGACCTTCCCAACCATGTTAAAGACTGTACCACTCTCAACCAGTTTAAGAAAAAAACGAAGCTATACCTAATAAATTCTATGTAACCTACCTTACCCCTCTATTGTCAACCAATGTCTGTTTTTTTTAAATGACGCTGTTTGTCGACCGAATTGTATTTGTGTTGCTTTTTCAGCCATGTTCCCCCCTTTTTATCTCTTTTTTTTTTTATTTGTTCTCAACTCATTTTATTCTTTATGCTCAATTAGTATTAAGCTTTAGTCATTTAAGTTTTTCATGCCCGAAACGCTTTGCGAAATAGTGGCTTTAGGTATTGTATGTAATAGCCCTATCTATAAATTCATCACTCTTTGTAAAATCTCTTGTATGTATGTACCTTACCTAAATAAACATTTGATTTGATTTGATTTGAAAGTTTCTAATATCCTCGCGGAGGAGGGTTATTTCTTGTTGTTGATGTTGGAGACTCGCGCGGTTCGCTAGATTCTCATTTTGAAGACTCAAGATGATAGCATTTTGAGATTCAAGGACTAGGCACAACTTTTTGAACCACTGATTCTCAGTCCAGTTAGGGAAATCCGGTGAGGGACCAGAAGCTAGCTTGAATTGGGTAAACTGGGATGTTAGCATGTTAATAGGAGAGGATTCAGAGGACACCGCCCCCTGGCTCAATGGGGAGGAGGGGAGGGCAGCACCACCGCTGCGGTCCCCAGAGCTTCCAGACTGAGAAACACGAAGGCTGTTAGAGTTGGCCGAGATGGATGCCTTGTTAAGGAGTTTGTTGCCCTTATTTCCCTGCGCAGTCACATTTTTTAGGAGACATGATTGGTTAGAATGGACTAGGGGGTATATGTTGTGAAGAAACTTGCGTCAGGCAGCGCGGTGGCGAGCAGCATGCACTGGTACTCACAGCCGTAGAGGATTGTTTTGAAATTTGTTTGAGATGGAATGAGTTGATTTTGGTTTGTTACTTTGATTTTGCATTAACATGCTTGGACTCCATGTACTTAGCTGCCTGTGGGTGGCGGTCTACATCATCTGGCGGTAGTTTGTGGGCTGAAATACAGCTTAAAGTGAGGAGCGTAGCGTGCACTTAACAGCGTCAGACGACAGAACACGTCGTCTCACACCCCACCACTACCACGCCTCACACACCGCCACTACCACGCCTCACACACCGCCACTACCACGCCTCACACCCCACCACTACCACAACTCAAACCCCGCCACGACCACGCCTCACACACCGCCACTACCACGCCTCACACCCCACCACTACCACAACTCAAACCCCGCCACGACCACGCCTCACACCATGCCACTACCACGCCTCACACCCCGCCACTACCATGCCTCACACCCCGCCACTACCACGCCTCACACCACACCACTACCACGACTCACACCCCGCCACTACCACGTCTCATACCACGCCTCACACCCCGCCACTACCACGCCTCACACACCGCTACTACCACGTCTCATACCACGCCTCACACCCTGCCACTACCACGCCTCACACCACGCAACTACCACACCTCACACCATGCCACTACCACGCCTCACACAACACCACTACCACGCCTCACACCCCACCACAACTCAAACCCCGCCACGACCACGCCTCACACCACGCCACTACCACGACTCACACCCCGCCACTACCACGCCTCATACCACGTCTCATACCACGCCTCACACCCCGCCACTACCACGCCTCACACAACACCACTACCACTCCTCACACCCCGCCACTACCACGCCTCACACCCCGCCACTACCACGCCTCACACCCCGCCACTACCACGCCTCACACCAAGCAACTACCATGCCTCACACAACACCACTACAAGGCCTCACACCCCGCCACTACCACGACTCACACCGCGCCACTACCACGCCTCACACCACGCCTCATACTACGCCTCATACTACGCCTCACACCCCGCAACTACCACGCCTCACACAACACCACTACCACTCCTCACACCCCGCCACTACCACGCCTCACACCCCGCCAATACCACGCCTCACACCACGCAACTACCATGCCTCACACAACACCACCACAAGGCCTCACACCCCGCCATTGCCACGACTCACACCGCGCCACTACCACGCCTCACACCACGCCTCATACTACGCTTCACACCACGCCACTACCACAGCTCACACCATGCCACTACCACGCCTCACACCACACCACTACCATGCCTCACACAACGCCACTACCACGCTTCCAGCACACCACTACCACGCCTCATACCCCGCCACTACCACGCCTTACACCCCGCCACTACCATGCCTCACACCACGCCACTACCACGCCTCACACCACACCACTACCACGCCTCATACCCCGCCACTACCACGCCTCACAACACGCTTCATACCACGCCTCACACCCCGCCACTACCACGCCTCACACCCCGCCACGACCACACCTCACACCACACCACTACCACGCCTCACACCACACCACTACCATGCCTCATACCCCGCCACTACCACGCCTCACACCCCGCCACTACCACGCCTCACACCACGGCTCACACCCCACCACTACCACGCGTCACATCCCACCACTACCACGCCTCACACCACACCACTACCACACCTCACACCCCGCCACTACCACACCTCACACCCCGCCACTACCACGCCTCACACCCCGCCACTACCACGCCTCACACCACGGCTCACACCCCACCACTACCACGCGTCACATCCCACCACTACCACGCCTCACATCACACCACTACCACGCCTCACACCACACCACTACCACACCTCACACCCCGCCACTACCACGCCTCACACCCCGCCACTACCATGCCTCACACCCCGCCACTACCACGCCTCACACCACACCACTACCACGACTCACCCTGCCACTACCACGCCTCACACCCTGCCACTACCACGCCTCACACCCCGCCACTACCATGCCTCACACCCCGCCACTACCACGCCTCACACCACACCACTACCACGCCTCACACCACACCACTACCACGACTCACACCCTGCCACTACCACGCCTCACACCCCGCCACTACCATGCCTCACACCCCGCCACTACCATGCCTCGCACCCCGCCACTACCACACCTCATACCACGCCTCACACCCCGCCACTACCACGCCTCACACCACACCACTACCACGCCTCACACCACACCACTACCACGACTCACACCCTGCCACTACCACGCCTCACACCCCGCCACTACCATGCCTCACACCCCGCCACTACCATGCCTCGCACCCCGCCACTACCACGCCTCATACCACGCCTCACACCCCGCCACTACCACGCCGCACATCACACCACTACCACGCCTCACACCCCGCTACTACCACGCCTTACACCCCGCCATTACCACGCCTCACACCCCGCCACTACCACGCCTCACACCCCGCCACTACCATGCCTCACACCACGCCACCCCCACGCCTCACACCACCCCATTACCACGCCTCACACCACGCCACTACCACCCCTCACACTACGCCAATACCACGCCTCACACCACACCACTACCATGCCTCCCACCATGCCAGACACCCCGCCACTACCACGCCTCACACCATGCCTCACACCATGCTACTACCACGCTTCACACCACACCACTACCACGCCTCACACCACGCCACTACCACGCCTCACACCACGCCACTACCACGTCTCACACCACGGCTCACTCCACGCCACTACCACGTCTCAAACCATGCCACTACCACGCTTCACACCACACCACTACCACGCCTCACACCACGCCTCACACCCCGCCACTACCACGCCTCACACCCCGCCACTACCACGCCACTACCATGCCTCACACCCCCCACTACCATGCCTCACACCCTGCCACTACCACGCCTCACACCCCGCCACTACCACGCCTCACACCCCGCCACTACTATGCCTCACACCCCGCCACTACCACGCCTCACACCACGCCTCACACCCCACTACTACCATGCCTCACACCCCACCACTACCATGCCTCACACCACGCCACTACCATCCCTCACACCACACCACTACCACGCCTCACACCATGCCTCACACCACACCTCACCAAGCCACTACCATGCCTCACACCACGTATTCGTTTGCCTTGTTCGGGTTGAATGTAGACACAGTAGTCGCTTCTGTATATATTTTTTGACCGAGACAACAAGGTATATATCTGGCCAACGGAGGTCTACCTACTCTGAGTCTGTGAGGAGAACTGAGGCTGCTGGGAGCAATGGCTGGTGCTCCTCTGGCTGGCATGACGTTAGAGGCCTACTTGCCTGTGATTGGTTATATTTCAACTGACATAGAATTTGAGTATAACACCGCTCGGACACGCTACCAAGTCGACGTCCCTTGTCGACAAGCTATGGCTAGCTATATAGTTACAATGATACTGAAGGACCTCGTTGGCATTCAATAATGGCTTACATGTGAAATTTGCATAATAAAGTATTGAAAGAAGATCAGGTGCGCATGATACTAACAACTCGGCATATGCACCAAAAAAAAAAATTCATCATAATAGGTGAAAATCATGGTAACAATGCTTTGATTAAACCAGAGTATTAAGAACATGTGTATGTCTACTGATCAGATATGAACAATACAACTCAAGGTATTGCCTAAACAAAATTATTAACATGTGTCAATGGCATGTGCATGAAAACCATACAAAATTAAACAATTATTACATTAATGGAACAAAGTTCTGACCTAACAACCACAAATGAATTTCAAGATAGATAATGATTTTTTTTTCTTTTTTTTTTTCTTTGACACTGAAATATACAGTATATTTACAAGACCAATGTACAATATATTTAATGTGCCATATATTTACAAGCTATATACAAGACCTGGAACAAGAAGACTAACATCTGCGTGATAGCAGTCAGGATTCACTGGCCACAATGTGGTTGCTAGAACAATAATAACTCTTATGACAAGCACTGTAAAAATACAATGGTAGTAGACTTAACAATGGCATCTACTTTATAACAAAATAAAGTTGAGAAACATCATACTATATTTATATATATTGGTAATAATAAGACACATGTGGTAGAAATACTGCAAATGATTTTTTTTTTTCAAAACAAACAGAATAACTGCAGAATGCACTCAATTATAAATTCTGCGGATATCTACACCTAGCTCATCCAGAGCACTATACAACTGTGGCTCTGACTGAAGGTCCGGAACAGATGAAACTTCATGTGACAAACTATCATCTTGAGAGATATCCTCGTTAACATCTAGCCAATGGACATGTGGTGAGTGCACGGTTGAAACGAGAGGTCTAGATCTAAGATTATAATTGCTAGTATGGGGTTGCTGAACATCAAGTGGTCTGTCAACCACAGAAGGTGGTGTCCCAATAGGAGGATCTGTCTGGGTAAGTTCATTGTCATCTTCCTCATCAGTCTCGCCAACAGTCATTTTAGCTAACTTCATGTGGTCTAAATGTTCATTTATATACTGTCCTGTTAACAAGTTCTTAAGTCTGTATTTGTTACCTTTAATAAGCTCGATTACCTTATATGGACCCAAAAATTTCTTAGTTAACTTATACATAGGGCCAGTCCTGTGTTGGTTAAGTATCATTACTACAGATCCAATAGTTATTTTACTGGGTTTAGCTCGTGCATTCCTTGCTAGAGTGAACTCGGCTGTAGCTTTGGACAGTTGTTCACGTATTTTCTTGAATACTAATTGCATCTGTCTACGCTTCACTTGAGCAAAATCATCTACATTATATAAGGGAGTAGGAGGTACGTTAATCAATTCATTAGGGAGGATCTTATCTGTACCATAAAGAATAGCATGAGGTGTGTCACCTGTAGAAACATTAATTGAAGAATTTATAGCACACTGAATTAAGGGTATAAAATCATCCCAATTGTTATCAAAATTCAACGTGACTCTCAAGGCATCTAACACTTTCCTGTTAGTACGTTCGGCTAGTCCATTACTTGCTGGATAATAAGGCATGATGCTACATTTTTTGATGTTATATAAATCACACAAGCTAGTTAAAATACTATTACTGAATTCTGGACCATTATCTGAAAGGATTACTTTAGGCATACTATATCTACAAATTATTTGGTCATGGAATGCACTGGCTATAGTTTCTGCTGTTTTGTTCGGGATAGGAACTAGTTCGCAAAACCGTGAAAAATTATCGACCATTACAAGCAAATGTTTGTTCCCTTTCTCTGTTTCCGCAAAATTTGTCAATAAATCCAATAAATATGTCAATAAATATTCGTTCCCAAGGAGCTTTAGTTGTTGGGTACACCTGAATTGGATTAGGTCCTGAAACATGTCCCTTGTGCTGTAAACAAGTTAAACATCTGTCAAGATAATGAGCAATCTCCTTAGCCATTTTTCGCCAAAAATACTTCAATCAACCTTGTTGGAGTGTACGATCCTTTCCTGGATGTGCACTTGCAGGAGCATCATGGATAATTTTTAACACAGTTGGTACCAAGACAGCTGGAACAACTAACTGACAACATTTCCTCGGGGCTGTCCCTAGCTTTACTACTCTACACAGTAAATTGTCTAACATCACTAATTCTTTCAATGGTACTGGCGGTTTATGAATCGGGCGAGTGTCTTGCTTAGTCAAAAATTTAATGACGGGTGCCCATATGGGGTCTTGTCTCTGTTCCGTTTCTACTACTGTAGCATCTAATGCTGGGTAATTTAGGTGAATCGCAGCTACGTGTTGAGAAAACGCATTGGCTACAACATTTTGCTTTCCTGGAATATATCCAAATGTGGGATTGAATTCTTGAATTGTGAGCAAATATCTAGCAAACTTTCCAACTGGATTCTTATTTTTGAACAAGGGAATTAATGGTTGGTGATCTGTAAGAACATGAACTGGGTAATTATAAATTGTATCCTTGAAATGTTTAAGTGCCCAGACAACTGCCAAGGCTTCTCGTTCTGTTGCGCTATAATTTTTCTCTTTAGATAATGTACGGCTAGCATTAGCTATTGCGTGATCTCTGTGACCTTCTGTTTGAAGTAATGCAGCACCTAGACCTATGTCACTAGCATCTGTAACCAACGTAAAAAGTTTAGAAAAATCTGGGTACCTAAGGACAGGTGACAAAATCAAGGCTGCTTTGAGTTTTTTGAATGACTGATCCTGGGCCTCTCCCCAAACAAAGGGTTCATCTTTTCTTTGCAACTTGTAAAGCGGAGCAGCTATAATAGAGAATCCAGCAATAAATGAACGATAAAATCCTACAAGACCTGTGAACTGTCTTACGGCTTCTGCGGTACGAGGTGTTGGAAAATCACGGGCAGCAATAATTTTTTATTCATTCAATGTAATACCTGAAGGTGTAACTGTATGACTTAGGAAATTAATCTTCTGCTTTAAAAATGAACATTTAGCAAGCATTATTTTTAAATTAGCTTCAGCAAGCTTTGCAAGTACTTTTTCAAGGTTCTGGAAATGAGTCTGAACATCTTGCGACATGATTATGAGATGATCAAGGTAAACTAGAAGCGTACTTCCTATCAATCTACAAAATAGATTTGTCATGAGCCGTGAAAGGGCTATTGGACTACTACGCAAACCAAACGGCATTCTTTTGAAATGAAAATGACCATTGGGAGTACTAAAGGCTGTCAATTGTTTACTTTCCTCATCAAGGGGGATTTGCCAGAATCCCTGCAACAAATCTAACGTAGAGAATACTTTTGTTTCTACCAATACTTTGCAACAAATCATTTAGAACTGGAAGTGGGAAACGATCAGGTATTGTTACTCTGTTAAGCTTGCGATAATCGACTACAGGTCTCCAAGTCCCATCTCGCTTTGGTACAAGAATCAATGGAGCGTTCCATGGCGAATTACTCGATTCAATTACATCACTCTGTAACATTTCCTCTACAAGTCTATCTGCTTCTGCTCTCTGAGAATGGGGAAGACGGTAAGCTGGTACATAAATAGGCGTAGTTCCTTGTTCAAGGGGAATTTTATGTGTAATAAGAGGAGTGAGACCTAATTTTTCTCCTGGTAGAGCAACAACAGCTCTATTCCTGTTCAAAATTTCCAAAAGCTGAGCCACAGAGTCAGGAAAATCCGTAGGACTGAGGTGTTGCGCTTGCACCTCTGGCTGAGATCCCTGTTCTCCTGGTGTGAGTGTACAAACAGTATGATCCATGGAGACATCATCCACAACTCGCACCGGTAACGAGTAATGGGCAAAATCTACAACGTGGGTACCAGACTGGAGATGAATGTCGGCATTACTAGTGTTTGCAATAAATAATGTAACAGTACCATCCTGCACTGTGTGCCAGGAGGGTTCAACAAATGTACCATTCACTTTGCATGTTTCACTTTCCGCAATCACATCCGACAACTCAGGCACTCCCTGAACCTTAACTCTTATTCTGGTGAGAGAATGAGGGTGTAGCACAGTGTCAGTAGCCGTGGAACCACTGACTTCAGAGATGGAAGCTGCCAGGCGAGCGAGACAACGAGAATCCGTTAGGGCGTCCCCTTCCAGAAAGTCCCGATACTCATTCTCCTTAATAACTGCACAACTACTATGCTTCAATCGAGTGCCTGTTTTCTCAGGTATGCTACCACGACAATGATCTGACAAACCTACGCTTGCAAGGCGGGTGTCAACAAAATTAACATAATCTGATTGAAGGTTGAACTCGTGGCTCTGTCCATACATGCTACACAAGGATATGACGTGTTCTTTGATACTTATGTTCCAACGCTGGGGAAACAATGCAATATTTTCATCAATCATGGTGTACAGACCTAAGAGAATGTCTCCAGGAAAATGAATAACGTCAACAACTAAACATGTTATAGACAATGTGACATCATTGAACTTGAGTGGGAGGTCAATTTCACCCTGAACTTTTACTTTATTTCCTGAAATACCACTTAGAAAAGGTATGTGTGACTGTTTTAAAGTAGTAGGGTGCCCACTTTCAATGTCTCTAAGAGCTGAGGGCTTGACAATATTAATTTTTGCACCTGAGTCAAGAAAAACTTTTAAAACTCTACCATGTACAATGGCTGAGACAAGGGGACCATCACTTGAGACTGGACAAGTTACTACTTTTGACTTATGTTGTCTGGGATATCTGCGTCTTATTTGGGTCAAATTTACTGTGGATCCGTCAACATCTACAACTGGTCTAGAGTCAGTGTCCTCCTCTGTCAAGTGTCCAAATCTATTTTGGGTAGCTACTGAATACACAAGGAGGGCACTAGGATTGGCTAGCTTGAATTGGTTAGCAGATGGCCCTGGGGGTTTCCCGACGACATGGAGTGAACATTCTGAGCTCCAGCATTCTGTGACCGAGCATTATAATTTGAAGTTGCATTATAACTGGGCTGGGAGTTGTAATTACGTGAGTTCTGATAATGTCTTGGACACTGTGCGCCTCGATAAGACTGACCATGGGAGGTTCGAGGTGGGGATGCCCTTTGCCTAGCTCTACAATCCGCAGTGTGGTGACCAACTTGTTTATGGTATTTGCAATATGGAAGCCTAGAATGATTAGATTGACGAGGGGACCGAGAGAATTGTCTAGGAGGTGATGATCTAGTGGCGGGCCAACAGTCCCTTGCGAGGTGGTTACTCTTACCACAATGCCAACATGAGGGAGTGGATGGTTGTGGACTATGGCGTTTCAGCAATTTATGAGGCGGCAAATTTGACTGGGGGCTACGAGCATGGGTACGCTTCTGCGACCAAGAGTTTTGAGAGTTGTGGGAGGATGCTGAGAGCTTGTTACTACATTTACAGTATCAGAGGGTGGCAACAGTTGAGCACTTCGGGGAGCTAGTTTATCGGCGGCATTGTTAATAGCCTCAAACACTTCACCAATTTCATGTTTAATACCAAAATTTTGTTGCTCAACGATTAGTTTAGTATGCTCGGGGGCAAAATGCATTAAAGTACCAAATGCTATCATTTTGGCAATAGCCTCAGGGGACAGATTATTGTTTTTATCTAACCAAGTCGAATTATTCATAGCAGTAACTAAGGCATACAGATACTGATCGAGACGGCTAGTAAATGCATTAAACGATTCACCAGGCTGCATGGTGGCATTGGCAATTTTCTTAACTAACCTATACGGGTCAAGGTCTCCTTTATTAACAAAGCGCCGGTGAAAGAAATCCTTAAATTCGGGCCAAGACTGGAGGCTAACAATGGCTTTCTCATCAACAACAAAACGTGCATCACCTTTGGTTGTGTCCACAGCTGACCGTGCAATTGCTAAGTATTCAGCATCAGTAGGCTTAGAAAAACGTGCAACTGTTTTCGCTTCAACCTTACTAAACCATGACTCTAATAAGCGGGATTCCCCAGCAAAAAGAGGAATAGCCATTTCCTGAGCTGATCTCTGGAAAATGGGATGAGCAACTGCTCCTGTTGAGTCTGAAGGGGTTTCAACAGTGGTAGGCATTGTCACAGCCGTGGAAGTAATATTTGAACGCAGATTATAATTAAGTGCACCTGGCATCAGAGATAGTATACACAAAAATAAACACACAAAAAATATCAACTTGGCTGAAGTAAAAATGGCCAAAATAAAATTATTAAATTGGGCTAGGCAAGAAAATAATTAAGAACAAGCAATTGTAAACTAAATTTAGCAATCTTTCATTAAGAAATGACTGGAATTAGATGTATGTAAAATAATTAAACCAGACTAAGCACAGCAATTGAGAATAAAAACTGTAAAATGCAATTGCAAAATTTCATTAAAAAGATTCAATACAACTAGTGGCAATGCAAGAAATATGGATGTAGCACATAAACTGGACACAGGAATGTATATAACTGCTATGGTAAAAATTTAAAATAAAATGCTTAAAGGATAAATTTCAAGTTAGGTCTGGAGAAATATAAAAAAAAATTCTATGTTCTATTGTCTATGGAAATCTCAAAAAAAAATTTCTAGTATGCAAAATAAACTGCTAGAAACAATTATTTTTTACTTCTCTCACCTTTGAATTCACTAATGACACTAGTAACAATTAATGAATAATGGAATCAATGCAGGGAATATTGAAATGTCTCAGAGAAACTGTGGGAACGGAGTACTAAACCGGCTCCAATATTTAACAAGTCACTGAAAGGTTAATTCATAAGATATTTTGGATATATTTACTTTAAACCTCATTAAATCATAGCACACAATATCTTAGCTCATAATTACTTAACTCAGGGCTGCAGGATTTGCAATATAACAGTGGCCAAAACGAAAAACGGTAAAGAGACGTGTGAAGAGGACCATGTGTGGGCTTGTTTACAAACTGGTGCGATGGCAACGCTCCTGGCGGCGGTGGCGCGAAGCTCCGTGGAGACCCCCAAGCTCGGAATTGATGTTGGGAGCGCGAAGATAAACTCGGAGACGACGATGGCGGTGGAGAACACAATTTTCTAGGAGAAGTTCACACAAAACGATGTAGCAGGGGCTGGTGGCGAGGTGTGTGAGCTGGTGGCGACACTTAAGTCAAACAATTGCAGTCCACCAAATATTCTCAAGGAACAATACAGCACATACGATGATCAGGTGATGCTTGCGACGATGACTGACCACGATTTCAGTAGCTAGAACACTCACAAAGCTTAGATGCTGTCAGCTTGATTGGCGGTGGTGGTGGTGGGTGCAGGTGGTTCCCACGTGGTGGCGCGAGATTCAAAAATGGCTGGCGCAGGAAGCTTCCTTCCTCCTCACTGATGAATGAGCGTTCTCACAGGAAAATATTGACCCTTACTTCTGAAACGTTGGCCTGGAGTAGTGGTTGATGGCAGGACCCCGGTCTGGCACAATATTTGATGCTTGGGTGGCAGGATGGCGGCTATGGAGGCAACTGATGGCGGCTGTACTGTGAAACACAAGGTGGTGCTGGGTACTTGAAGTTTTCATTTCCAGAAAAAAATTTCTGGATCCCACTACTGCTACCAGTATTCGTTTGCCTTGTTCGGGTTGAATGTAGACACAGTAGTCACTTCTGTATATATTTATTGACCGAGACAACAAGGTATATATCTGGCCAACCGAGGTCTACCTACTCTGAGTCTGTGAGGAGAACTGAGTCTGCTGGGAGCAATGGCTGATGCTCCTCTGTCTGGCATGACATCAGAGGCCTACTTGCCTGTGATTGGTTATATTTCAACTGACATAGAATTTGAGTATAACACACGCATCACACCACTACCATGCCTCACCACGCCACTACCACGCCTCAAAACGCCATTACCACGCCTACCACCACGCCTCACACCACACCACTACCACGCCTCACACCACACCACTACCACGCCTCACCACGCCACTACCACGCCTCATCACATCAATACCATGCCTCACACCACGCCTCACACCCCGCCACTACCACGCCTCAAACCCCGCCACTACCACGCCTCACACCACGCCACTACCACGCCTCACACCCCGCCACTACCACGCCTCACACCACACCACTGCCACGCCTCACACCTCGCCAATACCACGCCTCACACCATGCCACTACCACACCTTACACCATGCCAATACCACGCTTCACACCATGCCACTACCTCGCCTCACACCACGCCACTACCACGCCTCACACCACGCCACTACCACTCCTCACACCACGCCACTACCACGTCTCACACCACGGCTCACTCCACGCTACTTTCACGTCTCACATCATGCCACTACCACGCCTCACACCCCGCCAATACCACGCCTCACACCTCGCCAATACCACGCCTCACACCCCGCCTCACACCACGCCACTACCACGTCTCACACCATGCCACTACCACGCGTCACACCCCGCCACTACCAAGCCTCACACCCCGCCACTACCACGTCTCATACCACGCGTCACACCCCGCCACTACCACGCCTCACACCACGCCTCATACTACGCCTCACACCCCGCCACTACAAAGGCTCACACCACGCCACTACCACGCCTCACACCCCGCCTCACACCACGCCACTACCACGTCTCACACCATGCCACTACCACGCGTCACACCACGCAACTACCATGCCTCACATAACACCACTACCACGCCTCATACCACGTCTCAAACCATGACTCACACCCCGCCACTACCACGCCTCACACCCCGCCACTACCAAGGCTCACACCACGCCACTACCACGCCTCACACCACGCCACTACCACGTCTCACACCATGCCACTACCACGCGTCACACCACGCAACTACCATGCCTCACATAACACCACTACCACGCCTCATACCACGTCTCATACCACGACTCACACCCCGCCACTACCACGCCTCACACCACGCCTCATACTACGCCTCACACCCCGCCACTACCAAGGCTCACACCACGCCACTACCACGCCTCACACCACACATCTACCACGCCTCACACCCCGCCACTACCACGCCTCACACCCCACCACTACCACGCATCACATCACACCACTACCACGCCTCACACCCCGCCACTACCACGCCTCCAGCACACCACTACCACGCCTCACATCCCGCCACTACCACGCCTCCAGCACACAACTACCACGCCTCATACCCCGCCACTACCAAGCCTTACACCCCGCCATTACCACGCCTCACACCACGCCACTACCACGCCTCACACCACACCACTACCACGCCTCACACCACACCACTACCACGCCTCATACCCCGTTACTATCACGCTTCATTCACCGCCACTACCACGCCTCACAACACGCTTCATACCACGGCTCACACCCCGACACTACCACGCCTCACACCACACCACTACCACGCCTCCCACCACACCACTACCACGCCTCATACCCCGCCACTACCACGCCTCACAACACGCCTCATACCACGCCTCACACCCCGCCGCAGCCACGCCTCACACCACGGCTCACACCCCGCCACTACCACGCCTCACACCCCGCCACTACCACGCCTCACACCACACCACTACCACGCCTCCCACCACAACACTACTACGCCTCATACCCCGCCACTACCAAGCCTCACACCCCGCCACTACCACGTCTCATACCACGCATCACACCCCGCCACTACCACGCCTCACACCACGCCTCATACTACGCCTCACACCCCGCCACTACCAAGGCTCACACCACGCCACTACCACGCCTCACACCCCGCCTCACACCACGCCACTACCACGTCTCACAACACGCCTCATACCACGCCTCACACCCCGCCGCAGCCACGCCTCACACCACGGCTCACACCCCACCACTACCACGCCTCACAACACGCCTCATACCACGCCTCACACCCCGCCGCAGCCACGCCTCACACCACGGCTCACACCCCGCCACTACCACGCCTCACACCCCGCCACTACCACGCCTCACACCACACCACTACCACGCCTCCCACCACACCACTACTACGCCTCATACCCCGCCACTACCAAGCCTCACACCCCGCCACTACCACGTCTCATACCACGCGTCACACCCCGCCACTACCACGCCTCACACCACGCCTCATACTACGCCTCACACCCCGCCACTACCAAGGCTCACACCACGCCACTACCACGCCTCACACCCCGCCTCACACCACGCCACTACCACGTCTCACACCATGCCACTACCACGCGTCACACCACGCAACTACCATGCCTCACATAACACCACTCCCACGCCTCATACCACGTCTCATACCACGACTCACACCCTGCCACTACCACGCCTCATACTACGCCTCACACCCCGCCACTACCAAGGCTCACACCACGCCACTACCACGCCTCACACCACACATCTACCACGCCTCACACCCCGCCACTACCACGCCTCACACCCCGCCACTACCACGCATCACATCACACCACTACCACGCCTCACACCCCGCCACTACCACGCCTCCAGCACACCACTACCACGCCTCACATCCCGCCACTACCACGCCTCCAGCACACAACTACCACGCCTCATACCCCGCCACTACCAAGCCTTACACCCCGCCAGTACCACGCCTCACACCACGCCACTACCACGCCTCACACCACACCACTACCACGCCTCACACCACACCACTACCACGCCTCATACCCCGTTACTATCACGCTTCATTCACCGCCACTACCACGCCTCACAACACGCTTCATACCACGCCTCACACCCCGACACTACCACGCCTCACACCACACCACTACCACGCCTCCCACCACACCACTACCACGCCTCATACCCCGCCACTACCACGCCTCACAACACGCCTCATACCACGCCTCACACCCCGCCGCAGCCACGCCTCACACCACGGCTCACACCCCGCCACTACCACGCCTCACACCCCGCCACTACCACGCCTCACACCACACCACTACCACGCCTCCCACCACACCACTACTACGCCTCATACCCCGCCACTACCACGCCTCACACCCCGCCACTACCACGCCTCACACCACGGCTCACACCCCGCCACTACCACGCCTCACACCCCGCCACTACCACGCCTCACACCACACCACTACCACGCCTCACACCACACCACTACCACGCCTCATACCCCGCCACTACCACGCCTCACACCACGCCACTACCACGCCTCACACCACGGCTCACACCCCGCCACTACCACGCCTCACACCACGGCTCACACCCCGCCACTACCACGCGTCACATCCCACCACTACCACGCCCCACATCACACCACTACCACGCCTCACATCACACCAATGCCACGCCTTACACCCCGCTACTACCACGCCTCACACCCCGCCACTACCACGAATCACACCCCGCCACTACCACGCCTCACAACACACTTCATACCACGCCTCACACCCCGCCACTACCACGCCTCACACCCCGCCACTACCACGCCTCACACCACACCACTACCACGCCTCACACCACACCACTACCACGCCTCACTCCTCGCCAATACCACGCCTCACATCTCGCCAATACCACGCATCACACCATGCTACTACCATGCCAATACCACGCTTCACACCATGCCACTACCACGCCTCACACCACGCCACTACCACGCCTCACACCACGCCACTACCACGCCTCACACCACGCCACTACCACTCCTCACACCACGCCTCACACCACGCCACTACCACGCCTCACACCACGCCACTACCACGCCTCACACCACGCCACTACCACTCCTCACACCACGCCTCACACCACGCCACTACCACGTCTCACACCACGGCTCACTCCACGCCATTTTCCACGTCTCACACCATGCCACTATCACGCCTCACACCACGCCACTACCACGTCTCACACCACGGCTCACTCCACGCCACTTCCACGTCTCACACCATGCCACTATCACGCCTCAAACCACACCACTACCGCGCCTCACACCCCGCCTCACACCATGCCACTACCACGCCTCACATCACACCACTACCACGCCTCACATCACACCACTACCACGCCTCACACCACACCACTACCACGCCTCACACCCCGCTACTACCACGCCTCACACCCCGCTACTACCACGCCTCACATCACACCACTACCACGCCTCACACTCCGCTACTACCACGCCTCACACCACGCCTCACACCACGCCACTACCACGTCTCACACCATGCCACTACCACGCGTCGCACCCCGCCACTACCACGCCTCATACCACGTCTCATACCACGCCTCACACCCCGCCACTACCACGCCTCACATCACACCAATACCACGCCTCACACCCCGCCTCACACCACGCCACTACCACGTCTCACACCATGCCACTACCACACGTCACACCCCGCCACTACCACGCCTCACACCCCGCCACTACCACGCCTCACACCCCGCCACTACCACGCCTCATACCCCGCCACTACCACGCCTCATACCACGCCTCACACCACGCCACTACCACGTCTCACACCATGCCACTACCACGCGTCACACCCCGCCACTACCACGCCTCACACCCCGCCACTACCACGCCTCACACCCCGCCACTGCCACGCCTCACACCCCGCCACTACCACGCCTCACACCCCGCTACTACCACGCCTCACACCGCGCCACTACCACGCCTCACACCCCGCCACTACCACGCCTCACACCACGCAACTACCATGCCTCACATAACACCACTACCACGCCTCACACCCCGCACTACCACGACTCACACCCCGCCACTACCACTCCTCACACCCCGCACTACCACGACTCACACCCAGCCACTACCAAGCCTCACACCACGCCTCATACTACGCCTCACACCCCGCCACTACCACGGCTCACACCACGCCACTACCACGCCTCACACCACACCACTACCACGCCTCACACCTCGCCAATACCACGCCTCACACCTCGCCAATACCACGCTTCACACCACGCCTCACACCATGCCACTACTATGCCAATACCACGCTTCACACCATGCCACTACCTCGCCTCACACCACGCCACTACTACTCCTCACATCACGCCTCACACCCTGCCATTACCACGCCTCACACCTCGCCAATACCTCGCCTCACACCCCGCCTCACACCACGCCACTACCACGTCTCACACCATGCCACTACCACGTGTCACACCCCGCCATTACCACGCCTCACACCTCGCCAATACCACGCCTCACACCCCGCCTCACACCACGCCACTACCACGTCTCACACCACGCCACTACCACGCGTCACAGCCCGCCACTACCACGCCTCACACCCCGCCACTACAACGCCTCGCACCCCGCCACTACCACGCCTCACACCACGCCTCATACCACGCCAAACACCCCGCCACTACCACGCCTCACATCACACCACTACCACGCCTCACAGCCCGCTACTACCACGCCTCACACCCTGTCGGAACATCCGACACCATTTAATATCATACAGATAATAGCTGTGTTGTATAAACAAGTTAAGCATAGAAAACGTAACTTGTAGTGGAATTACCGTCTAAAGAAAACGGGATATCGTCACCACATACTATTATAAATCACCACCTATTATGGTAGGAATTATTCTTAAATACATTAGTCTTTGGACTTTACCATCATAAAAACATCTTATATAAATTAACTTAATTATCAATATTAAAGTAGAGTAAATGTGACCCTTCTATCAACTTCTGACATCTGGACAATGTAAGCCAGGCGTCAGTGGGGAAGGAGGGCAGCCATTGTTTATACGAGACCAGAGGCTCACACGGGAGCAAATTCGGCTCCTGTTAATTTTACTTGGACGTAGTGTTATGGAAACCAAAGGTGTAACATTTTCAACACGCTGTCAACAAATCAAGTTAAGTGTTCTTTCCGAAACCCAGTATCTTTCATTTATGGCCATTAATGTCATTATATAGGGTGACCCGGTTAGAGCACGTGGAAGCCTCAAACTAAAGGTAATTAAGCCAGGTCTTCATGTTCCATGTACAGTTTTCTCTGAAATACTTGTCATATATAGGATTCTGGCTTCACAGCTAGCGCACTTTTGACAGGTCAAGACGAGGAAGGTTTTGTGCACCAGTTATTGTCTCGCCCTCTTATGTGCGTTATCACCAGGTCATACTCTTGGAGCGATAAAAACCATCTGGTTAATCTCTGGTTTGCATGCTTCATTTTCTTCAGGAAAACTAGGGGATTATGGTCTGTATACACCGTCACTGGGTGTCCTCCCCCACTTACATACACTTCAAAATGTTTCAATGCCATCACCAGGGCCAAAGTCTCTTTCTCGACTGTACTGTACGACCTCTGGTGCTTAACGAACTTCTTCGAGAAGAAGGACATGGGGCGGTAAATTCCATCATTCTGCTGCGTCAGTACAGCTCCGGCCCCTATATCATTGGCATCTACAAATAACGTAAACGGCGCTCCAAAATTGGGTGACACTAGTACAGGCGCCTTGGTCAACAGTCTTTTGGTCTTTTCAAATGCCTCTTGTGCTGTTGCGTTCCACTCCCACTTCTTGCTCTTTGATAGCAAACTCGTCATAGGAGCGGCTATGGTGGAGAAATTTTCACAGAACTTCCGGTAATACCCAATCATACCGAGGTATCTCAACAATTCTTTCTTACTCCTGGGCACCGGGAAGTTGTCAATGGCCTCCACCTTTGTTCTTACCGGAGCGACCTCGCCTTGCCCTACTATATATCCAAGGTACTCCAGGCGGGCTCTCCCGAACTCGCTTTTTGCTAAGTTGATCGTCATGTTGGCCTTCTCCAACCGATCGAATAAATCTAAAAGTCGATCCATGTGATCCTTCCAGGAATCAGCGAACACCACAATATCATCGATGTACACTGCACATCCAGTCGTGCCTTGTAATACCTGATTCATTTCTCGTTGAAAACAACTACCACTATTCTTCATTCCGAACGGCACCACTTTATATTGGTACAAGCCGTCGGGTGTCACGAACGCTGAGATCCTCTTGGCCTCCTCGGACAGGGGAATCTGGTAGTATCCCTTCAACAGGTCTATCTTCGAGACATACCGTGCGCTCCCAATCCGATCTATGCAATCGTCAATGCGCGGTATCGGAAACGAGTCAGCGACTGTGACTGCATTCACTTTCCTATAGTCGGTGCAGAACCGGTATGTGCCATCACTCTTCTTCACGAGGAGGCACGGCGAACTCCAGTCACTGTCGCTAACCTCTGCCAAGTCGTTATCTAGCAAATACTTTACTTCTGCTCTCATTGCCGCCGCTTTCTCCGGGTTAACTCTGTAAGGGTGCTGCTTGAGGGGCTCAGCACTCCCTACATTCACTTCGTGCACCGTTCCGCGGTGTCTTCTAGGCACGTCTGTGAATAACGACTTATTCCTCCGTAGGATCTCCACCAGCTCCTGGCGTTGGTCATCCTCCAAATGACCCAGACGCTCACCTATCTTGACCAGGCTTTCCGTATTTGATATCTTCGCGCCATCGGCCCTCTCTAACTTACAGTTCTCCTCTTCTATCCCTTTGCCGTCTCCTACACAAAGCACAGTCGCCTGCAATGGGGTTTCCATCTGTTCTTCATCGCCTAGAGGCTTATCTCTGTCATAGTACCTCTTTATCATGTTCAAGTGGCAAACCTGTGACTTCCTCGGACGATCTGGCATGTGGATTACATAATTCACATCCCCTAATGCCTTCTGGATGGTATATGGTCCACAAAATCTCGACTCGTATATACTTCCTTTTACCGGTAGTAGGACTAACACCTGATCTCCTTCTTGAAATTTCCTGCCCATCGCCTTCCTGTCGTGGTACCTTACCATCTCTGCCTGACATGTCCTCAAATTTTCGTTGGCCAAATCTCTGGCCCTAGAGAGTCGTTCTCTAAAGGTTTTCACATATTGTCCCACGTCCACCTTAGGCCTATCCACGGGGAGCTGCTCCTTCAGCGCGCCCACTGGGCTCCTCACGAAGTGTCCGTACACCAGTTGAAATGGGGTGAATCCGAGTGATTCTACTACCGCATCCCTGATGGCGAACAACACGGATGGTAATGCCTCGTCCCAACTACTCCCTTCCTCTGCGCAGTATATCCTCAACAAGCTCTTTAGCGTTCCATGGAAACGCTCCAATGCTCCCTGCGACTGAGGGTGATACGGTGACGAGCGCACTTGCTCTACCCTCCATCCTTTCACAGTTTCCCTAAACAACTTCGACTGGAAGACACTCCCCTGGTCCGTCTGGATAACCTTGGGCATTCCTACCCACGCAATGTAGTTCTGTAGTCTATCCAGAACGGCTCTCGACGTCACTCTTCTCAGGGGGATTGCCTCGGGGAAACGGGTGGCCGTGCACATTATGGTCAGTAAGTACTGGTGGCCTTTTCTGGTCCTTGGCAACGGACCTACACAGTCTATCAAGACTCTCTCAAAAGGCTCGCCAAATGCCGGTATGGGCTTTAAGGGTGCCTTTGGTATAGCCGGAGCCGGCTTACCTGCACGTTGGCACGTCAAACATATCCTACAATACCTCTTTACCTCCTTCCACACGTTCGGCCAGTAGAAGTGCTCCTGCACCTTATTTAAGGTCTTCTTCACCCCTAAGTGCCCTGCCATATCTACGGAGTGGGCTAGTTCTAACACAGCCGCCCTAAACTCCTTCAGCACTAACACTTGGTGCTTCTCCAACCATACCTTATCTGCGCCGGCTTTGTCCGGTCGCCATTTCCTCATTAGTACATCATCGTCCAAGTAGTAATACACGGGGGACTCCGGACATGAATTTCCCCCTTTTGCCTCCCTGATTAGATCTATAAACTCCTCTTTCTGAGCCCTAATCAGGTCCGCTCGGTTCACACTGAACTTTTCAGGTAGGGTCATCTTCACTTCCTGTCTCCTCGAATCCTCATTCTTCTGAGCTGGATCTTCATCGAATAGCCCAGACATGTCCATGTGGACCCCCTCTTTTGGTGGAGTCGACACTGCCATATCATCTCCAATGTCTTCCTCGGCGGCTACGTCCGACTCTGTCACTACACAGGCCGGGTATACGATGACTTGACTGTCCTCTGCCTCATCTTCAAGGATGCTGGCTAGATCTATCTTGTCCGGCGTTCCACTTGTACCGCGGTCCTTCTGGTTCACCTCCGGCACAGCTTTTACTATCAGCTCTGGCAACACCTTGGACCCACACAAGTCGTTCCCCAGGATCACTTGGACTCCTGGAACAGGTATATTGGGGCACACTCCCAACATCACCTCCGCCGACAAATAATCTGACTTCAACTGGACAGCACACACGGGCATGTCACTCTTAGACAACAACCCATGAACCTTTATCCTCCTACTGCCAGCTAACAGTCGATCATTTCTTATTAGGCCTCTCAGAATCAAGCTCTGATTGGCTCCAGTATCCCTGAGGATACTAACCTCCACCTCAGGTTGACCTTCTATGCCGACCCAACCTTTACTAATGAACGGCCTATACCACTCGTTCATCAAATCTACCTTCTGTGGTTTGTCTTGTTGTACATCAACGTACTTCTTCCGGGGATCACATGTGGTCAGGGTCACGACTCTCTTGCCCTGCCGACAATCTCGCATCATGTGACCTGATCTGTTGCACTTGTAGCATCTCATTTGGGAGAAATCTCTCCTATACGCCCCCGAGTGGCTTTGACTCTGCCCACTCGTATTGGAGTTCCTCGGGCCGGATGTACTACTCATACTCTGTGGAGCTTCATTGGACTCTTGTCTCCTCTGCACATTTTTATTTTCCTGCTTACCTCCAGCAGGCGGACTCGGCAACTTTCCTTCATGGGGCTTAAAGCTAGCTGGTCTGCTTCTCTGCCCCCCCAAAACTTCTTCCTCCCCAGACTCCACTGGGTCTGCTATTGCTGCGTCTCGCCTCGCTTCTCACTCTGTTCTCCCTTAAGCTCTTGTATGCTTCAGTAATCATATCCGCCCTATCTGCGGCATCTTTCACCTCCTTTATCCCTGCTTCTTGGATCTTGAACTTTGTTTCGGGATGCATCATCTCCAAGAACTTCTCCATGACCATCAGTTGCTTCAGGTCAGCGTAAGATCCAACTCCAGCAGCCTCAATCCACTTCTGGAATCGTCTTTCCAGATCTCTTGCTGTCTCAGCAAACGTACAAGCTCCAACTTTGATCATCTCTCTGAAGCGCTTCCTATAAGCTTCTGGGGTTAACTGAAACGAGCGCAATATGCTGCTCTTTACTGTGGCGTAATCCTGGCACTCTTCCAGTGACAATTGGGTGTATGCCTCCCTGGCTGCACCAGTCAATCTTAACTGGACCAGCTGGGCCCATTCCTCCTGTGGCCACTCCTTGATACTGGCTACTTTCTCAAAATGCTCGAAGAAGCTCTCTGCCTCTTCGGGCACAAACAAGGGAATGTCCTTCTCCCTAACCCTAACATCTGGTGAGTGTAATACCTGGGTGGTGCTCTCTGGCAACCCATGTTCAATCCTTTGTTCAGCCAAGGTTCTATTCGCTTCTATCTACATTTGTTTTGTTCTCTCTTTTTCTTTTTCGACCTGGGCTTTTTCTTTTTCGACCTGGGCTTTTTCTTTTTCTATTTCCAGTCTGGTTTTCTCTTTTTCTTTCTCGGCTTCATTTTTCATCTGGAGTTCTATTTTCATGTTTTCCAGCTGGAACTGTCTCTCCTCACGCTGTTGTTGGATCTGGAGCTCTAACTGGAACTGTCTCTCCTTGTCCTCTCGTTGTTGCTGCATCTGGAGCTCTAACTGGAATCTCTCCAAGCTCCTATATCGGCTACTCCTACTACTGCGGCTACTCTTGCTGCTCCTACTCGATCCCTGAGATCTCACTTCATCCTGCCCATCATCCTCCTTTCCACTTTCAGCTCCTTTCTGGGCTCCTTGTTCTGCTGCTTCATTTTTGGCTCTTAACTGCCTCAGGATCTCATCCTTCATCCCAGCTACCTTAGATGCTTTCAACCTAATGCCACATTTTTCTGCTATTTGTTTCAATTGATCCCTCGTGCAACCTTCCAAGTCTTCAGCCTTGCCTGACTCCACAAACGCTTCCACCTTATCCATCTTTGTCCTGTGAGTCTTCCCAAGAGAGAGAATATACACCTGCGGTCACGCAGTTTATTTCAGCAAGGGTGTACAAATCCACTCTTGGACAGGGTGTGGGTGTGTCAGTTCACTCTCCCGAACACAGGCCCCCAATTTATTATAGACTGTGGGTTGGTTGGTGTTGTCGTCGTTGATCCTTCTCTACGGACAACCCAACCCACAACTCGGTAGAGTGCTTATACTTCACTAGGAGATCACCCTTGGCGCTTCTGGCTCTTGGAGAGGGGCTCAACGTCACACATTTAGGGGATGCGGCTCCCACACCTAGCCTTGTTGTCACGTGCACACACCCACTCGAGCCGCTGTGACTCCCCACTCTCTCCTTAGGTAATATGATCTCCTCGATCCCCTTTTGGCTTATTAGTACTACCTTCTACCCTGTCCGCAGCAGTGGTTCTTGGTTCTTTCTCTCTCTCTCTCCTTCTTTACTACCTCCTGGGAAGCCTCACTAGGACAAGGGCAAACACCAGCAAATTGGGATACATTTACTGGACAAAGCACATACACGATACATACACACATATAATAATAATGAATCCTATACTCTATAATATCACAATCAGGTTGCACTCCAACACCATCAGTACTCTATGATCAGCTTATCAAGTGGTATCCTATCTCCTGGTTCACCACCTGATACTATCAACCTCCTCAAGTTGATCAAGTCTACATACACTGTTGCACCATCAGCAAGAGAATATATATATGTATCTACAAATGTGTACAAAGAAAATCAGCATTTGAATGCAATAACATATATCAGTATAAATGTTCATTGACACACAACAATGATCAATCAATCACTCTATCAGTCCTAGAACGCATACGTCTGTAGGTAATCCAGCCTACGACTGTAACTCTAAACTTCAGTATAAAACACTCCTTGACATAAGAATGCAAACAATCACTCACCTCTCACTACGTCTTGCACACTAATGACAACCAAACACTATCAACTTCCAATAAGTAATCCACCAGAACTTCCCTTCCACCTCTGGAAGTTCACTACCCTGATATCTTTAGGTTCTTCCGGGCTTCACTACCAGGATCCTCTGCAGCTCCTTCAGGCTGCTATCATGAAGTTTCTCTGAGCAACTACGGTGCTTCACCCTTCTGCTAGGTTCCTCTACAGATCTCCAGGCTGCTACACCACCTCTACAGAAGCACGAGACACTCCTCTTCACTGCTTCTCCTCACAGCTCGAGGTCCTCTGCTCCACTACCTTGGAGTCTCATCAACTACTTCATCTGTGCTGGCTTCGAAGTCCTCAGCAACTTCTTCCCCAAAGACAAACCATAGATCGTCTGGTCGAGGGCGCTCCTTCCTCTGACGAGGCTTGGTCAGGGCGCTTCCACGGCCCACAATAATGCCTCTGGGCGATTTAATAAACACTTCGTCGACCAGGACTTGAGACCACAACGTTCCCAGCTCGGTTCCACAGCTGGCACGTCTACACACTTCTCTTCTCTTCGAGATATATCACTTGGGGTTCCCTTCTGGCGGACAGCAAAAGATGTGGAGATGTGGACAGCAAAATGTCCACATCTCCTAGCCAGTCATTTATCTATTTCCTTACTTACTGCCCATAATCTTAAACTGCTCATTGAATCCACCATACTATTTTTCATCTGTGTTATCGCCTCTATATTTCTTAGACCTTCTGGTTAGGCCAGGCTTGATAGAATAATTCTCAAAGGGGAGACTCGTTTTTCGGCTACCTGGGATCATAACAGTATATATATATATTATATATATAATATTTATATTTTATAATATAATATATTATATTATATAATATATAATATATATATAATATATATATAATATAATATATATATATATATATATATATATATATATATATATATATATATATATATATATATATATATATATATATATATATGTCGTACCTAATAGCCAGAACGCACTTCTCAGCCTACTATGCAAGGCCCGATTTGCCTAATAAGCCAAGTTTTCCTGAATTAATATATTTTCTCTAATTTTTTTCTTATGAAATGATAAAGCTACCCATTTCATTATATACGAGATCAATTTTTTTTTATTTGAGTTAAAATTAACATAGATATATGACCAAACCTAACCAACCCTACCTAACCTAACCTAACCTATCTGTATAGGTTAGGTTAGGTTAGGTAGCAGAAAATGTTAGGTTAGGTTAGGTTAGGTAGGTTAGGTAGTCGAAAAAAAATTAATGCATGAAAACTTGGCTTATTAGGCAAATCCGGCCATGCATAGTAGGCTGAGAAGTGCGTTCTGGCTACTAGGTACGACATATATATATATATATATATATATATATATATATATATATATATATATATATATATATATATATATATATATATATATAATAATATATAATAATAATATAATATATAATATATAATATATAATATATATATATATTATATAATATATATAATATAATATAATATATATATATATATATATATATATATATATATATGTCGTACCTAGTAGCCAGAACGCACTTCTCAGCCTACTATGCAAGGCCTGATTTGCCTAACAAGCCAAGTTTTCCTGAATTAATTGTTTTTCGACGACCTAACCTACCTAACCTAACCTAACCTAACTTTTTCGGCTACCTAACCTAACCTAACCTATAAAGATAGGTTAGGTTAGGTTAGGTAGGGTTGGTTAGGTTCGGTCATATATCTACGTTAATTTTAACTCCAATAAAAAAAAATTGACCTCATACTTAATGAAATGCGTAGCTTTATCATTTCATAAGAAAAAAAATTGAGAAATTATATTAATTCAGGAAAACTTGGCTTGTTAGGCAAATCAGGCCTTGCATAGTAGGCTGAGAAGTGCGTTCTGGCTACTAGGTACGACATATATATATATATATATATATATATATATATATATATATATATATATATATATATATATATATATATATATATATATATATATATATATATATAATATATGTATATATATATTATATATATATATATATATATATATATATACACACACACAAATATAGAATCTATATAGACACTAGAGAAGATTCAGCGGTACGCCATGCACCAGGCTCGCCACCATTTTCAGTATTCGTCATATCCAAGTCTGTTGTGTGATGCACATGTCTTCTTGCTTCACCACCCTGTAATGAAATATTGTTTGTTACTAATTGATTTCAATAATACATAAATTATTTTATTATATAATATTTAATTTATTAAGTAAAAACCCTTTCCATATTATAGAAAAAAAAACTAAAACATGAATCTTTATAAAACAATAGTATATCCTGCATTATTCCAGCCCATTGTTAGAGATAGTAGCCACCTCTTATTTTGGTTTTCTTTCATTATTAGTGCTCAGAAAATTAAATATATCTACATATTTAGTCAAAATCAATTACATTATTTTATCTTATTCATAGCATAAATGTTCACAAAGATTACTAAAAAGAGATTGAATTAGACTACAGCAAATTGGCAAACTTTACCTTGTATCTGTTTCCACCAAGTTTGTTTGGGGCGTTCTTCAACATATCAGCAATACTTGTTTCAACATCTCTTTCAGTTGCATTAGTGTGGGTGTTGATACAGGCTTCTGGAAATTTACAAGAATTAATTGATATATATATATATATATATATATATATATATATATATATATATATATATATATATATATATATATATATATATATATATATATATATATATAATTATAATTCACTTTGTCAGGAGACAAGAAGCCACAGAGTAATAACATTGTTGGCGTTTATTGAGGTGTTCCCCTGTTCTCCAGTCTTCCTCCGTCCCCTCGTCCTTCCCACCATTCCCCATTCCACAGTCCTCTCGTCCTTCCCACTTCCCCGTCCCCACATTCTCCCCACTATTCCCACTTCCCTGTCCCATCGTCGTCCTTACCATTTCCCCCTCCCGTCCCCTCTTCCTCCCCCACCATCTCCCATTCACCTGTCCCTTTGTCCTCCTCAGCATTCTCCATTCCCCTGTCCCCACCATCCCCAGTCCCCTCGTCCTCCCCACCATTACCCCCTCCTCTGTCCCCTCGTCTTCCCCACCATCCCCCCCCTCTCGTCCTCCCCACCATTCCAAACTACCTCATCCGATGCATTCTATAATGGTCTGATGCTTCCATCAGAAAATTGGGAACATCAAATGATATGATGTTCCCATCACTGAAAAATAAGAACAGCTAAAAAAATGAAATGAAAAAAATAAAAAAAATGAACTATACTCATGAAATGAACAGTATGGTAAACAACACAGCTCAATTTCAATGCAATGTCACACAAAATTATTAAATCGAAATGAAAATAAATTGAAATCTATGAAAATTCAAATTATCAATGCAATCGGAAATATTGAAATAATATCGCAACATAATATAGTGTGGGTTGCTCTTACGTGCAACAGACGGTGCTGTTTTTCAAAAAAGGCATGGTTTTACCTGTCACAAGTGTGGCATCTGTACTTATACTCACGAAATGAACGGTATGGTAAACAACATAGCTCAATTGCAATGCAATGTCACAATAACATTTAATAACAATAATAACAATAATAACAATAACATTTAAATATACTTTAAGATATAATCTAGAAGAAAATAAGGACATTGAAACGGTTCATGAACTCGATTTCAATAATGGACACTATGGGGAACTTTGAAAAACAGTTAATGAGTATAATTAGACAGACTTGTTGCTAGGCAGAGGAGTAAATAATGAGATATATGGCAAATTTTGCAAAATATACAGCACACAAATATTCATACCCAAACAAAGCAAAATGCTAGGTAAGAAAAAAGCAGTTGGCCCGTAGGGGAAAGGAGATACCCACAAGACTGGAATACAAGTCATTAACAAGCACACAAGTACTACACCACACAACAACCGCATTACTACCAGAACTGGATGAATCACTACCAAAACAACACATTGCACATCACTACCAAAACAACACAACACAAGCATTGGCAAAGAATTATAGACCAGTTGCACTAACATCCCACATAATAAAATTATTTGAGAGTGATCAGGAGTTAGGTTAGTAGTTTTATAGAGACCAATGACCTCCACAATCCAGGCCAACATGGATTTAGAGCAGGAAGATATTGAAATACCTCTTACAGCTATCTCTCATGTCCTCTACTTGTACAGTACAGCTACTTGACCATTACGACAAAATCACTGAGATATGAGATAATGATGATACTAACCTCATCTACTCAGACTCCAACCCACTCATATTAAATAATGATGTAAATAATAAATTAAAAAAAAATCCACTTATTAATGTCAACCAACAAACTCACACTAAACATAGAAAGGACCTACAACATCTTACTTGGGAGCAAATCAACAAATGCAATTCATCTACAGTTACACAATGTTAACATCAGAAATAAAAAAGATGGTAAGTTCCTTGGTCTATACTTAGATCTGCCCGAAACGCTATGAGTGCTAGTTGCTTTACAAGAATGTATAACTTCAAGTCGCTGTACTCTCCCTAATGTAACTTCTTGTATATAAAGAAAAAAATAAATAAATAAACAAACACATAATAAATCAATACTTACTAAATTTTGTCTATTATGTAGCAAAGAAGCAGGTCTACGGAAGGCTTTTCTGTTGAGTTCGAAGCCCAGATTACTCGTGGTCTCTGAAATAAGTTAAGATTATAAGTATAAAATTTATAAAACCAAATAATAAATCCGGTATTGCTCAATTTTAGATGCAGACGTACTGAATGATATATCAGACTGTCAGCATGGTATTCGATCTGGAAGGTCCAGTGTAACGAATTTACTCAGTTTCTATGATCGAGCCACAGAGATCTATAAAGAATTCTGATCAAGAAAGAGATCTAGGGGTGGTTTTAGATAGAAAACTATAACCTGAGGATCATATTAAGAACATTCTGCGAGGGGCCTATGCTACACTTTTTAACTTTTGAATTGCTTTTAAATACATAGGTCAAAAAGTTTTAAAAGTTTTAAAAGTTTTTTAAACCTCTCGTGCATCATGAGTGTGGAAAAGCTTCAGATGATGAACATTACCTAGTTCCTTCATCTGGGAAGAATGAAGACATATTATTGCATTCGGATGATAAAAACTAACTACTGTAGTTCAATTGATCAACAGACTGTATATCATATGTAGACTGTATGTGGATCTGCGGGCCACTCCAAACAACAGCCTGGTGGACCAAGCTCCACCAGGCCTAAAGCACAAAGTGGTCCACTGGCACCGGCAACTTCAACCATAAATGTTCTCAAAGATTACTAAAAATGATTGAATTAGACTAGACTACAGTAAATTGGCAATCTTAACCGTGTATCTGTTTCCACCAATACAGTACATGCTTCAACATATCAGCAATACTTGATATGCAAATATATACACATATATCCATATACAGTATACACACATACATATATAATACAAAAATTATAAAATTTACTTACTTAATATTACATTGCAAATATTCAAGGTTTTGAAGACAATTTTCTTATTGCGCTCAACAAGGTAAGGCTTGCACCACAGATTCTGTCAGGGGTGGAAGCGTATTAGCATTGTATAGAAAATATTTACCAAATACTTTTAAATACATAAAACTACAAATAGTAATTATTGAATTATTACATTACGCTTATACTCGTACATTCTGTTAAAGAGTCTCAAATTTCTACATTAGACTACCATATTACCTATATTATTGTTAATAATGTATTGACAGATGCAATATGTATTAAAATTCTAAAAATAAGTCATGCATTATATACAATTTGTGGGAAACTGTCTGCTGAGAAAAGCTGGTGTGGGGGTTGTTACAAGAGTGAGTAATAATTAAAGCTGGTGCATATAACATCCTTGTCAGGCACATGCAAAAGTGAACACTTCCAGAATTGGAGACATGCAGAAATGTAACATGTGAAAATAGAGGCATGCCAAAACAAAGACATGCATAAATTCAAATTCTTATCTAAATAATTTCTAGTGATTATTATAAATAAATAATAAATATGTTTATTCAGGTAAGGTACATACATACATACATACAAGTGATGTTACATTAATGGATTGATATATAGATAGAGCTAGTACATACAATGCCTAAAGCCACTATTACGCAATGCGTTTCGGGCAAGAAAAACATTAATATCTAGAACTTATTACTAATTGAGCATAAAGAATAAAAAGTGTTGAGAACAAATACAAATAAAGATAAAAAACAAAAAAAAAGGGGGAACATGACTGAAAAAGCAGCACAAATACAATAGGTTGACAAACAGTGTTGATTAAACAAAAAAAATTACAGACATGGGTTCACAATAGAGGAGTGAGGTAGGTTACAGGGAATTTATTAGGTAGTGTTTAGTTTTTATCTTAAACTGGTTGAGAGAGGTACAGTCTTTAACATGGTTGGGAAGGTCATTCCACATTCTGGGTCCCTTGATTTGTAGAGCATTTCTAGTTTGATTAAGTCGTACTCTAGGAATATCAAAACTGTATTTATTTCTGGTGTGGTGCTCATGGGTTCTGTTACAACCTTCAATGAAGCTTTTGAGGTCAGGATTGGCATTACAGTTCAGCGTTTTATATATGTATAATACACAAGAGAGAATGTGCAGTGACTTAATATCTAACATATTCAGAGATTTGAGTAAGGGTACCGAGTGATGTCTGGGGCCAGAGTTGGATATTGTCCTAATAGCAGCTTTGTGTTGGGTAATAAGAGGACGTAAATGATTTTGGGTAGTAGAACCCCAAGCACAAATACCATAGTTGAGGTATGGATAGATGAGGGAGTAATAGAGAGTAACCAGGGCAGGGCGGGGTACATAATATCTGATCTTAGAAAGAATGCCAACAGTTTTTGAAACTTTTTTTGATATATTTAGAATGTGACCCTGGAAATTCAGCTTGTGGTCGATGAGAACGCCAAGGAATTTGCCATCTAATTTGTTACAAATTTGGCTATTGTTTATTTTGAGATTTATCTGATTAGAGGGTTTATTGCCAAACAGAATATAAAACGTTTTGTCAATGTTAAGGGTGAGTTTGTTGCCGGTTAGCCAAAGATGGACTTTCTCTAGCTCAGTATTTACTGTGGCATTTAGAGCAAGGGGGTCAGGACTGGAGTAAATGAAGGTTGTGTCGTCAGCAAACAGAATTGGTTTGAGGTGTTGGGAGGCATTTGGAAGGTCATTAATGTAGATGAGAAAGAGGAGAGGGCCAAGTATGCTGCCCTGAGGAACACCAATGTTGATGGGTAGGGTGGGAGAAATTGTATTATTCACAGAAACATACTGGAGCCTGTCAGTAAGATAAGATTTGAGGTATTGCAGGGAGTGTCCTCTGACTCCATAATGATGTAATTTAAGAAGAAGGTTTTGATGGTTGACAGTGTCAAAAGCCTTACGCAGGTCCACAAATAACCCAACAGGAAACTTCTTTTTATCAAGAGCTGCGTGAATTAAGTTAATCATACTAATAAGTGCATCGTTTGTGCTTTTTTTTGGTCTGAAGCCATATTGACAAGAGCTAAGTATATTGTGTTTGGCTAGAAAAGAGTAAAGCTGCTTGTAGATTAGTTTTTCGAATATTTTTGACAAGTTAGGCAAGATTGATATAGGTCTGTAGTTGTTAACATCTGTGAGATCACCACATTTGTGGACAGGGGTTACTCTTGCTTTTTTTTAGAATGTCAGGAAAGGTTTGGAGTTCAAGTGACTTGTTGAAGAGCAATGCAATAGCAGGGGCTAGAGATCTGGAGGCTTTTTTGTAAATTAAAGTTAGTATCTCCTCGAGGGCTAGGTTTTAAGGGAAAAGATTATTTCATTGACATCAGTGGAACTAGTAGGCTTTAGGTACAGAGACTGTGGATAGTTACCTGTAAGATAGTCCTTAACATCAGTACAGGAAGATGGAATATCATTTGCAAGGGATGACCCAATGGAAGAGAAGAACCTATTGAACTCAATAGCAGAATCAGAGGCTGAAAGCTGACCAGCGTTATTGGAAAGGAGTGTTGGTTTGTTATTTAAAATCTTCTTTGATCCCAATATTTGTGAAATTGTGCTCCAAGTTTTTATAATGTTGCTCTTTATTTGGGTAAATTTATCTTCATAGTATTTAGTTTTGGCTCGTCTAATCATTTTAGATAGCAATAACCAGTAATTCTTTGAGAATTCTTTGGAGACTGTTCCTAGCCTATACTTCTTCTCAAGGTCGTGTTTTTTGTTAATGGATTTAAGTATTCCCTTTGTAAGCCAAGGATTGTTAAGTCTTTTGCTTGTGACTTGTTTTGTAAGCATAGGACAGTGGGTGTTATAAAGGCTAAGAGTTGTTTGAAGAAAAGATTGCACTGCTAGGTTGATGTCCCCTATGTTACCTAACTCGGTCCCTATTTATATAAATTATTATTTAATTACTATAAATTATTATAAATTACTATTTATATAAATTATATGGAATTATATAAATTATTCCATCAGTACTAGATCAAATATTCACAAAAAATGGAGAAGAGATATTTGATATTTAATACCATCCCCCCTTTGGAAAGAGTAATCATGTCCTGTTGGACATTAATTATATGTTGATATAATCTAAAAGAAAATAGGGACATTGAAATGGTTGTTAAACTATTTCAATAAAGGACACTATAGGGAACCTCGAACCCTGTATTACAAGTGTAAGTGAAAATACTGGAAAAAATAATTAAAGCTAAATGTGAAGAAAACCTGGAGACAAATGTTACACTTGCTTACATTTATGAATTGCTTTTAAATACAAAGGTCAAATACTAAAGCAATTGTTTAAAACTTTTGTTAGACCACAGCTGGAATATGCAGCGGTTGTATGGTGCCCATATCTAAAGAATCACATCAACAAACTGGAAAAGGTATAGACATGCCAATAAGTGGCTTCCAGGTTAGAGGCATAAAATGCCAAAACTAGATGGTATAATAAAAAGATATTGTAAAAGGTAACCAAACAAAGATGCCAGAGAAATATTAGAAAATTAACTTTCGCAAGCAGCGTGGTAGACACGGTTGGAACAAGTTAGGTGAGAGGGTGATGGAGGCCAAAACCATCAGTAGTTTCAAAGCATTATATGACAGTGCTGGGATGGGACACCATAAGCGTAGCCACAAATAATAGAATTTGGCGGTTCACATCACATTTTTTAAAATTAGAGATAAGGATGGTAATAAAGTTCAATGTAAAAACACCTATTATTAATGAATTTGTGAGAACTTCATATAAAATTAACAACTGAGCAAAGTATAGTACCATTGAAATAAAAAAATAAAAAATGCGGCAAGGGTTTTTTTTCACATTACCTTTCTGTAGATTTTTTCCTTTGTTACTACGTGAATGATCCGGTTCAGCAGTGTTGTAGTAGTTGCCTGCAGTACCTGCAGTTTGTACCGGTTCAGTAGTGTTGTAGTAGTTGCCTGCAGTACCTGCAGTTTGTACCGGTTCAGTAGTGTTGTTGTAGTTGCCTGCAGTACCTGCAGTTTGAAACAAATGTTAGAGACAATAGGCAGATCATTGATGTATATAAGAAATAGGAGAGGTCCCAAGATGCTGCCCTGTGGCACTCTAACAGTTATTGAATAATAATTCATAATTTTTTTTTTTTTTAGTGTGCCTGCGGCCTGGTCCTCGACCTGGCCTCCACCCCCAGGAAGCATCCTGTAATAACTGACTCACACCCAGGTACCTATTTTACTGCTAGGTAACAGGGACATAGGGTGAAAGAAACTCTGCCCATTGTTTCTTGCCAGTGCCTGGGATTGAATCTAGGACCACAGGATCACAAGTCCAGTCCGGCATAGTAGGCCGAGAAGTGCGTTATATTTATTTTATTTATTTATTTATTTATTTATTTATTTATTTATTTATTTATTTATTTATGCATATACAAGAAGGTACATTGGGAATGTGAGGATACATAATATGGTAATTACAGTCAATAATTACAATAATTTTTTCAAATATTTTTGATAGAATGGGTAGATTTGATATTGGTCTATAATTGTTTTTGTTCGCCAGATTGCCTCCTTTATGGACTGGCGTTACTCTTGCTTTTTTGAGGATATTTTGATTGTAAACTGATAGACAGGTGCTATTTTGGAGTTTGTTTTTAGCCTGGTGTGCTGTGAAATACTTGCAATGGTATTTAAGTGTGGAATCAATATCAAGTGTGGAAAAGCTTCAGATGGTGCATTCAGCTGATAAACATTACCTAGTTCCTTCATCTGGGAAGAATGAAGACATATTGGTGCATTCGGATGATAAAAACTAACTACTGTAGTTCAATTGATAATATAAATAATAAATAAATACCAAAATATAAAAAATACCAAAATAAATAAATACCAATATAAATTTAATAAATAAATACCATTAAACTATTTTCTGTTTAACTGTTAGAAAAAATAAATTAGATATATAAAAAGAAATAAAAAAGATTACATGGATAGTAAAATCTGGATTCCTAACTACAATTTATATAGATGTGATAGAGAAACTAGGTCAAATGGAGGAGTAGGTCTGTATATTAAACAGTACCTGACGTGCACAGAGCTACTAAACTCAATGTGGTGGTAGAGGTTCTTGGAATTAAGGAAGAAAAATAAACCTAATTATTATTCTAATATATAAACTGCCTGATATAAAGGTTGAGGAATTCACAGACAGCACATACTGTGCCGGCATCGACTGCCGTGCCGGCATCGACGGCCGTGCCGGCATCGACGGCCGTGCCGGCATCGACGGCCGTGCCGGCATCGATGGCCGTGCCGGCATCGACTGCCGTGTTGGCATCGAATGCCGTGTTGGCATCGACTGCCGTGCCGGCATCAACTGGTAATTTAAACAAAAATAATAGGCACCACACAGCAGATTGATAGCACATATAAGAAGCCCACCACACACTACAACTACCACCACACACACATTACAACCTCCACCATTACATATAACAACCACCACCATGTGAGAAATCTTTAAGGAATTCTGATAAAGAAAGAGATCTAGGGGTAGTTCTAAATAGAAAAGTATCACCTGAGGACCACATAAAGAATATTGTGTGAGGAGCCTATGCCATGCATTCCAACTTCAGAATTGCTTTTAAATACATGGATGGCGAAATACTAAAGAAATTGTTCACCACTTTTGTTAGTCCAAAGCTAGAATATGCAGCAGTTGTGGGGTGCCCATATTGTGTGCCCATATTGGGGTGCCATCACATTTAAACCAACCAAGCCCACAAATACGTCAACATGGGCCAGCATTACACCGTCTAACATACTCTGTCAGATGTAACAACTAAATTTGGGAATTCAAGACCTAATCTATTGTATAACACAGTGTTAGTACGAGAAAAACATTACTTACATTCGAAGCCGTGTTTTAAAATGGCGGGGATCTTGTACTGACGCTCCAAACTGTGTGTTCGTTTGCGTATGATGAACGTGTGACAATTTACTACAACAATTATTTAATTATTCTTATTCTTTATTTTACTATTTTTAGGGTACATGAAATTTCAAACTTATTTGCACACAATAATATAATTGCATTGTCATAACCTTTATATATTACGGAAAATACGATGACATGAACGAAGTCAAAGTCAAATCGAAGTCAAAGTCATTGGCCGAACGTATTAGTCATTTTTTTCTCACAAACGAGAGGGATAAAAAAGAACCACATAGTATACAGTAAAGTCAGTTTTATTCAGGAAAGTACATACATAGTTGATTTACAAACATAATGTTAACAAACATAATGTAAACAAAGAAAACATAAAATAAACAATAATGTAAACAAAGAAAACATAAAACAAACATAATGTATGCTTTTGTAAAATGATGGAAAGGATTTTGTTAAATAGGCTACTCTACCTTGTAGGTGATAGCATGTCCAGTAATCTCTTTGGTTTTATGAAAGGCAAAAGTACTGCGGATTGTCTCTTAAAGTGTTTGTCTAATGTGGATGACAATTGTAGAGTTTTTGTTGATCTACAAGGAGCATTTGATAAAGCCAATGCGGAAGTAATCTTATACGAATTAGCCAATCTGGGAATAACAGGGAGATTGCTACACTGGATAAGGGATTATCTACAAGGCAGAAAAGGTCAGGTGTATTACCAGGGATACATGTCTGAGGAACGGAGGTTTCAGTTAGGTACCCCACAAGGGGGAGTATTAAGTCCCACCTTATTCAATGTATTAATGAACAGATTAGCATCAGAGATGTATCCTCCAGGGGTCATGACGATCATATATGCTGATGACATTCTTATACAAGGCACTTCTGGGAACAAAATTCAAACTGCTCTTAACATACTTGGTACAACCTGTCACAAGTTAGGCTTAGTTATAAATGCAGATAAAACCAAATACGAGTATAGGAAACGAAGAAATGTAACACTTACTCTAAATGTTGTGGAACTGAGCCGTGTTCAGAAGTACAAGTATCTGGGCATGTATGTTGGATACACATGTGAGAGTAAAAATGCTGAAATAAATCTTATCAGCACCTTATGTAAAGCCCGTCTGCATCCTCTGAAAGCACTGGCTTTTTCTGGTAAAGGTGTTGGGGTACCTATCTTGCGGATGTTATACATAAGTACTGTTCGGTCCCTGATAGACAACGCAGCACCCGTTTTGCCTTACACAGGCCAAGGCAGAATTAAAAAAATAGAGCTGATACAGAACGAGGCTATGAGGATTATTCTTGGATGTCAATTCAGAAGTACAAGTATCTGGGCATGTATGTTGGATACACATGTGAGAGTAAAAATGCTGAAATAAATCATATCAGCACCTTATGTAAAGCCCGTCTGCATCCTCTGAAAGCACTGGCTTTTTCTGGTAAAGGTGTTGGGGTACCTATCATGCGGATGTTATACATAAGTACTGTTCGGTCCCTGATAGACAACGCAGCACCCGTTTTGCCTTACACAGGCCAAGGCAGAATTAAAAAAATAGAGCTGATACAGAACGAGGCTATGAGGATTATTCTTGGATGTCAAAGAAATGCAATGATTGAAATAATGAGAATGGAATTCAATTTACAGAGTGTGTGTGATAGAGTCCGTGACATTAACACTAGAGTATCTATTCGTTTCATGCGGAGAAAAGGAGGGAATAAGCTGTTTCAGAGGGTTCAGACCTGCTTGAGTGACGTACACACTTCCAGGAAACTGAGGGAGACACGCTACACGAGGGGATTAGCTCATGACCTCAGGGAATATGACGTACTTGACTGCTGTAAACCCTCTCGACAGTGTAATATGTCTGCTCCCTGGAAAGTACAGAAAATAGACGTCGAAATTGTACCCCTCAAGGTGAAAAAGAATCATCATGAACCGGGACAATTACGGTGTTTGTATGGAAGCATGATATCTCGGTTACCAAGAGGCAACAGTTTACATGTATATTGCGACGGGTCGGTGGCTGAGGATGGCAGGGCAGGGTGTGGTGTGCTAATAAGGGAATTTATGGAGTTTGGGACTGTGGACAGGATAATTGAACTCCGGCTTAGTAATTATATATCATCCACACAAGCTGAACTGCAGGCCATTCTGGCGTGATTGGAGGAAGTACGTCATGACGACAAAAATGTTTTTGTATTTGTCGATAGCCGAGGAGCACTGGAGTCCTTAAACAGTCGAAACCCAGTCTTCATGTCTATAGTTGAGGACTGTAAGAAAAGAATAACTGAGATACAGCTGAAAGGTTATAGTGTGAAATTCATGTGGATTCCATCTCATGTTGGAATAGTGCTCAACGAGGTGGCAGATGACTTGGCCAAATGTGCCACATCAGGTTCGTGCCGCCACTTCCAACACTCTTGCGGGTGGGCCGTGACCATTATTCTACGTTTATACTCATATCACCGTATTGGGAATTTCATTGCGAGTCCATTGATACCAAAATTAACGCTGTAGGACAAGTGTGGAGGTGATAACAATCCCAAGAGTAAAAACATTTTGTTGCTGTTGGGTGCTCATGGCGAGTCATCTACGTAGTTATTTATTTGCTGCTGGTATCCCTATATCTTTCGTGACTTTTTTTACTGATGTTCTTCTAGAGAATTTTATTGCAAACACGTTGGTACCAAAATGAAATACGTAGCTCGAGAACTGAGGTCAGGAGAGTAAAAAGAGTATACACATTTTTGTTTTGACACTTAAGTGACAAAAACGCCGCGCGCACATACCACTAACATTATACTGTGTGACTCACTATAGATGTAAAGTGCCTTGTATAGTGACTGTTGTGAGCCTCTTGTAATGTCACTTGTGACACCTCTTTGTATCATTTGTGACACAAATATATTATATTATATACATTATAGGGTACAAATACACAAATCACAGTACAAAAAGCACATTTAACATACTGTCTATCATACAATTATCACACATCCAAACAATGTGATGTGGTAAACTACTCTACTACTAAACTACATATTCTACAATCTGATTCTGCCTATTGCTTAATTTAGAAACTGTATGACCAGACCACACACTAGAAGGCGAAGGGACGACGAAGTTTCGGTACCGAACCAGTATTTTCCTAGGTCTTTCCTAAATCTAAACTTATGCAATTTATACCCATTATTTCGTCTGGTGCTGATACTTTTAATATCCCATTTGTTATGTCCATTCATCAACTTGTAAACCTCTATCATGTTACACCTAATTCTTCGCTGTTTCAGTGAATGCAATTGAGGAATTAACTTTGTCATTCTATGCTGGATACGGTCAAGTGAATTTATATAAATTCTATAGTACGGCGACCAAAACTGAACTGCATAATCAAAATGGGGCCTGACCAGAGCAACAAATTGATTGATTGATAAGAATTAAGCCACCCAAGAGACGGCACGGGAATGAATAGCTTTAAAGAGCAAGATATATCTAAAGAACAAAACCAGGTGTCTTGTTATTAACCCATCTATTATTTATTTTTATTTATTTATTTATTTATATACAAGAAGGTACATTGGGTTTGTGAGAATACATAGCATAGTACTGTACAGTAATTGCACTCTTGTAAAGCCACTAGTACGCGCAGCGTTTCGGGCAGGTCCTTAATCTAACAGATAATTTTAAGTAGGTAAATTCTATCAGAATTAATAAAATGATAACAAATACATTGCCAGAAAAAAATGAGATGAGAGAGATTAGTAAGTATATTAAAGCACATTGGTATATTAAAGCTCTGATTGATTACATTGACAGCTTGATTGGTGATTTAAACAAGATTAATAGACACCATACAGCAGATTGACAGTACATATAAGAAGACGGCAACGATAAAGATGTTCAGATTGGGAGATTGATTAATAAATCCTAGTGTAATATTTGCCTTATTACGAACATTCATGCATTGATCTTTTGGTTTTAAATTCTTACTAATCATAACTCCAAGTTCCCTTTCGAAATACCAGACTTCGCAATCACAACACCATCTATCTCGTATCTTGTAACTCTATCATATCATTACCTAACCTCAAAACATTACATTTATCAGCATTGAACTGCATCTGTCAACCTTTTGCCCATTTCAAAACTCTATTTAGATCAACTTGAAGAGATAGTGAGTCTTCTTCTGTGTTATTTCCATACCGATTTTTGTATCATCGGCAAATTTGCAAATGTTGTTACTCAAACCTGAATTTAAATCATTTATATATACAGTATTTAGCACTGTTTTTTTTTTTAAATGACGCTGTTTGTCGACCGAATTGTATTTGTGCTGCTTTCAGCCATGTTCCCCCCTTTTTATCTCTTTTTTTTATTTGTTCTCAACTCTTTTTATTCTTTAGGCTCAATTAGTATTAAGCTTTAGTCATTTTATTTTTTCATGCCCGAAACGCTTTGCGTAATAGTGGCTTTAGGCATTGTATGTACTAGCCCTATCTATAAACTCATTACTCTTTGTAAAATCTCTTGTATGTATGTACCTTACCTAAATAAACATTTGATTTGATTTGAGTATTATAAACAACAGAGGTCCCAGGACAGAGCTTTGAGGTACTCAACCTACAACATTTTCCAACTCTGACTTAACCCCATTGATACTAACTCTGTTGAGCATTGACCACTTATACATCAACTCTGTTGATGTGAGCACTTAATTGGCGGTCAGTGGTGGAGCTTAATTCTTAAAAAGCAATATATACTTTCGATCGTGATTTAGTTTAGTCTGCCGTTTAAAGAAAAAAAAGAGCATATCAATGTTATATCACAGAAAACGAATTTATCATAAACTCATGTATTTGTCTTACAGGCTATGGTGCCAATGTCAGAATTGTCAAAATGATGTACTTTGCATACATCAGATCTTTAGTGGATTATGCTGCACCTCTGCTTGTTTTGATGCCTGAAAGAAAGCTTGGAGGGCTTGAAAAATTGCAGAACGAAGCCTTGAGGATAATCCTTGGGTGCCCTCGTACCACAAAGATACTTAATATGAGAAAGGAACTTAATATTCTGAGCGTTGTTGATCGTGTTACTGAAATTAACTGTCAAATTGGTATAAAAATGCTTAGGCTAACTCATCCTAATCCATGCACAGAAGCCTTCCAGAATTTCTTTATTGAAGATCAGCATTGTTCCAAATGGATAACAAAAACTGGAACTCAACTCAGAATGTATGGGGTTCATGATTTGTACCAAGAGAAACAACAACGGCACTTTCCTGCACCGTGGGAGGTTACACCCTTTCCAGTTTTAATCCCTCCCTTTCCACCCAAGAAGCAAATTAGAGATCAGCCCAAGCTTCGTCTTGAGGCAAAGCTCAACGCCTTAAGCCATATTGATGCTCTGTCCACAGAGCATTCTCTCTCTCAAATTATATACACTGATGGTTCCCTACACCGCACCACGGGTGCAGCTGGAAGTGCAGTTGTCCTGACAATGGGCGATGGCCTATACTTTGAGTGGGGAGTCCGTATAAACAACTGGGCCTCTACCCTTCAGACTGAACTATTTGCCTTGATCCTTGCACTGAAATGTGTACAAGTCTCAAAACTTGATACATTAATTGTAAGTGACTCCTTATCATCCTTAAATGCTCTCAACACTTTAGGACATAACTGTAGCATGCTTGTGTCCGAAGCTAGACACAAATACAACAAAATTATTAAGGATGGTAACAGAGCCCATTTCATGTGGTCTCCATCTCATGTTGGGCTCCGAATGCATGATAGAGCTGATAAGTTAGCCAAAGAATCTGCCTTTAAAGGAGCCGTTGAGTGTAACCTTGGATTGTCAATGAGCAATCTGAGAGCAGCAGTACACCGAGAACTTCAACAAGATCTTGTAGATCTGAGGCAAAGTGAAATTGACACCAGTAATTCCATCTATCATCATACTATCATGCAAGAGGAGCCACACATCTATGGATCATCCAATAAAATCAGCAGACTTCTAGATGTTACTACTGCTCGGCTTAGACTCGGTTACAAGTATCTCTTGGAATTCTCATTATCTGCTGATGTAGACCTGACCAAATGTAAACTGTGTCAACAAAATTATTCGCACACCCTCCGTCACTATGTGATGGAGTGCGAAAAGATACGTGAATTTAGAGACAATTCTATAACCAATGTTCCAGCGATGTGTCAATATTTCATTCAAAATGAACTGCTACCAGAAATTTTAGCCAAATATCCCCATTTTGCTAACTGTAGATAACAACTAAGTGATTGTAACTGTAACGGTTCTATTGTTTCGTAAAGTATGGTGACAAATAAACACAGACACTAAGATACTATATATATATTTGGTCGAATATACAGAAGTACACAGGTGATACTTTGGTGTGAGTTGAGCGCACTGAGCGTCGGTACAGTATCTCGCAAGTGTCTGCTCTAGACCACACTTGAAAGTAGACTAGCCAATGTTCGCTACACCGCTGCTTATATGCCCGGGCAACGCCTCACCTCATTCATCTCCAAAGGTTGACAGGAATATTAACAATGCTTTTGGAGCGAGTATATTATTGGGATAATCTACTCGCTACAGAACTCCCCCTCCCAGGGGATGAAAGGAAAAATACTTGATCAAGGAACTTAGCTGGTTGGTGAATTGTACGCCCTGCTCGCGTTACATAACTATCAAAGTTAACTTCCTCCTCTTCGCTGATGTCATCTTACTGGGGTCGTAGGGTGGGAGGTCGCACAGGATCGTCCGTCGTCGTAGGATCAGGTTGTGGTGCGGCTGGTAACTGGGGTTGTAGGGTGGGAGGTCGTACAGGATCGTCCGTTGTCGTAGGTGGCGGTGCTGCTGGTAACTGTGGTCGAAAAGTGAACTGCGTAGTCGGCGGATGCGTCTCTGGACTTAGCAGTGTCGCAGACGTTGAGACGAAGCCTGGAGCAGAGCAGGGAGCTGAGTGAGGCCGGAGTCGTGGAGCTCTATGTGGGAGAGCGTGGCGGCTCGATTGAGAATTGTGAGTGTCTAAACTCGGGGAGCGAGAGCGTGGCGGCTCGATGCGGTCGTAGTCTGCTGTCTGCTCTGTGTCGAAGCTGTAGCGTCTTGGGTTGATTAGGACTGTACACGCCGAGTACTGCATTGTTGACTGTGGAAATTGTAGTCTGGTACCAAAAGATGTAGGCAGTGTGTGGACAAGCTCGGTGTAGCAGGAGAGAAGAATGTGCATAATTGTTGCGTCCTTGGGTCGCTGGTGGAGCATTTAGATCCGGGGCGGATGGGCTCGGGCACCAGGACATTAGGAGGTAATGTAGGCACGTAGTTAGGACAACGAGGTAATCACATCTAGAGCTGAATTGTCCTGAAGGCGACGAAGTGTCGGAAACGCAAGCTGTAAGTCCTGTACTGCGCAAAGGGCTTGAGTCGGCCGAGTATCAAAATGCAGTGAACGTGTAGATGAATCTGATGACAGAGCAGCTGTCGTGGGCGTAGGACAAGCAGTGCCCTGGCAGCGACGGAGAGGAGGCAGGACAGGCTGTAGATCCCACATGATGTAGTTGCTGATGAAACTGTCAGATGAGTAAGTAACACTCGCTGTGCAGCAAGCTGTAGTTGATGAAAATGCCGAGATGATCGCGATGTAAATCATAGCTGTGGCGAGGGTGTTGGCAGCGTTCCATGACAGGTGGATGCGGTCCACAGCCAGCAATAGCAGTATAGGTCCAGTGAGAATCCATGTTGTAGTCCATCGTGGCTGGGTATCGTCGAAACTCTCTGGGGTCACCAATGTAACGGTTCTATTGTTTCGTAAAGTATGGTGACAAATAAACACAGACACTAAGATACTATATATATATTTGGTCGAATATACAGAAGTACACAGGTGATACTTTGGTGTGAGTTGAGCGCACTGAGCGTCGGTACAGTATCTCGCAAGTGTCTGCTCTAGACCACACTTGAAAGTAGACTAGCCAATGTTCGCTACACCGCTGCTTATATTCCCAGGCAACGCCTCACCTCATTCATCTCCAAAGGTTGACAGGAATATTAACAATGCTTTTGGAGCGAGTATATTATTGGGATAATCTACTCGCTACATAACCTATCCACCGCTGCCCACAGAATGGGGGGCGGTGTGCAGGACAAACATATAAATTTTGATACTAGCTCTCCACATATGTCAGTTGCTTAATTTAGAACCTGTACTTGAGGTCGATCTCGAACCCATTGTTGATGTGATGACTTATATTGAATTTTGTAACTAGCTCATCAAGATTGTAACTTGCTTAGCTAAATGAATTGTGGGGTTCAGTCCCTAAGCCCATTATGTACCTCTGTAACCCTTTCCACTACCGCCCACAAGATGGGTATGGGGTGCATAATAAATGAACTAAACTAACTAACTCATATTGAACTGATCCATCTCATGTTGGAATAGTGCTCAACGAGGTGGCGGATGACTTGGCCAAACGTGCCACATCAAAACCACAAGTTGACATTGAATGTGAATTCACAATGAGACAAATAAGAAGCAAAATCAGAAATATTCAGGCACAGGCGGGAGTGGAGAGGAGAGAGATAATGTATGAGATTAGTCAAACCATGCAACACTACATGTATGTGAATCAAAACACCCATTTCACTTATGGTAAAAGGAGAAATGCTTGGAGTGACTCTGTGTACATGCGGCTCAGGCTTGGGTACAAATATTACTGGGAATATGGGATAGATGTTCATGATAATGACATGAAGTGTAAACTATGTGGTATGTTAAGGTCTCACACCCTGGCCCATTATGTTCTTGATTGTCCGTTGATTAATGTACATAGAAACACTGAGATAAGGACTGTTCCTGAACAAATAGCTTGGATGTGTCACAACGGAAAGGTTGATGATATTCTTGTGAGATATAAGAATTTTGCACCAAGACTGTAATATTTTGTTGAATTATCTGCAGGTGTCTTGCAAATTGTCTATACAGTATACCTAGGTCATAAAAGTATTTGTGTGTACATCTGATAACATACTACTTGTGAAGGAGGAAATGCATATGTTTATCTCTCAGAATGTTTGGTAATATGTTTATTTGTGATGTGTGTCTATGTATGTATTAACACGTTGTACTAAATGGGGTGAGAATAGCTTGAGCTACCTCATCCCTTTGTTTTTCATGCCTGAAACGCTTTGCGTAATAGTGGCTTTAGGCATTGTATGTACTAGCCCTATCTATAAACTCATTACTCTTTGTAAAATCTCTTGTATGTATGTACCTTACCTAAATAAACATTTGATTTGATTTGAGTATTATAAACAACAGAGGTCCCAGGACAGAGCTTTGAGGTACTCAACCTACAACATTTTCCAACTCTGACTTAACCCCATTTATACTAACTCTGCTGAGCGTTGACCATTTATACATCAACTCTGTTGATGTGAGCACTTAATTGGCGGTCAGTGGTGGAGCTTAATTCTTAAAAAGCAATATATACTTTCGATCGTGATTTAGTTTAGTCTGCCGTTTAAAGAAAAAAAGAGCATATCAATGGTATATCACAGAAAACGAATTTATCATAAACTCATGTATTTGTCTTATCATATTGAACTGCATTCATATTTTTAATATATAACAATATGAATATCCAAATTTCTGTAAATCCCCTACCATGTTGGAATCTGTGGAAATGAATGAGCAAATGTGCTGGCTGAAGGCGCTGAAGGAAACCACATTGGTTTCATTTTGGATACAAATGTCCATGGAGATTCAGAATGGAAACTAATTATATAGTTGAACCTGCAGAGAGGAGTTTAAGAATCTGTGTTGAGAGTGATGGACACAGCCTTCACAATTATACTTCAGAGAATGTAAACATCTAAGAGTCATTAGAAATATGTGTAGAATAATAAACCCTACATTGTTTGAGTTAGGGAAAACACCATTTGTCATATAGATACTAGCTGTTCCTAAAGATTCACCCATTTTGCACCAGCAAGATAACATATAAGATTTTAAGGGTTGACGAATGTTAATCTTCTTGTTTGATAAACGGTGCACTTGAGACATAGTTAATAAGAACACGCCAATATATAAGACAACAAAAAGTTTTCAGATTCTTTCACACCACTTTCCAGCAACTTTTATAATTTATATAAATTATTTTAGGAAATAATACATAAATTATATATTTAAACAAGATATTAGTGTTTATTGGAATGCATAAGGAGTCAAATTGTGTAAAAAGAGCGATTTTTAGAAAATTTGGAAAATTACTTTTTTCTGATCATATATTATAACTCAATGGATTTTGAACGTTTCACTGAGCCAATATATATCATTCACAATTTATTAATGAATTTTACAAAATAACACCATGAATTTTATATTTAAACATGTAAAAACTATTTGTAATACATTAGGAACAAAATATTTGTAGAAAAACAATTTATTATAAAATTTTTGAGTTTGGATTTTTTTATTAAAAGTTTCTCAAAGGCTCTCCTGCACCATTCTCAATGCAAATCATTCCCACACCTATGGGAAGAGATAAACGAACGTGTCCTAGATGATTTGTGTTTGCTGGGTACACCTCGCCAGTACCACGCCTCACACCACGCCACTACCACGCCTCACACCACACCACTACCATGCATCATACCCCGTTACTATCATGCTTCATTCCCCGCCACTACCATGCCTCACAACACTCTTCATACCACGCCTCACACCCCGACACTACCACGCCTCACACCACACCACTACCACGCCTCCCACCACACCACTACCACGCCTCATACCCCGCCACTACCACGCCTCACAACACGCCTCATACCACGCCTCACACCCCGCCGCAGCCATGCCTCACACCCCGCCACTACCACGCATCACACCCCGCCACTACCACGCCTCACACCACACCACTACCACACCTCCCACCACACCACTACCACGCCTCATACCCCGCCACTACCACGCCTCACACCCCGCCACTACCACGCCTCACACCACGGCTCACACCACGCCACTACCACACGTCACATCACACCACTACCACGCCTCACACCACACCACTACCACGCCTCACACCCCGCCACTACCACGCCTCACACCCCGCCACTACAACGCCTCACACCCCGCCACTACCACGCCTCACACCCCGCCACTCCCACGCCTCACAGCACACCACTACCACGCCTCACACCCCGCTACTACCACGCCTCACAGCACACCACTACCACGCCTCACACCATGCCACTACCACGCCTCTCATCACACCACTACCACGCCTTATACCCCGTTACTATCACGCTTCATTCCCCGCCACTACCATCCCTCACAACACACTTCATACCACGCCTCACACCCCGCCACTACCACGCCTCACACCCCGCCACTACCATGCCTCACACCACACCACTACCACGCCTCACACCTCGCCAATGCCACGCCTCACACCTCGCCAATACCACGCCTCACACCACGCCTCACACCATGCCACTACCACGCCTTACACCATGCCAATACCACACTTCACACCATGCCACTTTCTCGCCTCACACCACGCCACTACCACGCCACTACCACGCTTCACACCACGCCACTACCACTCCTCACACCACGCCACTACCACTCCTCACACCACGCCACTACCACATCTCACACCACAGCTCACTCGACGCCACTTCCACATCTCACACCATGCCACTACCACGCCTCACACCCCGCCAATACCACGCCTCACACCTCGCCAATACCACGCCTCACACCCCGCCTCACACCACGCCACTACTACGTCTCACACCATGCCACTACCACGCGTCACAGCCCGTCACTACCAAGCCTCACACCCCGCCACTACCACGCCTCATACCACGACTCATACCATGCCTCACACCCCGCCACTACCACGCCTCACACCACGCAACTACCATGCCTCACACAACACCACTACCACGCCTCACACCCCGCACTACCACGACTCACACCCCGCCACTACCACGCCTCACGCCACGCAACTACCATGCCTCACATAATACCACTACCACGTCTCATACCACGAATCACACCCCGCCACTACCACGCCTCACACCACGCCTCATACTACGCCTCACACCCCGCCACTACCACGGCTCACACCCCGCCACTACCACGCCTCACACCACACATCTACCACGCCTCACACCCCGCCACTACCACGCCTCACACCCCACCACTACCACGCCTCCAGCACACCACTACCACGCCTCACACCCCGCCACTACCACGCCTCAAGCACACCACTACCACGCCTCATACCCCACCACTACCAAGCCTTACACCCCGCCAGTACCACGCCTCACACCACGCCACTACCACGTCTCACACCACACCACTACCACGCCTCATACCCCGTTACTATCATGCTTCATTCCCCGCCACTACCACGCCTCACAACACGCTTCATACCACGCCTCACACCCCGCCACTACCACGCCTCACACCACGGCTCACACCCCGCCGCAGCCACGCCTCACACCACGGCTCACACCCCGCCACTACCACGCCTCACACCCCGCCACTACCACGCCTCACACCACACCACTACCACGCCTCCCACCACACCACTACCACGCCTCATACCCCGCCACTACCACGCCTCAAACCCCGCCACTACCACGCCTCACACCACAGCTCACACCCCGCCACTACCACGCCTCACACCACGGCTCACTCCCCGCCACTACCACGCATCACATCCCACCACTACCACGCCCCACATCACACCACTACCACGCCTCACATCACACCACTACCACGCCTCACATCACACCACTACCACGCCTCACACCCTGCTACTACCACGCCTCACATCACACCACTACCACGCCTCACACCCCGCCACTACCACGCCTCACATCACATCACTACCACGCCTGACACCCCGCCACTACCATGCCTCACAACACGCCACCCCCACGCCTCACACCACCCCACTACCCCGCCTCACACCACGCCACTACCACGCCTCACACTACGCCAATACCACGCCTCACACCATGCCTGACACCCCGCCACAGTAGTGCAAAAGGAGACACATGGGGAATAAATTTTTTCAGAAATGGTTGGGCACTTCCATGCCGACTCGACTCCCGGGGGCCAGATCGTGAAAATCTTTTTCAAGCAGTTGGGTCAGGACGCGCTGGCGCGCACCTGGCTGGCTGGCTGGGTGGGGATTGTGGTCCGTTCCCCCCAGGGGTACCCAGGGCCCACCACCCAGGATGTACCTGAGGAACTGGTGCCCTATCCTAACCTGTTTTTTCTCGTGCTTTTAAGATGAGTCTAAGGCATCAAGAAGGGGGTCCCCTACTTGTGAATGGATCAGTGGGTGCATGTTCAAAAGATTCAAATAAAAAAATACACTGGTGAAAGGCATATAAACGTTTTTGGAGTATTTAATAGCATGAGCAAAAATTCACGTTTTGGCCCGGGGTTGTTACGAGAGTACTACGGTATCAATTTGGGGGCCTTTACTTTTGAATGGATCAGAGGGTGAATGTTCAATAGATTCAAACCAAAAAATACAGTTGAATGCGAATATAGAAGTTTTTGGAGTACTTTAATGATGTTATGACTGAATAGTATAGGGAGCCCTTGGCACAGCTCCATTTTCTGTAATGGTCAGAGGTGAGCGGTGAGAACGGGGCGTGATTTTTTGACCAATCAGGAGCCGAGTAGAAAAATTCTCTTTCCGTCCCGGGTCATGGGCCAATCAGGTGAAATTTTCCTTATTTGTTGCGGGGGTGTCACGTGACATGACGTCGGCAATAGGGATCCTCTACATATGATTACCCCAGTGGGGGTCAAGCATATACAAGGGGGGGTCAAGATTCCTTACAAAGACCAAGTTGGATATTTAGGTGTAGTAAGCCTTATCTTGAATTTGCATGATACTGTGGGGTACATTGACATGAAGGACGAATCATAGAACAGGATCTTCATGTGAGATGGGTCATATTAGGGTTTTAAAGAAGTTAAGATAGCTTTAAAGAGTCCTGTGTGCTTGATGGTGGGTAAATGTTCAGTCAATAATTCTCGTGTTTTTAATCTGAATGAGGGCTTCTAGTTTGCGTTCTAGTCGTAAAATGAGTTCCTTAGTATATTTGCTATGGAAAATGAGCTTTCAGTACTCTATATAATTTGAAATGAGGTCAAGAAAGACATGTTTATGTGCGAGAAGAGTCAGGTTGGAAACTGCTTATTCCAGTCATCCCCCCTTGGCTTTGCTCTGTTTTCTGTAGCCAAAGTAAAGATTCCATTTTCTGTGGCATTCAGTTGATTACTGGTGAAAAAGGCATGCTTGCATTTGTTTGGTTCTAACCTGTTTATAGATTTTATAGATATATTAGTCGGGCCTCAAATTAGATTTTTAATATGAAAAATAGCATCAAATGTATGTCTATCTTTTGTAATAAACGTTACAACCATTAACATTACCTATGATATTTCATAGAATACAAAAAGAATGCTAAATAGTGGGGCCTCAGCCGTATTGTGTTGGGTTTGACACTCCAAACATTAATTTGACACTCGTAAATATACTATAAAGGAAAGTAGTTAAGTGGTTTAAGCAATTTAATATATATTATGAATCTCTTCATATTCCGTATTAAATTGCATTTTTTAACATCATGATAGTTCGCAGCTATTGTGGTGGGGGCCCAACAACTTCATGTAACGCTTCGACTGGCACTATCTGTTGCTATGAAATGCTTTTTGCTATCATGCCTAAAAATTTAAAAGTCGAATCCATCAGTTACTTTTTTTTTATGTCAGTGGTGGTATATCAAGCGCAAAGGGTTTTAGAAAATGTTAGACCTCCACCTTTCAAAAATTGAAAAGGTGAATTCATTTTGGCATTACCTTCATTACTTTGGAAGTTTTTAATGATAGCACATGCTTAAACAAACTCGCTCGCAAAAACAAACTCATTTTTTTGTGGTTCAACTTACACAAATAAACACGGGCTTTGCACATTCACACACAAAAAATTGCTTAGTCCCCCCAAACTTAAAACAGTTGCACAATCTTACTTAAACACATTGCTAAACTCTTATACACAAACAAAAACTAAATTTTTAACTTACACAAATAAACACGGGCTTTGCACATTCACACAAAAAAAATGCTTAGTCCCCCATAGACTTGAACACTCACAATCTTACGGTGCTTTAATTGCCAAAGCCTTCCAAACCTGCACTGGGTCATTAGTCATACATAGGATCAGAGAGAAAAATATCTGCTTCAATATATAAAAAAAAATAATACAACTCTTGAATAAATAGTCCAACCACTTGGGCTGGACGGTAGAGCGACGGCCTTACTTCATGCAGGTCGACGTTCAATTCCCCGACCATCCAAGTGGTTGGGCCACCATTCCTTCCTCCCATCTTATTCCCAAATCCTTATCCTGACTCCTTCCCAGTGCTACATGGTCGTAATAGCTTGGCGCTTTCTCCTCATAGTTCCATTCCATTCCATTCCATTCTTGACTAAATAACTAGCATTAAGTTTTAAGTCAATCTAATATCCCCATCTCACGGCCCCCCGGAACTCTGCACATTTCCTGCCCTCCAACAAATTCCAAAGCCTTGCAAGAGTCCACTCCAGTCACTCACGCGGCAATAGACATGCTTTTCGCCCAACTGTATTTATTTAAAATAATACGTCAGATAGAAAGAGTTTCGCATTGCTATTATATTTACCTTATAAAGCCTCTCTATAAAAATGATATGCCACTGCGTATTATGATTGTTTTATATTGAATATTGCATAAATACTTACGCGATTTCATAAAAAAATATTTTAATGAGCCAGGTTTGGAAGGCTTTGGTTTTAAACTATTACTTGCTTCTTTTTTTTAATAAATAATGGAATTATTAACATTGACAAAGATTTACTCCTGAAATACGTTCTCTTTTAAGACTTTTATGTGCTATAAAGTTGTTGAGATTTTAAATACTTAGAGTACCAATCGTTAAAGTTTTTTTTTCCATCACAGAGAAAATCTTTTCTTTCTCCCACATGTTTCATCATTTGCACTGGATGCAGAGCAACCTTCGTGCAAGTCCTGACTCAGTTCCCCAACGTCCAAACTATTGGACATTGCAAATTTCACTAAATGATGCGGTATCTTAGTTGCCCCCCTCTAATTTTAGAGATTTTAATCTCTAAACATTTGAGTGCCAAGAACAACTCTCATGCAGGCCCGCGTTCAGTTCCCGACGTTCAAGCTTTTTGCTATAGTAAATGTCTCTAAATGAGGCGTTATCTCGCCCTGACTAACTGTTTTTGGCTCAATTGTAACCCATCCAGCCGCTGGATAGAAGGGCAGTGGGCCTGATAAAAAATAAAAACATAAATTGTTAGATCAGCCTCTAAATGAAGCCGTATCTCGCCCTGACCAACTGTTTTTAGCTCAATTGTAACCCATCCAGCCGCAGTCTGCTGGATAGAGGGGCAGTGGACCTGATAAAAATAAAAACATATAAATTGTTAGACTAGCTCTTTACATATGCTAGTTGCTTTATTTAGAAACTGCTACTGATGCGATGATGCAAGAGGAGCCAGTACACATCTATGGATCAACCAATAAAAGCAGTAAACTTCTAGATGTTACTACTGCTCAGCTTAGCCCCCCACTGGATGGGCGGCGGTGCGCAAGAAAAACAGATAAATTATGACACTAGCTCCCCACATATCCCAGTCTTGGTTTTAATTTAGAAACTGCACTTGCGGTCTTTCTCGTACCCCATTGTTGATGTGTGACAATGACCATTGGATTTTTCAGAACTAGCTCATTAAGATTGCGAAAACTTGCTTTAGCTAAATGAATTGTGTAGGTTCTGACTCTGAGGCCCATTATGCATTGCTGCAGCCCTTTCCGCTATTGCCCGCAAGATGGGAATGATTGATGAAGATTAAGCCACCCAAAAGGTGGCACGGGCATGAATAGCCCGTATGTGGTGGCCCTTTTGAGCCATTACCAGTATCAATAGCTGATACAGGAGATCTGTGGAGGTGCGACTGCACCTTGCGTGACGGGAGATGTCTCCCATGTGGCAAGATGGGAATAGGGGCTGCATTAATAAATGAATTAAAACTAACATTCAATTATATATTCTCAAACTTATGCAAAAAAAAAACTTTACAATCACATTTGCAAACTTGCACAAATTAATTTTGTCAATTTTGTTTGCTCATTTTTTGTTTGTTTTTCTTGCTTGAGCCAAAATGAATTGTTGGGTTCATTGCCAGCGTCCATTTCCCGCCGTGGTAACCCTTCCCACTACCCGCCCCACAAGATGGGTATGGGATTCATAATAAATGAACTAAACTAGCATTCAATTATATTCTCAACAAACTTATGCAAACCCCATACAATTACATTAGCAAGCTAACACAAATTCATTGAGCAAGTTTAACTATTCGCATACTTTGCGTCATTATATAATGGAATATGAAAAAGAAATTCGCAGAATTCAGAGATAACACCATCAATGAAGTCCAAGAAATACGCATGTACTTCATTCATAATGATGCGCTGCCAGGAATCTTAGCAAAGTAACCAAAATATTTGCTTACTGTATGTAGGTGAAGGATGCACATGACTCCGGTTAGGCGGTTGTGGAGTGAGACCTGCAACTGTAGACTTCCCATAGTCGTAAAAATGCCTTGCATAGAGACCGTTTGCAAGCCTCTTGTTGAATCACTTAGGGTGCATATATGTGTGTGTGTGTATGTAGCAGTGACAATCGCATAACAAGCTTTCAAGAGATTGTCACTTGCATAGCTAAACAATATGTAGGGTTCAGTTTCCAAACCAATTATGCGGCTCTCGAACCCTTTTCCCCTGCTATATGCAGGAGATCCCTTTTATTTTCAGCTAAAATATGCATTATATTCAGGGGGGGGGGGGGTTCGCCGTGTCATAGCACAACCAAAGCCCAATATACTCCCCTAAACTTTCCCTATCCCATCTAAATTAAAAAAATGCATTTCCAAAACCCAATATACAGCCAAAGCGTATTATACAACATCCCCAAGACCATTTCATAAGAGATAGTGCTGCAGCCCTCCAGGTAATTTCATCAAATTAAAGACAATTTCTACCATTTTTACCTAAATTTTGTTGTGTATGGCACAACCAAAAGCCCAATTTCCCAAAGCTTAAAAAAAACAGCCCAAGCTAAATATATTTAAATTTACTCCAGTTTAAAGACAAGTCCACCAAAAGTTATCTTCAATTATAAACAAAAAACTAAAACTGAATTTAAATGTAACTAATCAGGGGCTACACATAAGGGGCATAACTGGCAATCCCCTCACAGCGTTCAAGAGAGAACTGGATAAGCACCTTCAAAGGATACCTGATCAACCAGGCTGTGACTCATACGTCAGGCTGCGAGCAGCCGCGTCCAACAGCCTGGTTGATCAGTCCAGCAACCAGGAGGCCTGGTCGACGACCGGGCCGCGGGGACGCTAAGCCCCGGAAGCACCTCAAGGTAACCTCAGGGTAATCATATAAGAACCAAAGTTAAATTTCACTATCCCAACCAAACCCCCTACCCCACACCAGGAATAGGCCTGATTTGTTCAAGCCAAAGCCCAATTCACCTGAGTTTTCTCTATCTCATCTAAAAATAACGTTCATTTCCAATGCCCATTATCCAGCCACCACATATCCCCCATTCCCAAGACCATTTCATAGTGTTAGTGCTGTGGCCATCTACCTAATTTCCTCCCAATTAATGACAATTCCCTATTAAATATAGGGAAAATTATGTCAAATCATATCACAGCCAAAGCCCATTTCACCCAAGTTTCACCTATCCCATACAAATTTAGTGTGCATTTTCAATATCCAATATCCAGTTGCCCCATGTCACGCCCTATTACCAAGACTATTTCATAGTAATAGCGCATTGTCCTTCCAGCTATTTCCAAATATCCAGATGTGCTTATATATCATCATTCCTAGGAAACCAGTCCTATCCTAATGCAGCCAAGGCCAAATTTAGCCAAATGTATCCCAATTTACGACAATTTCCACCTAATTTATGACAATTTAATCCAATTTCCACCTAATTTATTACAATTTAATCCAATTTCCACCTAATTTTGCCCCAATTTATCCTAATTTAATCCAATTTCCACTAAATTTACCAGAGTTTGTCCGTTTCATAGCGTAACCAAAGCCTAATTTGACCAAGTTTCACCTATCCCATATAAATTTAATGTGCATTTTCAATATCTAATATCCAAGTGTCCTATGTCACGCCTTATTCCCAAGACCATTTCATAGTAATAGCACAGTGTCCATCCAGCTATTTCCAAATATCCAGATGTGTTTATATATCTTCAATCCTACGAAACCAGACCTAACCTAACACACAGCTAAGGTCAAATTTATCCCAATTTAATCCAATTTCCACCTAATTTGATCCAATTTATTCTAATTTAATCCAATTCCCGCCAAATTTACCCGAGTTTACCATTTCATAGCACAACCAAAGCCCCAATTTCACCAAGTTTCACCTATTACATATACTGCAAATTTAAGGCGCATTTTCAATATGCAGTCCAATATTCTCGGCTGTTTTTTTATTTGTTAGTTATGAATCTTTGTTAAATATTGTATTTCATATTCTTAGAAAAGTGTTTGTTTGGATATTAACCCAACTACCCTGTGCCCTAACCTGCGTGGATCTTTGCCGAATATTCCTGTCAATGTCAATTTCTGCCCGAAACGCTGCGTGTACTAGTGGCTTTACAAGAGTGTAAATACTGTACTATCCAATGTATTCTCACAAACCCAATGTACCTTCTTGTATATATATAAATAAATAAATAAATAAATGTTGGTTATGGACTCAACAACCCTGAAGCTAACCTGCCTTGACCCGACGTTAATTGTTGCACCTTCTTTTTTTGGGAGGAAAGTGATGTTTTTTTTTGCATCAACCCAACCGCCTTTGCCCATACCTCTGATACCAAGATCTTGGTTCCATATATGGTATCTTATTCTTGGGACACAGCCAATCCATCCCAACCTAACCTCTATTAACTATGGGTTTAAACTGGGTACCTTACCTACTTTGAGGTTACCTTGAGGTGCTTCCGGGGCTTAACGTCCCCGCGGCCCGGTCGTCGACCAGGCCTCCTGGTTGCCAGACTGATCAACCAGGCTGTTGGACATGGCTACTCGCAGCCTGACGTATGAGTCACAGCCTGGTTGATCAGGTATCCTTTAGATTGTAGATCAGGCATCGGGTAGATTGAAGTCACCAAGGAAAATAATATCTAGTACTGGGATATTTTCTATTTTGTGCACCTACTCTGTGAGTTCCTCAACCGATGCATCTGGCAGATTGAATATTAGAATAATAATAATTAGGTTTATTTTTTTTTTTACCTTGATTCCAAGCACCTCTATCACCTCATTGGTTGAGTTTAGTAGCTCTATGCATATAGTTCCTCTTTAATATACAGACCTACTCCTCCATTTGACCTAATTTCTCTTATCACATCTATATAGATTATAATTTGGAATCCAGATTTCACTATCCATGTAATCTTTCGTATGAGTTTCTGTGAATGCTCCAAATATTGAATTTGACTACTAGGCCATTTATGAACTTAACTTTATTTGTTGATTTTGACTTTAGGCCTTGTATGTTTGCAAATATGATTGATCTTCCATATTGTTTGTCACATCTGGTAGATTTTAGTAGTTCTCCCTCTTCACCCTGATCCAGGGTATACTGTTTTGGCAATGGTTCGTCCAGTTTTGGTAGTGGTACTGGTGCTGAGGAGTGTGGTAGTTTCTGTGGGGGTTGGGAGGGGGGTTCTTGAGATTATCTTGAGATGATTTCGGGGCTTTTTTTTTTTTTTTTAGTGTCCCTGCGGCTCGGTCCTAGACCAGGCCTCCACCCCCAGGAAGCAGCCCGTGACAGCTGACTGACACCCAGGTACCTATTTTACTGCTAGGTAACAGGGGCATAGGGTGAAAGAAACTCTGCCCATTGTTTTTCGCCGGCGCCCGGGATCGAACCCGGGACCACAGGATCACAGTCCAGCGTGCTGTCCGCTCGGCCGACCGGGGGGTGTAGTATAAGTGTGCCTGATGAGATATTGTTGTCCAGTTATATGCATTTCTCCCTCCCCATCTGTACTCCTGCAATGGTTCTGTCTGCCTGTTCCTCTCCTGTGTGTTCAACTTGGTTTCTGCCAGCCCCTAAAAAATTTCCAGTTGTTATACTGGACCTCCTTCAGTTATTACCGAGGTCCACAATAGCAGCGTGGATGGGCATGACATCAGGGTACAGTACACAAAACCAACGGGAATTTGGAAGAGCCAACCGGAAGCATGAATAATGAGAACGTGAGTGAGAAAAGAGAAAATAATTTTTTCTCACTAGTGAGAAAGAATGCAGAAATGGCATTGACAGTTCAAACAACACAGATGACCCCAAAACAGAGGGGGCCAAGGTAAGCACAGGTATAAACAACATAAAAAAAATATATATGGAAACATTATGCAAAGGGAATGTGTAAATATGGGCCCATTGGCACAAAATGCACAGTCATGCATCCCGGAAAATGCTGAAATATGTTGGGGAGAGGTATACTTTGTGTCGTTTTGTGACAGTGCAGATACTTCCACCCAAATCTATGCAAACTTTCAGTTGTTGAGAAAAAATGTTACGACCTTCAGTCTCCAGATTTCCATGCAATAGATACAAGATGAGAGGAGGTGCAGTATAATATATCTGGAAATTTTTTAGAGGCAAGCAAAAACAGAGTAGAACATACAAGAGTTCTAAGAGAACAGGTCATTGCAGAAATTCAGATGGGGAAGGAGAAATGCATGGGACGACTACAATTTGTCATCGGGCACATTTTTAATACACCCCCAACCCCATACAAACTACCACACAACACAGCATCAGTACCACGACCAAAGCTGGATGACCCATTGCCGAAACAGCAAACCCTGGATCAGAGTGGATAGGGGGGAGAACTACCTAAATTCACCAAAAGTGACATGCAATATGGAAAATCATTCATATTTGCAAACATTCAAGGCCTAAAGTTAACATCAAGAAATATAGTTAACTTCACAAATGTCCTAGTAGAGTCGAATTCAATATTTGGGGCATTCACAGAAATCCATATAAAATCTGGATCCCAAATTATAATATATATTGATGTGATAAGAGAAATTAGGTCAAATGGAGTATAGGTCTGTATATTAAAGCATATACATGAGGTCTATATATTAAAGATAAACTGGTATGCACAGAGCTACATAACTCAACCAATGAGGTGATAGAAGTACTTGGAATCAAGGTAGAAAAATAAACCTAATTATTATTATTCTAAATATACAAACCGCCAGATGCAATGATTGAGGAATAGTCGAGGTTGGCTTTCTGTAATTACCTAAGTGTAGTTACAGGATGAGAGCTACTCTCGTGGTGCCCTGTCTCCCCAGCACTCTTTGTCATATAATGAAATATATAATATATGAAAAATATATGAAAATAATATATGAAAAATAAATATATGAAATATAAATCTGTGGAACCAGATTTGGGATTGTGGTGCTCCCTTCAGCTGGTCAGTCTCCAGCAGGTCGGTTTTGGGCTCGTCCCACTTGGTAGGTGTTGGCTGCTCGTGGTTCCTCTGCTTTTATGCGGTTCAGTCTTGAAGGGCCATGGGGGGGGGGGACCCTCTTCTTTTTTCAACCCTTGGCGCCACATGTCATGGGAATTTCTGGTCATTTCCCACCTTTTGTAGGGCAGTTTGTCGGTCCCTTTCTTTATGGGGTTGGGTTTCATCCTGGTGGGCCTTTTCCTCTCTCCTCCATTGCGATTTTCTTGCATATGAGGGTTTCCAGTTTTGCCTGGGCTTTTTTGGGTGCCAGGGTGTGTACTTCGCTCGGTGCCCCTCTGTCCCCGGGTTCATCTTGTTCTGGCAGTCACCTGGGTCTTCTCATTTTCTGTCCATATCAGTTCCTACCTGTCGCCATGGAGTGGACTGCGAAGCCACCTCGTTCCTGTGGCTTTTCGAGAAGGTTTGGTGTCCGGCCGGGGATCTCTGTATTGGCATGGTCTCTGTGTCGGCATCTTGGCACCTTTCCCTTTTCGTAGCACTGTTTCCCATTTGTGAGGTCCTTGTGGTATGTATTTTTCAGCTGGATTGTTTGGGTTGGAGGTTTCTACACCTCTTCCCCGATCCACCTGTTGCACGTGGTCCTGGCATGACTAGAGTCCTATGGGGGGAAAGAGTGATCCTTCTGACTCCTTGGTTTCAGTCTTGGTTTCTGGCACTGCTTGCTGAATGTCCAAACTTTGCCATTTTTCTCTATCAGAAGGTTGGCATGGTGATATACTTTGCTGGTTCAACTTCCTCCACTCAATGCGTCCGAACTTTTTTTATGCGTCCTTATTCCCTTTCTGTGGTGATCTGTTGAATGGTTTGATGGTGTCCCTCCTGCGGTCTTCGAGGTAGCCGTATGAGGTGTCATGATGCTTGTTTCGTTAAGGGCTGGCTGGTACTTTAGGGTGTTTGATTTTTGTCTCATTTCCAAGTGGTTCTCATGGCTGTTTTTGGGTTCCGGCAGCCTGGTTGATAGGTTTGTGGAGTTTGGGTTCTATCTCAAGTGGCTGCTCCTTCCTTACTGGTTGCTGAGGCAGTAGAGCCAGCATTTTCCTACCTGGGGGTACTTAACCTCTATACTAACAAGGCTAGCTGTCTGCTTGCTTTCTTCACTCCTTAGTGACACACTTATGGAACCTACTCCATTTCTTTACTTCACGGAGAATTTTCGACTACGTGAGTGGATTTTCTGCATTGTCTTCCTCATTTTATTTAGTCTGTTCTCTGGTGGATTCTGGTTTTCCCAGCTTGTCTGGTCATGTTCCTGGTCACCTGGTGAAGTTTTTAGTTGGTTTCATCATGGGCTCATGTTTTACTGGGTCATGTTTGGGACCTTCGGTTGGTTCCTTGTCCTTACCTCTTGCAGCTCTGTTTTGCTTGGGTTTCTGGTACTGTTTGGTGCTTGTCCACCCATGCTGTTTTTCATGGTGATGGAGTCTGTGCTCTTATTCTTTTTTGTCCTCATACTTCCTTACCCATTCTTGCAGGGTGGTGGGGTGTGGCATGCTCGAGGGATCTTTCTGTGTTCTTGATTCTCTCTGAGTGTTTTCTTCTTTTTTCAGTTGTCACTGGTGTTTGCCTATTTAGTTTTGCTGTTCTCCTCCTGCTCCTGGCAGGGTTCCTGTGTTCTTGGTACAATACTTGGCAAATGTGCAGGAGTCTGTGTTTTGGGGTTGTGTTTTTTCCTCTGGGCTGTGTTTTTGCATTGTGCTCTTTTCTAGTATCTTTGTTTTGGCTGTTGTTCCTTGAAGTCTGTTTCAAGGTTCTCTGGATTCTTAGATGGATTCTGCATCCTCCTTGTGTGCTTGTTCATTCACTTTGGTTCTGGGAGTAGGGTGGTTTGTGGCTTGTATTTATCAGTCATCCCTGTATGATTGCTCGGTTTCTCTTTGCTGGGTACTCGGTGAGTTTGCCACAGCTTAATTCTTCTTCACCGGGTTCTGTGCTCATGCTCCAGTCCACCGCCCCTCGTTTTTTTTCTGCTGCGCGGGGTGCAGATGCTCTCTTGGGTTTGTTCTTTTTTTTCAAAATGTGGTGGTTGTTAGCCATTGTGATTGATTTTGTGTGTCATTTGGCTGTTCTCTGGTTATCCTCTGCAATCAGCTTGTCTCAAGTGGTCAATCAACTTGTTGGCTGTCTCGCATGGTTTCTGTCCTTTATGGCCTTGTTACTCAACCACATGCCCTTTAGGCTAATTGCCTTTCACCTGGCATGGTCTTGGTGGGGTGTGCCATGTTTTCCCTCTGGTTTGGCTGCTCCCTTTGGTGCTTCTTATCTAGGTGGTATGCTGGTGAGGGGGTTTCTCTGACTTGCTGTTGGCTGGCTCCTGGTTTGTGGTCTGTCAGCCAGGCTGTTAGACACTGCTGCTTGCAGTTGGATGTGTGAATCATAGCCTAGTTCATCAGGTATCTTTTGGAGGTGCTGAACAAGTTTTCTTTTGAACACCGTGAGAGGTCGGCTAGTTATTCCCTTTATGGTCTGTTAGCACGAGTGGTTTTGCTATTATCTCTGTTGTCTTCCCATCACTGCTTGTCTCTTTCTTCAGAGGTTTTTGGTCTCCCTCTGCCCCTGGTCAGTCTCCCCCTTTTGTTTTTTCCCTTGTAAGATTGCAACAGAGAATAACCATGGAAGCCATAATAGAAGATCAGTGTTGAATGTAATGAAACTTCTCTTTCTGGTGGGTCCTCGGTGACACCCTGTTGCTATCTTATTACTGAGAAGAAAAACAAAAAGGGGGACCCACCAGGGACAGGGAAGGAGAAGCCAAAAACTGCCGAACAAAAAGACAATCGGTGCTCGGGAACAGAAGAAACACCGGACAAAGGAACGAACACCCGAACAACATGCAAAACCAACACCAGGAACCCCTGTACTACTCTCCTTTCCATTAAGTTGCATCAGTTCATCATTGGTTGGCTTATGACTTGTGGGTTGTTGTGATCTGTTTGGAAATGCCTGATATTGCCAACTGGTGTTGTGGAGGGGTAACTAGTGGGTGAATGACTTAACTACTCTATGTCTCATTTTCAGAGTTGTTCAGATTTACCTTGCTGTTGTCCATTTTGCCTTGCTCTTCCTTTCAGGTGGCTTATTTCTCAGTTATAGTGATATAGTATCTCCAGCTCTCTGAGCCTCTCCGAGGAGACTGGGCTTTGGTCTCTGCTGTAACAGGATGTATGTGGATCAATATGGTTGGCTAGCAACAGTTGGCCACCAAGGACCCATTAGAAAGAGATGTTTCATTATATTCAATGCCAAGTTTTGTAATTTTCTTTACGTTTTGTATGCAAATTTGTCATTTTATAAGTGTTTTGAACAACCAGGAGAGTGACACCATTTATTAGTCACTTTCAGAATGTTAATGTACTTAAGTTAATTGTAAAGTTAATAGTGCACCTAAATTAATTCTTAACAATCATTGACAACAAAGGGTTGGAAATGCGTTGTCACGTTAGATATATGAAGAGTCACATAATGGTGTATACTGGTGAGAACTTTATGAGGATCTCGGGTAATAGAACCAGTGAGCCTTTTTGCAGTGTCTTCCATTCCTTTGCAAAGGAACATATTAGTGTGTGAGGGTATCCTCTAATCCAAACATTTAATATCTTTACTTACTATGGATGAAAGTACAAAATATAGATAGCTTATTTAGACCTAGGGCAGGTTTATGTTAGGTTTAGGGTTGGTCTGTTCCACATTTTTTGGCATGCCTTTTAGTATTATACTGTAAATTGTAAAAAAATATGAATTGTATTCTTTTGGTACAACATAACATACTTTGTACATTCTAGCCACAGTGACCATAGATTCCTTTATTGTTGGAGGATGAGTTGGTACAGGTGATAACCTCATAGATAACAGGTGATATCAACGAGTTGGTACATGTGATAACCTCATAGATAACAGGTGATATCAACGAGTTGGTACATGTGATAACCTCATAGATAACAGGTGATATCAATGAGTTGGTACAGGTGATAACCTCACTCACTAGTGTCATAAGTTTTTGTAGTACTGTGTATTAGATATAAATAGGATATCAATTTCTGCAATTCCAATGTATTACAGTACTGTGTTTAATAACCATGAGCTTCAGCTTGACTCCCTATTGAGGTAGTTTTTCTTCATATTATATATGAAAAAAATAGCCTATACTTGGCCACAACATTTACTTCAAAGTTGAAAGGTAAAGGTCATTAGCATGTAACATTTAATCCATATGTTCTATTGTTAGATATACAAACACATTCATGATTCTCACCCCAGGAAGATCAACTGAAATTCAAGCATGGTTTTTACATATAAGCCTAATATGAATAAACTGTTACTTTTACGAAGATATATTTCTAATAGTATCCCCTTAACGGCTCCTCACTGGAAGCATCCAAACCAGGTCTCCATGACCCAGGTGAACCTCCTGGAGACCATGACCACACTCTGGCCCCTTCACTTACGCTGCTGGTGTCTGAGGATCACATATCACCATACACCAAAACTAATCCCACCAGAATGCAAATTGGTACAGTACTTTGTACCAAGCAACTGCTTAGTCAAACTTGTGATCCTTACAATAATTAGGTAAATACAGTACAGGTAATCCTTGCCAAAGCAAAATTACCACGTAAGATACACTCTTCCATGACTATATGATAACCCAGGTGATCTAGGGTGTCTGCTAACAAACCAGCTCATTCAAGAGCTAGTGTGCAGTAGGGGGAGGGGGGTACACTATTCTATAGGGCTTTCTGTTTCCTAACAGCTTTAGGATAAGTAATATTGGCAATCCTTGGAACAACAACAACATTAAGGGTCCAAGACTTTTCAACCCTCCTGCTACACATAAGGGGCATAACTGGCCAGCCTCTCACAGTGTTCAAGAGAGAACTCTATAAACACCTCCAAAGAATACCTGATCAACCGGGCTGTGATTCATATATCAGCCACGTTCAACAGCCAGGTTGACCAGACGACCAACTGGGAAACCAGGCTGCGGGGCCTTTGATAACCGGAATCTCAACAAGGTAGCCACAAGGTAGTTAGGTAACATACGTACTCCTGTTTGGGGGTCAATGTTTGGCTATGTTAAATATTTAGCCTCACTTGTGTGCTATGTACCGCTTCCCTTGCATGTACGGAGTTGTTAGTTTGCCCATTGTAGCTAGTGCTATCTTTCCTGACAGGTAACTTACATTGCCCTTGCCCCTCCAGGGTTATCATCCAGACTGGATTCCATCTGGGTCGAGGGAGGGGGAAAGACCTTTTGTGCGTGCTCCGTTAAAATCGTGACTTTACCGGGATTTCTTACGCAGCTATGGATTACTGATTACAGACATCACAAAGTGCATAGTGACCCGTTGGAAAGTTGAATACAGTACAGTCATTAACATTGGAACTTTCTGTTTAATAGATAATAAACGGGAGACCACGTGGAAGTAGTGCCACGAGGCTCTGTGTACATGCGTGTAGGCGATATAAGGAAAAAATAGTGAACAGTGAAGTGGAATGGGTATCACAACACATATAAGTTGGAAGTGTTGGAGAATCGTGCATAGAATATTATAAATATAGAATATTAGAAATATAGAACAGTGGCAAGAGACAGCATCAGCTAGGCTGTGTTTACACAAGCCACGAGGCCTACCCCAGGGCACGTCCCTTAGTGATAATGTACGGACAATATATAGTGTAATATTGAAATGTGGACCTAGGAATCTATATAAATAAAAATGGAAATGTTCGTTTGTTCAAAATCTCTAATCTCCGAAAGTTCTTCACCGATTGTCTTGAAATTTTCACACGTTCCATTCACATCAGAGCGGGTTTTTATATACATACTATATAGATGTCACGTCTGTGACGGGAAAAACATGCTTCTCTTTAAAATCAAGAAGGTTAGGTCAGAGCAACCGGCACGTTTCCGTTCTCAATTTCCAGAAATTGATGTGAGAATATCCCTGCTGATGGATAGCTTTGCTGCTAGACACACATATTTTAGTTAATATTAACGTCTTTACGTGGCGCCACAAAGTAGAGTATTTCAGGCGAGCATTTATTTCGTCCGCTGGTGTCGATGTTTGCTTGAAATCTCCTGCAAGCAATATTAATGCGTTCACAAACGGTCTGGTGTTTCCATGCAAATCTTGCAATGATTGATCAAGAGCCTCGAGCCATTTTTTGTGGGCCATTGCTCATTCCATTTTTTTTTAAGAGAGAGATGTCAATTCTTTGTAATTTCTGGAAGAAAATTTTGCTCACAGTAGCCCATCTTCATAGTGTAATTTACAGTATTTCATTATAAGCAAGTTTTTAAACTTCTAGTGATTTTTATCACCCACTGCCCTCCCCTGAAGTTGTTTGTGCTCATCCACCAGTGTCTTAATTTATAAATAATTTCTGTTACTCTTTCTACACATTTTTCTGTAGTTCACAAATGTGGCCTCTTCTGCTTGATTTTGGCTTGAGGCCTCTTTTTCAGTGTGTGATTATAATACTCCCTCCCTCTTGTTTTTTCTTATCTTCAAATTTGTTTATAGTTGGCCACGTGATTTATGAACGCCTGTTACCGATTGGGATTTGTTTGGATAAAAAAGTTTGGATAACTGGTGGGACAAGCAGCAGTCTGAATAAAAATGTGCAATTAAGATGGAACAAGTTTGCCCAGTGAGCCGGTAGGCCGAGCGGACAGCACACTGGACTTGTGATCCTGTGGTCCCAGGTTCGATCCCGGGCGTCGGCGAGAAACAATGGGCAGAGTTTCTTTCACCCTATGCCCCTGTTACCTAGCAGTAAAATAGGTACTTGGGTGTTAGTCAGCTGTCACAGGCTGCTTCCTAGGGGTGGAGGCCTGGTCGAGGACTGGGCTGCGGGGACACTAAAGCCCCGAAATCATCTCAAGATAACCTCAAGAAGAGATTCCTCCCAAACAATAAGTTTACATTTGTGCAATGCTTTTCCCATGCCGGATGCTTTGGAAATGTTGAACGTGGGAGTTTCAATGAACTGCATGTTCAATGGCAATTTCATAGCCGAAGTAGCAGTTCTTTCACCTGGTAGCATTGTCGCAGCTATTCGGGATGATGCAAGAGCTAAGATTATGCCATTTTGGAATTGAAAAGCTGCCAGAATGAATCAAATTAGGAAGGTTTTACAGTTCCTCCTGGCGCATCTAAAAAGATTTCTCCAAACCCGTTATTGAGAGTTTGAATTATTTGACTGTAAATGCCTTTTCGCTCAAGCATTAGCTTAGGAATGTTTGATTGCCCATACGACAACAGATCGTTCAATTTTGTTCACGACGCAATTCTACATCGAACGAAGCAGCATCAGATCGATTCGGTGATAACATTTCCAATTGATTTAGAACTTTGTTCGCGATTTCTAAGCACAAATCTTCAGTCATTATCAACGCTTCGTTGTAGATTTCTGATGCAAAATCTATGTTCATATTTGAATTTTCCTTGTGTATTCGACGGATAATATCTTCAGCCATGATCGTGCGATTTGTATTTCTCCCATAACTCTGATGGAGACGAAGGAGAGCAGATGGTCAATATGATTGCAAACAATGCACGAATTTGATTTGGATGTGACGTGATGGACGAGTCATTAATTCATACATCCCAGTGTCGGTCGTTTTCCAATAAATTAAGAGCTTGACATGCACTACGGAAAGTGGCATAAGTTATGTCATTGACAAATCTCAATGGCTGGAAAGTCGTTGGACTGGGCCCTATATACCAACAGCATGCGAAGAAAGAAGCTCTCATCTTGATTAGGATGCACCGTGTGCAGTCTGCCTATCGTAGTTTATTTGAATATGCCAGGTTGTCCGTCGACTTGCTCTCCTTGTTTGCGTCTTTCAAATGATTTTCTACTCGCATTGTGTGTGTAATATGTAGGCACTTTCAAATACAGTAGTGTTTTCGCAAACGCGTCATTTTGACAGAACGCGAAGAAAGCAGTTAACGCTGTAGCCGATGGATTCATGGCTGTTTGTTGCACATTTGCAGCTCTGAAATAAACGTGTTACCCATTTTCTTGTTTTCAAAACAAAAACAAAAAACACTAAAGAAATATTTCAATTCACACGCAGATCAATCAACATAGCTCAAAATCACCACCAATTGCACTGAAAAATAAGAACAGTTAAAAAAACCAAATGAAAAACAGTGAAAAAAGAAACAAATAAGCTATACCCACGAAATGAACGGTATAGTAAACAACACAGCTCAATTCCAACGCAACGTCACACAAAACAATTAAATCAAAATGAAAATAAATAAAAATCTATGAAAATTAAATTTATCAATGTAATCGGGAACATTGAAATGGAATCGTAACATATTTTGTATATCGTGTATTGCTCTTACATGATGATGCTGTTTTTCCGAAAATGCATGTTTCCACCTATCACACGTGTGACATCTAAATAGTATGTATATAAAAACACGCAAGTATTCGAATGGAACGTTGTGTCAAAATTTCAAAGCAATCGGTGAAGAACTTTCGGAGATTACAACGTGTGTTGCTCATACGTCCTACAGATGGCGCAGTTTTTTAAAAAAAGCATGTTTTTTCCTGTCACAGGTGAGGCATGTATATATTAAGTATATACTAACACTTGCCTAATCGAATGCAATGTTGTCTCAAAATTTCAAAGCAATCAGTAAAAAGGTTTTGAAGATTTCCTTGACATGAAAAACACACGAAAAACACAGCTTTTAAAAAAAAGCATGTTTTTCCCCATCACCGACGGGACATCTATATAGTATGTATATAAAAACCAGCTCGGATGCGAATGGAACGTTATGTGAAAATTTCAAGGGAATCGGTGAAGAACTTTCGGAGATTAGCAATTTTGAACAAATGAACGTTTCCATTTTTATATATATAGACTAGCTGTACCCGGCCACGCGTTGCTGTGGCTCAGCAATGCATTTGCGTTGCTGAGACACAGCAACCTTTCTCTGTCTCCCAGTCCTCCCCATCATTCCCCTCCTCCTCCCAACCATTCCTCACTCCCTCGGCCCTTTTCCTCCCCATCATCCCCCACTCCAGCATCCCCTCGCCCTCCTAACCATTCCCCCCACTCCACCGTGCCCCTCGTCCTCCCCATTATTTCCCACTCCGTCCCCTCGTCCAACCTACTATTCCCTCCTCCTCTATCTCCTCGTCCTCCCCACTATCTCCCACTTCCCTCTCCCCTTGTCCTCCCCACCATTCCCCATTCCCCTTTCCCCTCGTCCCAACCATGCCCAACTCCCCTGTATCCTCGTCCTTCCCCACCATTTGCCCCTCCCCTGTCCTCTTGTCCCCCTCCCTACCATCCCCCTCTCCCCTCCCCTCGTCCTTCCCACCATTCCCCACTCCCTCATCTGATGATCAAATGATCTAAAGTTCCAATCAGAAAATTGGGAACATCAAATGATCTGGGGCTAGATTCACGAAGAAGTTAAGCAAACACTTACGAATCTGTACATCTTTTCTCAATCTTTGGCGGCTTTGTTTACACTTATTAAACAGTTAATGAGCTCCGAAGCACCAGGAGGCTGTTTATACCAACAACAACAGTTGATTGGCGAGTTTTCATGCTTGTAAGCTGTTTAATATATGTAACCAAAGCCATCAAAGATTGAGGAAAGATGTACAGGTTCGTAAATACTTGCATAACTGCTTCCTGAGTCTGGCCCCATATGTTTCCATCACTGAAATATAAGAAAAACAGTTTAAAAAACAAAATGAAAAACAATGAAAAAATAAAAAAATAAACTATACTCACGAAATAAACGGTATGGTAAACAACACAGCTCAATTCAAACGCAATGTCACACAAAATAATTGAATCAAAATGAAAATAAATCGTAATCTATGAAAATTCAATTTATCAATGAAATCAGAAACATTGAAATGGAATCGTAACACATTTAGTATAGCGTGTGTTGGTCTTCAGTGCAACAGATGGCGCTGTTTTTCAAAAATGCACGCTTTTACCTGTCACAGAGGTAGCAACTATATTGCAAATGGTGCAATGGATCAAATACGTAAGATTCAGATCCATTGAGATACGTAACTAAGATTACGTAAGATTCGTAAATACGTAAATACGTAAGATTACGTAAATAATAAATACGTAAGGTTCGTAAATACGTAGATTACGTAAGATTACGTAAATACGTAAGATTCAAGATCCATTGCAAATGGTGCAATGGATCAAATACGTAAGATTCAGGCCGAAGAAACCCTCACAGCTCAAAGTGACCTCCTTCAAAAGCTGGAAAAACAGATCAATCTCCCTCAGATTCACCAGGCGGCTTCCGAAGATGACCAAGAGCAACAACAACTTCATGACTCCCTGATAATTAGCTCTACTGATCTACCTGATGAACAACAAGGTGAGGATTGCTGTAACATAGCCAACACCCTAATTAATTCAAAGATCAGTGTCACTGTTCAAATCAAATCGGCTATTAGGATAGATAAAAACAATCCCCGTAACAGGAGAATGCTCATCAAACTTGCAAATCCCTCTGCGAAGTTTGACCTCATACAATCAGCTGCTAAGCAAAAAACCAACCTCTATATAAATGAGTGTCTTACAAAGCAGCGTGGATCCCTCCTCTACAGGCTGCGCCAAATTCGCAAACAAAAACCTGGTCTTATCAAGCAGTGTTACACTAGGAATGGAACGATTTTTGCGAAGAAAGAAGGTACAGGAAAAAGATATGAAATAAAATGTGACCAACAACTCCTGGCCTTCTTAAGTGATTGTGGTATATCTGAAAACCTGAACCCGACCAATGCCAGTACTTAAAATAACTCTTTCAGTGCCTGAGCCTAACCTAACTTAATCTAACTTTGTCTAAGGTGCTGTCTCTGCCTTACCATTTACCTAATGTTCTCTTATTCATATAATTTCCTAAATAATCCATCAAGTCTCCATGCACTTATGCAAGCATCTACCTCAGTTTCATTGTAAAATTTTACTCTTAAATCTAATCTTACCCTATTCCATTTATATTTTAAATTTATTTGTATTGATCTATGTCATTTATTGAAATCAATTATTGTTCTTGTTTTTGTTCTTTAAATTAAGTTCATACTAATTATAAGTTAAAACTAAGCTTAATAAAATTTATTATCTTTAAGATTATTTTACTTTACAATTATCATTTGTCAATTTTTTTGATATATTCATCTTGACAGTCTCTACTGATTTTTTGTTCTCTCCACCAAACTTGTGTATCCTCCATGGCTATCTAGTGACCTTAATTCTACCTCTAATTGTTTCAATTCTTTGTTTACTTGCATTTATTGTTGTGTTTTGCCATAATTATTCTCTAATTTAGCAGACTCAGTACTTTGTAAGCTCTTATTGTATTGTTATATTATTATATTGTTGTGTTTTGCTATAATTACTTTCTATTTTACAGCAGATTTGTTTTTCATCTGTTCATGTAATTGCTTATCTTATTGTATCGTGACATTCTTTTCTATATTGATATATATTATCTGTCTATTGTTACTTACAGTGTACCTGAGAGTACCTGTAAGCAATCTACCTCATTTTTCATTTTTGCTCAATTTGTTTTTTGTATTGCTTAGTCTTGTTTATATTTTTGTTTTGTATTTCTATATCTTGTGTTTTGTATAGTCCATGTTTATATGTTTTTTTCTTTAATCTCATTTATTACCTAGGTTTCCTAGCCTAGCCATACTCCCTTACTCCATTGTACCCCTGTAAGCCCCTTTTGTGTTTGTTTTGTACAGTATTGTGTACATTTTTTTTTCTTGTTTTTCCTGCAATCAGCTTTTTTTATGCAGTCAAGTATAGACCCAGAACTTAACCTCCTATCCACTATCTATGACAATAATCACTTTAATGATCTAAATTGCAGATATTTTGCAGCACATGATGTAAACAATGTATTAACTCATAATCACAATATCTCTGTAATCAATTTGAACGTTAGATTCCTAGGTAAACACTTCGATGATGTTAGTGCCTTGATTGAAGCTATTGACAACAAATTCTCTTTTATTATACTTACTGAAACATGGTTGAAAGAGGATACTACTCAACTCTTAAACATGCCTAACTACTCAGCAATTCACAACTGTCGTCAACTTCAGAGAGGTGGTGGCACTGCTCTTTACTACCACCAAGAACTAACATGCTTAAAAGAAATTAGAACTAGAGACTGCTATGTGGAGTATATCTTCGCCAGCTTCAGAGTCAAGGGTGCCGAGTCTATCCTGTCTGTGGGTGCAGTTTATAGAATTCCTAACACTGATGTGTCCGAATTCAACTCAAACCTTAGAAATCTAATACTTGATAACAGACTGAACAAAAACCACCTAATTATCTCAAGGGACTTTAATATTGACCTCTGCGAGCCAGAACACCCTACTGCTGTTTGCTTCCTCAACTGTATGAATTCCTGCTTCCTCATACCCTTAATCACTAGACCTACTAGAATCACTGATAGCACTGCCATGACTCTAGATCACATCTGGACAAACATAACCTCTCCGCTTACTTCAGGTATAATCACCGATAGCACTACAGACCATTACCCCACATTTCTCTTAACTAACATTAGCAAACCACCTCTTGAGTCAAGAGAGATACGTTTTAGACTACACAATGAAACTGCTATAGACAATTTTATAACTGCTACTGATAATGTCAACTGGGAGTCCGAGTTAGGTAACATAGAGGACATCAACCTAGCAGTTCAATCTTTTCTTCAAAAAACTCTTAGCCTTTATAATACCCACTGTCCTATGCTTACAAAACAAGTCACAACCAAAAGGCTTAACAATCCCTGGCTTACAAAGGGAATACTTAAATCTATTAATAAAAAACATGACCTTGAGAAGAAGTATAGGTTAGGAATTGTCTCCAAAGAATTCTCAAAGAATTACTCATTATTGCTATCTAAGATAATTAGACGAGCCAAAACTAAATACTACGAAGATAAATTTACCCAAATAAAGAGCAACATTAAACAAACTTGGAGAACAATTTCACAAATATTGGGATCAAAGAAGTCTTTAAATAACAAACCGACTCTCCTGTCTAATAACGATGGTCAGCTTTCAGCCTCTGATTCTGCTATTGAGTTCAATAGGTTCTTCTCTTCCATTGCTAATGATATTCCATCTTCCAGTACTGACATTAAGGACTATCTTACAGGGAACTATCCCCAGTCTCTGTACCTAAAGCCTATTAATTCCACTGACGTCAATGAGATAATCCTTTCCCTTAAAACCAAGTCTGGTGCCCTTGAGGAGATACCAACTTTAATCTACAAAAAGCCTCCAGATCTTTAGCCCCTGCTATTGCTTTGCTCTTCAACAAGTCACTTGAACTCCAAACCTTTCCAGATATTCTAAAAAAAGCGAGAGTAACGCCTGTCCACAAATGTGGTGATCTCACAGATGTTAACAACTACAGACCTATATCAATCCTGCCAAACTTGTCAAAAAATTTTGAAAAACTAATCTATAAGCAGCTTTACACATATCTAGCCAAACTCAATATACTTAGCCCTTGCCAATATGGCTTCAGGCCCAAAAAAAGCACTAACGATGCACTTATTAGTATGCTTAACTCGATTCATACAGCTCTTGATAAAAATGAGTTCCCTGTTGGGTTATTTGTGGACCTGCGTAAAGCTTTCGATACTGTCAACCACCAAAACCTTCTTCTTAAATTACATCATTATGGTGTCAGAGGACACTCCCTACAATACCTCAAATCCTACCTTACTGACAGGCTCCAATGTGTTTCTGTGAATAATACAATTTCTCCCACCCTACCCATCAACATTGGTGTTCCCCAGGGCAGCATACTTGGCCCTCTCCTCTTTCTCATCTACATTAATGACCTTCCAAATGCCTCCCAACACCTCAAACCAATTCTATTTGCTGACGACACAACCTTCATTTACTCCAGTCCTGATCCCCTTGCTCTAAATGCCACAGTAAATACTGAGCTAAATAAAGTCCATCTGTGGCTAACTGCCAACAAACTCACCCTTAACATTGACAAAACTTTCTATATTCTGTTTGGCAATAAATCCTCTAATCAAATAAATCTCAAAATAAACAATACCCAAATTTGTAACAAATTAGATGGCAAATTCCTTGGCATTCTCATTGACCACAAGCTGAATTTCCAGGGACACATTCTAAACATATCAAAAAAAGTTTCAAAAACTGTGGGCATTCTTTCTAAGATCAGATATTATGTACCACGCCCTGCCCTGGTGACTCTCTATTACTCCCTTATCTATCCATATCTCAACCATGGTATTTGTGCTTGGGGCTCTACTACCCAAAATCACTTACGTCCTCTAATTACTCAACACAAAGCTGCTATTAGGACAATATCCAATTCTGGCCCCAGACATCACTCGGTACCCCTACTCAAATCTCTGAATATGTTAGACATTAAGTCACTGCACATTCTCTCATGTGTATTATACATATATAAAACGCTAAACTATAATGCCAATCCTGATCTCAAAAGCTTCATAGAAGGTTGTAACAGAACCCATGAGCACCACACCAGAAATAAATACAGTTTTGATATTCCTAGAGTACAACTTAATCAAACCAGAAATGCTCTACAAATCAAGGGGCCCAGAATGTGGAATGACCTTCCCAACCATGTTAAAGACTGTACCTCTCTCAACCAGTTTAAGTTAAAAACGAAGCTATACCTAATAAATTCCCTGTAACCTACCTTACCCCTCTATTGTCAACCCATGTATGTTTTTTGTTTTGTTTTTTGTTTTTCAAATCTACGCTGTTTGAATGTAATTTTCTGTAATAATTTGTAATTGTATTTGTGCTGCTTTTTCAACAATGTTCCCCCCTCTTTTACCTCTATTTTTATTTGTACTCAACAAATTTTATTCTTTTTACCCATTAGTTTTAAGCTATAGACATTAGTGTTTTTTCCTGCCCGAAACGCTTTGCGTAATAGTGGCTTTAGGCATTGTATGTACTAGCTCTATCTATAAAGCCAACAAACTTTGTAAAATCTCTTTATGTATGTACCTTTACCTAAATAAAAATTATTATTATAATTATTATTATTATTATTATTATTATTATAGTAGGTATATAAAATCATGCGCGTATTTGAATGGAACGTTGTGTCAAAATTTCAAAGCAATCGGTGAAGAACTTTTGGAGATTACAGCATGTGATGCTCTTACGTCCATCAGATGGCGCTATTTTTCAAAAAAAAGCATGTTTTTTCCTGTCACAGGTAAGGCATGTATATAGTAGGTATATAAAAAGACGTTCTTTTTCGAATGCAACATTGTGTCAAAATTTCAAAGCAATCGGTAAAAGGTTTCGAAGATTTCCCTCACATGAAAAACACAGTTTGTTAAAAAATCATGTTTTTTTCCCGTCACAGACGTGACATCTATACAAAATGTATATAAAAACCCGTTCTGATGCGAATGGAACGTTGTCTGAAAATTTGAAAGCAATCGGCGAAGAATTTTCGGAGATTATCGATTATGAACAAACGAACATTTCCATTTATATATATACTAGCTGTACCTGCCACGCGTTGCTGTGGCTCAGTCTGGTTAAATGAAAAAGAAGGAAAAGAGAAAATGCACGTTTCTAACATGTTTAATTTCACAATGCTTGTGGGTATACAATATTTTTTCTTGTTCCACTGTCTGTGAAGATATAGAGATTGTCTGATTGCCGACTCTAGAACACGTAACATATAATTGTCCATGTGAAAAGCAATCCCTGTCTAGATCTAATCCTCACAATTCTAAGCATTAGCCTTGAGCCTTGTTGATGGTGATTGCAAATGCCAAATGGATTGGGAATTACAATCTCTTAAATTGAAATGGCAAATCCGTTGGAATCATAGGAATGTGAGGAATGAGGACATCTTCACCTTTGAAAGGTCCTGTCAAAGTTGTTGCTTCTACGACGTTGCCGAATAATTTTTTACTGCAAGCCGCGTGCCATTGCTAAGCTTTGGCTGGTTGATATTTCATAATATGATAATTGGCACGCCGAATTTTAATTGCAATTTGTGCGGTGGTGGTATCCCTGGCAGATCGAGTGAATTAAAAAAGTTTCTGTTGGATAATTAACCGTTTCATCTGCTTTCACCACAGTGTCGACGGACTTGTATGTGACTGCCACGTTTCCGTTCCCAATTTCCAAAAATTGAAGTGAGATTATCTCAGCTGATGAGTCATTTTGCAGTTGGACGCGTATATTTGTAGTTAACATTAACATCTTTAAGTAGCGCCACAAAGTAGAGTATTTCAGGTAAGCATTTATTTCGTCCGCTGGTGTCGATCGAGGAATTACAGGTAATGTTTGCATGAAATCTCCTGCAAGCAATAATAATGCGTTCCCAAATGGTCTGATGTTTCCATGCAAATCTTGCAATGATCGATCAAGAGCCTCGAGCGATTTTTTGTGGACCATTGTGCATTCATCCCGAACAATAAGTTTACATTTCTGCATTACTTTTCCCATGCCGGATGCTTGGGAAGTGTTGCACGTGGGAGTTTCCATGAATTGCATGTTCAATGGCAATTTCAAAGCCGAAGTAGCAGTTCTTCCATCTGGTAGCAATGTCGTCGATATTCCGGACGATGCAAGAGCTAAGGTTATGCCATTTTGGGATCGAAATGCTGCCAAAATCAATCTAATTAGAAAGGTATTACAGTTCCTCCTGACGCATCTTAGAAGATTTCTCCACCCAGTTATTGACAGTTTGAATTATTTGATCGTAAATGCCTTTACGCTCAAGCATTAGCTTAAGAATATTTGATTGCACATACGACAACAGATCCCCCGTGTTGTAATTTTGTTCACGACGCAATTCTACATTGAACGAAGCAGCAGCAGATCGATTCAGTGATGGCCTTCCCAATTGATTGAGAACTTTGTCCGTGATTTCTAAGCACAAATCTTCAATCATTATCAACACTTCATTTTAGAATTCTGCTGTGAAATTCATGTTCGTATTTGAATTTTCCTTGCGTATTCGACGGACAATATCTTCATCCATGTGCGATTTGTGTATCTCCCATACTCTGTTGGAAATGAAGGAGAGCCGGTGGTCAAAATGATTGCAAACAATGCACGAATTTGCTTTGGATGATACGTGTTGGACGTGTTAATAATGCATACATCCCAGTGTCGGTCGTTCTTCAATAAATTCAGAGCTTGACATGCACGACGGAAAGTGGCATGTGTTACGCTGCTGATAAATCTCAATTGCTGGAAAGACGTTGGACCGGGGACATTTACCAATAGCTTGTGAAGAAAGAAGCATTCATCTTGATTGGAATGCAAGGTGTACAGTCTGCATATCGTAGTTTGTTTGAATATACCAGGTTGTCCATCGATTCGCTCTCCTCGTTTACGTCGTTCAAATGATTTTCTAATGGCATTCCATGTGTAATACGTAGGCTCTTCCGAATACAGCAATGTTTTTGCAAACTCGTCATTTTGACATAACGTGAATAAAGCAGGTAATGTTGTTGTATCCGGTGGAATCATAGCTGTTACATATTTGCAGCTAGGAAATAAACGTGTTGTCCATTTTCTTGTTTTCAAAACAAAAACAAAAAATACTAACGAAATATTTCAATTCAAAGGCCGATCAATCGACACAGCTCTATTGCACTGAAAAATAAGAAGAACAATTAAGAAAACGGAATGAAAAACAACGAAAAAAGAAACAAATTAGCTATACCCACAAAATCAACGGTAAGGTAAACAAAACAGCTCAATTCCAACGCAATGTCACAGAAAGTAAGTAAAACAAAATTAAAATAAATCAAAATCTATGAAAATTTAATATATCACTTCAATCGGAAATATTTAAATTGAATTGTAACATATATTGTATCGTATGTTGCTCGTACATGCAACAGATGGCGAAGTTTTTCAAAACATGCATGTTTTTACCTGTCACAGTTGTGGCATGTAAATAGTAGGTATATCAAAACACACACAGGTATTCGAAAGGAATGTCGTGTCAAAATTTCAAAGCAATCGGTGAAGAACTTTCAGAGATTACAGCGTGTGTTGCTCATACGTCCTACAGATGGCGCTGTTTTTCAAAAAAAGCATGTTTTTTCCTGTCACAGGTGAGTCATGTATATAGTAGGTATATAAAAACACTCGACTATTCAAATGCAATGGTATGTCAAGATTTCAAAGCAATCGGTAAAGAGGTTTCGAAGATTTCCCTCACTTGAAAACCACACGATAAACACAGCTTTTCAAAAGAAGCCTGTTTTTTCCCGTCACAGACGTGACATTTATATAGTATGTATATATAAACCCGCTCAGATGTGAATGGAACGTTGTGTGAAAATTTCAAGGCAATCGGTGAATAACTTTCGGAGATTAGCGATTTTGAACAAACGAACATTTCCCTATATATGTGTATATATATATATATATATATATATATATATATATATATATATATATATATATATATATATATATATATATATATATATATATATATATATATATATATATATATATATATATATATATATATATATATATATATATATATATATATATATGTGTATATATATATATATATATATATATATATATATATATATATATATATATATATATATATATATATAAATATATATATATATATATATATATATATATATATATATATATATATATATATATATATATATATATATATATATATATATATATATATATATATATATATATATGACAATGTCAGACCACGGAGGAAAATGAAACAGGAATTTCCTTAAGTACTTTCGTATATTAAATACATCTTCAGAAGGAATGATTTTACAGATCGAGTGATGGGTATAAATAGGCAGGAGAGAGTGGTGAAGTAAGGTGAGGTACAATACTTGGACAACGCAGACGGCCCATTGGCCCATCAGATGCACCCAATTGGCCCATCCGATGTAGCCCAATGGCCCATCTGATACAGCAGACATACAAGCATAATACATAGGTAATTTATAACATAAAGAGGTAAATATATACAATGAATTAGTGAGACAACAAATTCTTAATCACGTGTTTATTTTCGTGATATACACACACACATATATATATATATATATATATATATATATATATATATATATATATATATATATATATACATATATATATATATATATATATATATATATATATATATATATATATATATATATATATATATATATATATATATATATATATATGTCGTACCTAGTAGCCAGAACACACTTCTCAGCCTACTATTCAAGGCCCGATTTGCCTAATAAGCCAAGTTTTCATGAATTAATTGTTTTTTGACTACCTAACCTACCTAACCTAACCTAACCTAACTTTTTCGGCTACCTAACCTGACCTAACCTATAAAGATAGGTTAGGTTAGGTTAGGTGGGGTTGGTTAGGTTCGGTCATATATCTACGTTAATTTTAACTCCAATAAAAAAAATTGACCTCATACATAATGAAATGGGTAGCTTTATCATTTCATATGAAAAAAAATAGAGAAAATATATTAATTCAGGAAAACTTGGCTTATTAGGCAAATTTGGCCTTGCATAGTAGGCTGAGAAGTGCGTTCTGGCTACTAGGTACGACATATATATATATATATATATATTATTAAATATGACCGAAAAAGTAAGATTAATAATTCTAACACGAATTTTCTCAATCTTTCGTACATTACGCTTCACTGTTGGAGGTAAATAAAAAATCACTTCTCCAAAATTCATTTTTATTTCTAGTCTGACGCGACACGGGCGCGTTTCGTAAAACTTATTACATTTTCAAAGACTTCACAAATACACAAGTGATTAGAACTAGCGTTTCCCTGATTTTATATCTACATTTGAGTGAGGTGGGAAGGGTGATGTGGCATTACATTTGAGTGAGGTGGGAAGGGTGATGTGGCATTAACACAAGACAGAACACTAGAGGATATTAATAGGGTATTAAAAGTATCAACACAAGACAGAACAGAAACAATGGGTATTGAATAGAAGTGTTTGTAGAAAGCCTATTGGTCCATATTTCTTGATGCTTCTATATTGGAGCGGAGTCTTGAGGTGGGTAGAATATAGTTGTGCAATAATTGGCTGTTGATTGCTGGTGTTGACTTCTTGATGTGCAGTGCCTCGCAAACGTCAAGCCGCCTGCTATCGCTGTATCTATCGATGATTTCTGTGTTGTTTACTAGGATTTCTCTGGCGATGGTTTGGTTATGGGAAGAGATTATATGTTCCTTAATGGAGCCCTGTTGTTTATGCATCGTTAAACGCCTAGAAAGAGATGTTGTTGTCTTGCCTATATACTGGGTTTTTTGGAGCTTACAGTCCCCAAGTGGGCATTTGAAGGCATAGACGACGTTAGTCTCTTTTAAAGCGTTCTGTTTTGTGTCTGGAGAGTTTCTCATGAGTAGGCTGGCCGTTTTCCTGGTTTTATAGTAAATCGTCAGTTGTATCCTCTGATTTTTGTCTGTAGGGATAACGTTTCTATTAACAATATCTTTCAGGACCCTTTCCTCTGTTTTATGAGCTGTGGAAAAGAAGTTCCTGTAAAATAGTCTAATAGGGGGTATAGGTGTTGTGTTAGTTGTCTCTTCGGAGGTTGCATGGCTTTTCACTTTCCTTCATATGATGTCTTCGATGAAACCATTGGAGAAACCGTTATTGACTAGGACCTGCCTTACCCTACAGAGTTCTTCGTCGACTTGCTTCCATTCCGAGCTGTGGCTGAGAGCACGGTCGACGTATGCGTTAACAACACTCCTCTTGTACCTGTCAGGGCAGTCGCTGTTGGCATTTAGGCACATTCCTATGTTTGTTTCCTTTGTGTAGACTGCAGTGTGGAAACCTCCGCCCTTTTCCATGACTGTTACATCTAGAAAAGGCAGCTTCCCATCCTTTTCCGTCTCGTAAGTGAAACGCAGCACTGAACTCTGCTCAAATGCCTCCTTCAGCTCCTGCAGATGCCTGACATCAGGTACCTGTGTAAAAATGTCGTCAACATACCTGCAGTATATGGCCGGTTTCAAGTTCATGTCGACTAAGACTTTTTGCTCGATGGTACCCATGTAGAAGTTTGCAAACAGGACACCTAGGGGAGAACCCATGGCGACCCCATCTACTTGCTTATACATGTGCCCATCCGGGCTCAAGAAGGGTGCCTCTTTAGTACAAGCTTGGAGTAGTTTCCTCAGAATACTTTCTGGCATGTCAAGAGGAGTACAGGCTGGATCACGATACACTCTGTCGGCTATCATTCCGATTGTCTCGTCCACAGGTACGTTGGTAAACAGCGATTCTACGTCCAACGAGGCTCTTATCCCTGTGGCCCGTGCGCCCCGCAGTAAGTCCACAAATTCCTTTGGAGACTTCAGGCTGAAGGCGCAAGGAACATAAGGAGTCAGCAGGCCGTTGAGTCGCTTCGCCAGTCTGTACGTGGGTGTGGGTATCTGGCTAATGATTGGCCGAAGTGGGTTTCCAGGCTTGTGCGTCTTGACATTTCCATACGCATATCCAGGTTTATATTCCCCAATGATCTTTGGCAGGTGGAGTCCGGATTTCTTGGCGTTTACAGTTTCGATCAGTTTGTTGACCTTTGCTTTTAATTCGGCTGTAGTGTCCTTCGTTACCCTTTGGAACTTAGTTTGGTCAGAGAGTATGATGTTCATTTTCGCCAGATATTCGTCTTTTTTAAGAATGACATATATTGGCGACTTGTCACCTCTCCTGACAACTATCTCCTTGTTCTCACGAAGGCTTTTAGCTGCCGCTTTAAGCTCGGGGGACAGTATGGTGCTTCTGTAGTTGCCTCGATTCTTTCCTCCTTCTGCAATAAGTTCTGCTTGTAAGGTATCTTTGGTAGTGACCTTCTTTTGTGTCTCGAGGTCGAATATGTCGTCCAACAGAATTTCCAACTCTACTTTCCGGGCCATTTCACTCGGTCTGGACATAACATGACAGTTTATGCCCAGATTTAGGAGAGTGACTTGGTCCTCAGTGAGGTTAATTCCTGCAAGGTTCAGGAAGCCATCTCTTGGTCGTGGAATTGCCATAGGTCCTCCATATAATGTTGTAAGTTTCTTGATAATCCTTGTTTCAGTGCTGAGGTGATGTTGGTCTGTGAGGATGTCGAGGTGTTGTTCAATGCGGGTACGGATACTATGGTCGATGTTGCTATTTCTCCACTCGTTTGTAGCATGAAGTAGTTGCGTTTTGTTGTCTTTGATTTCATTCTCTGCCTTGTATATCTGATCACGAATCAGATCCTGGCGATATTTTATCGTGAAGGCTTGATTCCTTGCTGCTGGGTCGTGCACTTTAACATTAGTATATTTTGGTAGCAGTCTTTCCTGTAGACATATATTATTAAATATGACCGAAAAAGTAAGATTAATAATTCTAACACGAATTTTCTCAATCTTTCGTGCATTACGCTTCACTGTTGGAGGTAAATCAAAAATCACTTCTCCAAAATTCATTTTTATTTCTAGTCTGACGCGACACGGGCGCGTTTCGTAAAACTTATTACATTTTCAAAGACTTCACAAATACACAACTGATTAGAACTAGCGTTTCCCTGATTTTATATCTACATTTGAGTGAGGTGGGAAGGGTGATGTGGCATTACATTTGAGTGAGGTGGGAAGGGTGATGTGGCATTAACACAAGACAGAACACTAGAGGATATTAATAGGGTATTAAAAGTATCAACACAAGACAGAACAGAAACAATGGGTATTGAATAGAAGTGTTTGTAGAAAGCCTATTGGTCCATATTTCTTGATGCTTCTATATTGGAGCGGAGTCTTGAGGTGGGTAGAATATAGTTGTGCAATAATTGGCTGTTGATTGCTGGTGTTGACTTCTTGATGTGCAGTGCCTCGCAAACGTCAAGCCGCCTGCTATCGCTGTATCTATCGATGATTTCTGTGTTGTTTACTAGGATTTCTCTGGCGATGGTTTGGTTATGGGAAGAGATTATATGTTCCTTAATGGAGCCCTGTTGTTTATGCATCGTTAAACGCCTAGAAAGAGATGTTGTTGTCTTGCCTATATACTGGGTTTTTTGGAGCTTACAGTCCCCAAGTGGGCATTTGAAGGCATAGACGACGTTAGTCTCTTTTAAAGCGTTCTGTTTTGTGTCTGGAGAGTTTCTCATGAGTAGGCTGGCCGTTTTCCTGGTTTTATAGTAAATCGTCAGTTGTATCCTCTGATTTTTGTCTGTAGGGATAACGTTTCTATTAACAATATCTTTCAGGACCCTTTCCTCTGTTTTATGAGCTGTGGAAAAGAAGTTCCTGTAAAATAGTCTAATAGGGGGTATAGGTGTTGTGTTAGTTGTCTCTTCGGAGGTTGCATGGCTTTTCACTTTCCTTCTTATGATGTCTTCGATGAAACCATTGGAGAAACCGTTATTGACTAGGACCTGCCTTACCCTACAGAGTTCTTCGTCGACTTGCTTCCATTCCGAGCTGTGGCTGAGAGCACGGTCGACGTATGCGTTAACAACACTCCTCTTGTACCTGTCAGGGCAGTCGCTGTTGGCATTTAGGCACATTCCTATGTTTGTTTCCTTTGTGTAGACTGCAGTGTGGAAACCTCCGCCCTTTTCCATGACTGTTACATCTAGAAAAGGCAGCTTCCCATCCTTTTTCGTCTCGTAAGTGAAACGCAGCACTGAACTCTGCTCAAATGCCTCCTTCAGCTCCTGCAGATGCCTGACATCAGGTACCTGTGTAAAAATGTCGTCAACATACCTGCAGTATATGGCCGGTTTCAAGTTCATGTCGACTAAGACTTTTTGCTCGATGGTACCCATGTAGAAGTTTGCAAACAGGACACCTAGGGGAGAACCCATGGCGACCCCATCTACTTGCTTATACATGTGCCCATCCGGGCTCAAGAAGGGTGCCTCTTTAGTACAAGCTTGGAGTAGTTTCCTCAGAATACTTTCTGGCATGTCAAGAGGAGTACAGGCTGGATCACGATACACTCTGTCGGCTATCATTCCGATTGTCTCGTCCACAGGTACGTTGGTAAACAGCGATTCTACGTCCAACGAGGCTCTTATCCCTGTGGCCCGTGCGCCCCGCAGTAAGTCCACAAATTCCTTTGGAGACTTCAGGCTGAAGGCGCAAGGAACATAAGGAGTCAGCAGGCCGTTGAGTCGCTTCGCCAGTCTGTACGTGGGTGTGGGTATCTGGCTAATGATTGGCCGAAGTGGGTTTCCAGGCTTGTGCGTCTTGACATTTCCATACGCATATCCAGGTTTATATTCCCCAATGATCTTTGGCAGGTGGAGTCCGGATTTCTTGGCGTTCACAGTTTCGATCAGTTTGTTGACCTTTGCTTTTAATTCGGCTGTAGTGTCCTTCGTTACCCTTTGGAACTTAGTTTGGTCAGAGAGTATGATGTTCATTTTCGCCAGATATTCGTCTTTTTTAAGAATGACATATATTGGCGACTTGTCACCTCTCCTGACAACTATCTCCTTGTTCTCACGAAGGCTTTTAGCTGCCGCTTTAAGCTCGGGGGACAGTATGGTGCTTCTGTAGTTGCCTCGATTCTTTCCTCCTTCTGCAATAAGTTCTGCTTGTAAGGTATCTTTGGTAGTGACCTTCTTTTGTGTCTCGAGGTCGAATATGTCGTCCAACAGAATTTCCAACTCTACTTTCCGGGCCATTTCACTCGGTCTGGACATAACATGACAGTTTATGCCCAGATTTAGGAGAGTGACTTGGTCCTCAGTGAGGTTAATTCCTGCAAGGTTCAGGAAGCCATCTCTTGGTCGTGGAATTGCCATAGGTCCTCCATATAATGTTGTAAGTTTCTTGATAATCCTTGTTTCAGTGCTGAGGTGATGTTGGTCTGTGAGGATGTCGAGGTGTTGTTCAATGCGGGTACGGATACTATGGTCGATGTTGCTATTTCTCCACTCGTTTGTAGCATGAAGTAGTTGCGTTTTGTTGTCTTTGATTTCATTCTCTGCCTTGTATATCTGATCACGAATCAGATCCTGGCGATATTTTATCGTGAAGGCTTGATTCCTTGCTGCTGGGTCGTGCACTTTAACATTAGTATATTTTGGTAGCAGTCTTTCCTGTAGACATATATTATTAAATATGACCGAAAAAGTAAGATTAATAATTCTAACACGAATTTTCTCAATCTTTCGTGCATTACGCTTCACTGTTGGAGGTAAATCAAAAATCACTTCTCCAAAATTCATTTTTATTTCTAGTCTGACGCGACACGGGCGCGTTTCGTAAAACTTATTACATTTTCAAAGACTTCACAAATACACAACTGATTAGAACTAGCGTTTCCCTGATTTTATATCTACATTTGAGTGAGGTGGGAAGGGTGATGTGGCATTACATTTGAGTGAGGTGGGAAGGGTGATGTGGCATTAACACAAGACAGAACACTAGAGGATATTAATAGGGTATTAAAAGTATCAACACAAGACAGAACAGAAACAATGGGTATTGAATAGAAGTGTTTGTAGAAAGCCTATTGGTCCATATTTCTTGATGCTTCTATATTGGAGCGGAGTCTTGAGGTGGGTAGAATATAGTTGTGCAATAATTGGCTGTTGATTGCTGGTGTTGACTTCTTGATGTGCAGTGCCTCGCAAACGTCAAGCCGCCTGCTATCGCTGTATCTATCGATGATTTCTGTGTTGTTTACTAGGATTTCTCTGGCGATGGTTTGGTTATGGGAAGAGATTATATGTTCCTTAATGGAGCCCTGTTGTTTATGCATCGTTAAACGCCTAGAAAGAGATGTTGTTGTCTTGCCTATATACTGGGTTTTTTGGAGCTTACAGTCCCCAAGTGGGCATTTGAAGGCATAGACGACGTTAGTCTCTTTTAAAGCGTTCTGTTTTGTGTCTGGAGAGTTTCTCATGAGTAGGCTGGCCGTTTTCCTGGTTTTATAGTAAATCGTCAGTTGTATCCTCTGATTTTTGTCTGTAGGGATAACGTTTCTATTAACAATATCTTTCAGGACCCTTTCCTCTGTTTTATGAGCTGTGGAAAAGAAGTTCCTGTAAAATAGTCTAATAGGGGGTATAGGTGTTGTGTTAGTTGTCTCTTCGGAGGTTGCATGGCTTTTCACTTTCCTTCTTATGATGTCTTCGATGAAACCATTGGAGAAACCATTATATATATATATATATATATATATATATATATATATATATATATATATATATATATATATATATATATATATATATGTCTTACCTAGTAGCCAGAATGCACTTTTTGGCCTACTATGCAAGGCCCGATTTGCCTAATAAGCCAAGTTTTCCTGAATTAATATATTTTCTCTAATTTTTTTCTTATGAAATGATAAAGCTACCCATTTCATTATGTATGACGTCAATTTTTTTTATTGTATTTAAAATTAACGTAGATATATGATCGAACCTAACCAACCCTACCTAACCTAACCTAACCTATCTTTATAGGTTATGTTAGGTTAGGTAGCCGAAAAAGTTAGGTTAGGTTAGGTTAGGTAGTGGAAAAACAATTAATTCTGAAAACTTGGCTTATTAGGCAAATAAGTTGTGCATTAAAGAATGTAAATTTACCTTTAATAATGAGTATTATTTACAGACTTTTGGAATGGCAATGGGGAATCCTCTATCGCCATTGCTCTCAAACCTGTACATGGAATTCTTCGAAAAGAAATTTGTTTCAAAAATAACTCCTGGAATCATTCCTTGGTTTAGATATGTTGATGATATCTTGTGTATTTGGCCTTCAGATGTAAACACAGACGAATTTGTAGCCAAACTTAATGACCAAGTCACCTCCATAAAATTTACTATGGAGACTGAAATTGATAAATGTTTGCCATTCTTAGATGTGCTTATTCATAGGGAAAACTCTTCATTAAAGTTTAGTATTTACAGAAAACCTACGAATAATTTATCTAATGTTCATTATTTTTCAGGGCATAAATACAATGTAAAAAAGTCAATTTTTTCTTCAATGTATCTAAGAGCTCTTCGAGTTGTGAGTCCAGAATTCTTAGACGAAGAATTTAAGAATATTGATTCGATTGGTCTTAAGCTTTGTTACCCACTGAATTTTTTGGAAGTTTGTCGTAACAAAGCACGTCGTACATATTATAATAATGTATGCAGTGAAAGGATTCGCCCAAAGAATGTGTTATGTTTACCATATTTCTCTGGGTTTGAGAATATTGTCAAGGCCTTGAAACTTTTTAATATAGATGTATTGTTTAGTTACGAAAACACTATTGGTAAGCTATTAGTTAGGAACAGCCCTCGTAGTGATAATTGCGTCATTTATAAAATACCTTGTAAGGAATGTAATAAGTTCTATGTCGGGCAAACATCTAAAGATTTAAAATGTAGAATATCGCAACATAAATACTCTGTAAGACATGGCCAATTGTCTAATGCTTTGTTTGTGCATTTGTCAGAAAAAGCTCACCAAATTGATTGGGAGAGTGCTTCTTCTATAACAAATTGTAAAAGCACCTATAGCAGAAACATAATTGAATCTGCTTTGATACAGATCACCAAAGAAAGTAATTTGAATATTAGCAGTGGTCTATATAACTTAGATCCATTTCTAATAGATCAGCTAAATGGCGATTTAAGTAGGATCATTGAAAAACATTTGTCTCACTAATTTATTGTATATATTTACCTCTTTATGTTATAAATTACCTATGTATTATGCTTGTATGTCTGCTGTATCAGATGGGCCATTGGGCTACATCGGATGGGCCAATTGGGTGCATCTGATGGGCCAATGGGCCGTCTGCGTTGTCCAAGTATTGTACCTCACCTTACTTCACCACTCTCTCCTGCCTATTTATACCCATCACTCGATCTGTAAAATGACCTTCTGAAGATGTATTTAATATACGAAAGTACTTAAGGAAATTCCTGTTTCATTTTTCCTCCGTGGTCTGACATTGTCACATTCTTAATCACGTGTTTATTTTCGTAATATACACACATATATATATATATATATATATATATATATATATATATATATATATATATATATATATATATATATATATATATATATATATATATATATATATATATATATATATATATATATATATGTCGTACCTAGTAGCCAGAACGCACTTCTCAGCCTACTATGCAAGGCCCGATTTGCCTAATAAGCCAAGTTTTCATGAATTAATTGTTTTTCCACTACCTAACCTACCTAACCTAACCTAACCTAACTTTTTGGGCTACCTAACCAAAGCCAACCTATAAAGATAGGTTAGGTAGGGTTGGTTAGGTTCGGTCATATATCTACGTTAACTTTAACACCAATTGAAAAAAAATAACCTCATACATAATGAAATGGGTCGCTTTATCATTTCATAAGAAAAAAATTAGAGAAAATATATTAATTCAGGAAAACTTGGCTTATTAGGCAAATCTGGCCTTGCATAGTAGGCTGAGAAGTGCGTTCTGGCTACTAGGTACGACATATATATATATATATATATATATATATATATATATATATATATATATATATATATATATATATATATATATATATATATATATATATATATATGTATATATATATATATATATATATATATATATATATATATATATATATATATATATATATATATATATATATATATATATATATATATATATATGTCGTACCTAATAGCCAGAACGCACTTCTCAGCCTACTATGCAAGGCCCGATTTGCCTAATAAGCCAAGTTTTCATGAATTAATTGTTTTTCGACTACCTAACCTAACCTAACCTAACTTTTTCGGCCACCTAACCTAACCTAACCTATTAAGATAGGTTAGGTTAGGTTAGGTAGGGTTGGTTAGGTTCGGTCATATATTTACGTTAATTTTAACTCCAATAAAAAAAAATTGACCTCATACATAATGAAATGGGTAGCTTTATCATTTCATAAGAAAAAAATTAGAGAAAATATATTAATTCAGGAAAACTTGGCTTATTAGGCAAATCGGGCTTTGCATAGTAGGCTGAAAAGTGCGTTCTGGCTACTAGGTACGACATATATATATATATATATATATATATATATATATATATATATATATATATATATATATATATATATATATATATATATATATATATATGTCGTACCTAGTAGCCAGAACGCACTTCTCAGCCTACTATGCAAGGCCCGATTTGCCTAATAAGCCAAGTTTTCATGAATTAATTGTTTTTCCACTACCTAACCTACCTAACCTAACCTAACCTAACTTTTTGGGCTACCTAACCAAAGCTAACCTATAAAGATAGGTTAGGTTAGGTTAGGTAGGGTTGGTTAGGTTCGGTCATATATCTACGTTAATTTTAACTCCAATAAAAAAAAATTGACCTCATACATAATGAAATGGGTAGCTTTATCATTTCATTAGAAAAACATTAGAAAAAATATATTAATTCAGGAAAACTTGGCTTATTAGGCAAATCAGGCCTTGCATAGTAGGCCAAAAAGTGAGTTCTGGCTACTAGGTACGACATATATATATATATATATATATATATATATATATATATATATATATATATATATATATATATATATGTATATATATATGTATATATATATGTATATATATATGTATATATATATGTATGTATACTGGCAGCAGGTTTTCTTTCAAACATGTTTCATTGAATATGACCGCATATTCTGTATTTATTATTTTCTGGTTTAGGGCTTTTATCCCTCTAACTATTTTCTTAGCATCAGGGCTTAATTGAAATAGGAGTTCTCCAAAACTCATTTTCGTACTTTTAAGGTGAAGAAATATACATATATATGCATATACATATAAATATAAATATACATATAAATATACATACATATATATGTATGTATATATATATGTATATATATATATATATACATATAAATATATATATATATATATATATATATATATATATATATATATATATATATATATATATATATATATATGTATATATATATATATATATATATATATATATATATATATATATATATATATATATATATATATATATATATATATATATAACTGAAAACTCACACCCCAGATTTGACTTCAACCCATACTGCCAAGACCAATATGCATCTGGCGTACAGGGCACCTAATCCACTCGAACATCACGACCGGTCAAAAGCTGATGGTAGCCAAGGCTATTGGCCATCAGTCCGCCGGCACTCTGATGAGGTGATTTGATAAAATACTATGCCCAAGATTACCATCAGAGCTTATGGGCTTACCGGCGGGCTTATGGGCTAATAGCCTCGGCTACCACGAGCTTTTGACCGGTCGTGATGGTCGAGTGGATTAGGTGCCCTGTACGACAGATGCATATTGTTGACCAGACCACACACTAGAAGGTGAAGGGACGACGACGTTTCGGTCCGTCCTGGACCATTCTCAAGTCGATTGTGAGTTTCTAAGCACCAGCAAGAACTTCTTGGCCTTGGTCTGTCTTTTGGTACTTCCCCTGGCCCACGCTGTGGCATTGATCTCATTAGTTCCTTTGACAGGTTAGTCAGTTCTAACTCTAGTACTCTTTCGGACCTGTCTGCCTTTAGAGGGGCCCTTATCCCCGTTCCTGACAGCTTGTTTTCTAAAAATCACCACCTTCCTCGTCGCTTCCAGCTTGCCCTTGCCCCCCTGAAATCTAACAACTATATTCTTATCCTTCCTTCCGACAAAGGCAATACGGTGGTTGTCCTTGACCGTGAGGAGTACCTCCGAAAAGCAGATGTCTTGCTCTCTGACTCTCGCACTTATGCTCCTCTGACTTCTAACCCTTTGGCTCGCCTCAAAACTTCCTTTAACCGCAAACTAAGACAGCTCTCTAGTCGTTGTCCTCCTGACTTTGATCTCATTAAACGTTTCCGTGTCATCTGACCTTCTCTTCCTTATTTCTATGGTCTTCCTAAGATTCATAAACCTGGTGTTCCTCTTCGTCCTATCATTTCTTCAGGGGGCTCTGTCAGCTATCCTCTTGCCTCCTGGCTGTTGGCCTGTTGGAGCTCCTATGTCATTAACAACTGTCCCACAAGGACTGCCGGACCTCCTGTGTCAGTAACAACTGTCAATCAAGGGTTGTTGGTTCTCCTGTGTCAGTAACAACTGTCCCTCAAGGCCTGCCGGACCTCCTGTGTCAGTAACAACTGTCCCTCAAGGGTTGTTGGTTCTCCTGTGTCAGTAACAACTGTCCCTCAAGGCCTGCCGGACCTCCTGTGTCAGTAACAACTGTCCCTCGAGGCCTGCCGGACCTCCTGTGTCAGTAACAACTGTCCTTCAAGGCCTGCCGGACCCCTTGTGTTAGTAAGAACTGTCCCTCATCGCCTGCTGGACCCCTGTGTCAGTAACAACTGTCCCTCAAGGCCTGCTGGACCCCTGTGTCAGTAACAACTGTCCCTTAAGGCCTGCCGGATTTCCTGTGTTAGTAACAGCTGTCTCTCAAGGCCTGTTGGACCTCCTGTGTCAGTAACAACTGTCCCTCAAGGCCTGTTGGACCCCTGTGTCAGTAACAACTGTCCCACAAGGCCTGTTGGACCCCTGTGTCAGTAAGAATTGTCCCTCAGGGCCTGTTGGACCTCCTGTGTCAGTAACAACTCTCCCTTAAGGCCTACCGGACCCCTGTGTCAGTAACAACTGTCCCTCAAGGCCTGCTGGACCCCTGTGCCAGTAACAACTGTCCCTCAAGGCCTGCCGGACCCCTGTGTCAGTAACAGCTGTCCCTGAAGGCCTGTTGGACCCCTGTGTCAGTAAGAACTGTCCCTCAAAGCCTGTTGGACCCCTGTGTCAGTAACAACTGTCCCTCAAGGCCTGCTGGACCCCTGTGTCAGTAACAACTGTCCCTCAAGGCCTGCCGGACCCCTGTGTCAGTAACAGCTGTCCCTCAAGGCCTGTTGGACCCCTGTGTCAGTAAGAACTGTCCCTCAAGGCCTGCTGGCCCCTCGTGTCAGTAACATCTATCCTTCACGGCCTGTTGAACCCTCTGTCGTGACGCTGAACCCCGGTTCATTCCGAACACAGCGATTACACAACACATAACACCTTGCCTCAGCAACCGTTACTACCACCGTGTACTCCTACACACACCAGACCCTTGAGGCGTACCACTAGGTTTGTACTGGAACACAATGAGTGAACATATGGAAGGTCCTCATCAAACATCAAAAGGCCGTCGGGTTTTGTCATTTAATTACAAAGAATAGACTCTGACAATTAATAACATATTAACATACTCTATTAGGTAAATACACTTTCAATACCCATAGACCACTTGACCTCCGCGGTCACCACTTGCACTAGTAACTTCCGCCTAAGTCCCTAATACGGAATAATTATTACAACGCTCCACACCCGGCTAGTCTTTCATTCAATACTCACATACTGCCGACTTAACTTGGTCACTAAGATCACATCAGGCTCTCGCATAGCTGTCTGCTACACTTCGCTGCTGCCACAAACGGAGACCTCGGAGGACTTGCCAGTTCCACTCCCACAACAAGACTGTCTCCAATCCGCCATGGCCTCAAACATTTCACCACGCCTCTCAAGGAAAGTATAATCCGATTAACCTTATCCCTAGAAGCGGTAACCTTGTTCCTAGAAGCCTGAGTCCTCTTTCTAGGAATTATTAGTTTGGCTAAGAAGCTGCGGTCTTAAACCCCTGACCTTTCTTGGAAATGTGATCCAAAGTCTGTCTACTTAACATGTACTTCCAATCATCATTCGTTAAGTGTTGTAGTAATGATCCTCTAGCTAATAATCCCTACTAACTTGTGGATTACAACACCTCCTGTGTCAGTAACAACTGTCCCTCAAGGCCTGGCGGACCTCCTGTGTCAGTAACAACTGTCCCTCAAGGCCTGGCGGACCTCCTGTGTCAGTAACAACTGTCCCTCAAGGCCTGTTGGACCCCCTGTGTCAGTTACAACTGGCCCTCAAGGCCTGTTGGACCTCCTGTGTCAGTAACAACTGCCCCTCAAGGCCTGCTGGACCTCCTGTGTCAGTAACAACTGTCCCTCGAGGCCTGCTGGACCCCTGTGTCAGTAACAACTGTCCCTCAAGGTATGTTGGACCTCCTGTGTCAGTAACAACTGTCCCTCAAGGTATGTTGGACCTTCTGTGTCAGTAACAACTGTCCCTCGAGGCCTGCCGGACCCCTGTGTCAGTAACAACTGTCCCTCGAGGCCTGCTGGACCTCCTGTGTCAGTAACAACTGTCCCTCAAGGCCTGCCGGACCCCCTGTGTAAGTAACAACTGCCCCTCAAGGACTGCTGGACCTCATGTGTCAGTAACAACTGTCCCTCAAGGCCTGTTGGACCTCTGTGTTAGTAACAACTGTCCCTCAAGGCGTGTTGGACCCCCTCTTGTGTCAGTAACAACTGTCCCTCAAGGACTGTTGGACCTCTGTGTTAGTAACAACTGTCCCTCAAGGCCTGTTGGACCTCTGTGTTAGTAACAACTGTCCCTCAAGGCGTGTTGGACCCCCTCCTGTGTAAGTAACAACTGTCCCTCAAGGCCTGGCGGACATCCTGTGTAAGTAACAACTGTCCCTCAAGGCCTGTTGAACCAACCTCCTGTGTCAGTAACAAAATTAACTGTCCCTAAAGTCCTGCTGGACCCCTGTGTCAGTAACAACTGTCCCTCAAGGCCTGTTGAACCAACCTCCTGTGTCAGTAACAACTGTCCCTCAAGTCCTGCTGGACCCCTGTGTCAGTAACAACTGTCCCTCAAGTCCTGCTGGACCCCTGTGTCAGTAACAACTGTTCCTCAAGTCCTGCTGGACCTTTTGTGTCAGTAAGAACTGTCCCACAAGGCCTGCTGGACCTCCTGTGTCAGTAACAACTATCCCTCAAGGTCTTTTGTACCCCCAGTGTCAGTAACAGCTGTCCCTCAAGGCCTGCTGGGCCCCTGTGTCAGTAACAACTGTCCCTCAAAGCCTGCAGGACCCTTCCGTGTCAGTAAGATCTGTCGCTCAAAGCCTGCCGGACCCCCTGTGTCAGTAACAACTGTCCCTAAAACCCTGTTGGACCCCCAGTGTCAGTAACAGCTGTCCCTCCAGGCCTGCTGGACCCCCTGTGTCAGTAACAACTGTCCCTCAAGGCCTGCTGGACCCCTTTGTCAGTAACAACTGTCCCTCAAGGCCTGCTAAACCCCTATGTCAGTAACAACTGTCCCTTAAGGCCTGCCGGATTTCCTGTGTTAGTACCAACTGTCCCATAGGGCCTGTTGGACCTCCTGTGTCAGTAACAACTGTCCCTCAAGGCCTGCTGGACCCCTGTGTCAGTAAGAACTGTCCCTCAAGGCCTGGCGGACAACCTGTGTCAGTAACAACTGTTCCTCAAGGCCTGCTTGACCCCCTGTGTCAGTAACAACTGTCCTTCAAGGTATGTTGGACTTCTTGTGTCAGTAACAACTGTCCCTCAAGGCCTGGCGGACATCCTGTGTCAGTAGCAACTGTCCCTCAATGCCTGCCAGACCCCCTGTATCAGTAACAACTGTCCCTCAAGGCCTGCCGGACCCCTGTGTCAGTAACAACTGTCCCTCAAGGCCTGCTGGACGTCCTGTGTCAGTAACAACTGTCCCTCAAGGCCTGGCGGACCTCCTGTGTCAGTAACAACTGCCCCTCAAGGCCTGCCAGAACCCTGAGTCAGTAACAATTGTCACTCAAAGAATGTTGGACCTCATGTGTCAGTCACAACTGTCCCTCAAGACCTTCTCAACCCCTGTGTCAGTAACAACTGTCCCTCAAGGCCTCCTGGACCCCTGTGTCAGTAACAACTGTCCCTCAAGGCCTGCTGGACCCCTGTGTCAGTAACAACTGTCCCTCAAGGCCTACTGGACCCCTGTGTCAGTAACAACTGTTCCTCAAGGTATGTTGGACCTCCTGTGTCAGTAACAACTGTCCCTCAAGGCCTGTTGGACCCCATGTGTCAGTAACAACTGTCCCTCAAGGCCTGCTCAACCCCTGTGTCAGTAACAACTGTCCCTTAAGGCCTGCCGGACCCCCTGTGTCAGTAACAACTGTCCCTCAAAGCCTGCTGGACCCCTCTGTGTCAGTAAGATCTGTCGCTCAAAGCCTGCCGGACCCCCTGTGTCAGTAACAACTGTCCCTAAAACCCTGTTGGACCCCCAGTGTCAGTAACAGCTGTCCCTCCAGGCCTGCTGGACCCCCTGTGTCAGTAACAACTGTCCCTCAAGGCCTGTTGGACCTTTGTGTCAGTAACAACTGTCCTTCAAGGCCTGCTGGACCCCTGTGTCAGTAGCAACTGTCCCTCAAGGCCTGCTGGACCCCTGTGTCAGTAACAACTGTCCCTCAAGGCCTACTGGACCCCTGTGATATTAACAACTGTCCCTCAAGGCCTGCTGGACCTCCTGTGTCAGTAACAACTGTCCCTCAAGGCCTGCTGGACCTCCTGTGTTATTAACAACTGTCCCTCAAGGCCTGCTAGACGTCCTGTGTCAGTAACAACTGTCCCTCAAGGTCTGTTGGACCTCTGTGTCAGTAACAACTGTCCCTCAAGGCCTGTTGGACCCCTGTGTCAGTAACAACTGTCCCTCAAGGCCTGCTGGACGTCCTGTGTCAGTAACAACTGTCCCTCAAGGCCTGTTGGACCCCTGTGTCAGTAACACCTGTCCCTCAAGGCCTGTTGGACCCCTGTGTCAGTAACACCTGTCCCTCAAGGCCTGCTGGACGTCCTGTGTCAGTAACAACTGTCCCTCAAGGCCTGTTGGACCTCTGTGTCAGTAACAACTGTCCTTCAAGGCCTGTTGGACCTCTGTGTCAGTAACAACTGTCCCTCAAGGCCTGTTGGACCCCTGTGTCAGTAACAACTGTCCCTCAAGGCCTGCTGGACGTCCTGTGTCAGTAACAACTGTCCCTCAAGGCCTGTTGGACCACTGTGTCAGTAACAACTGTCCCTCAAGGCCTGCTGGACGTCCTGTGTCAGTAACAACTGTCCCTCAAGGCCTGTTGGACCTCTGTGTCAGTAACAACTGTCCCTCAAGGCCTGTTGGACCCCTGTGTCAGTAACAACCGTCCCTCAAGGCCTGCTGGACGTCCTGTGTCAGTAACAACTGTCCCTCAAGGCCTGTTGGACCCCTGTGTCAGTAACAACTGTCCCTCAAGGCCTGCTGGACGTCCTGTGTCAGTAACAACTGTCCCTCAAGGCCTGTTAGACCCCTGTGTCAGTAACAACTGTCCCTCAAGGCCTGCTGGACGTCCTGTGTCAGTAACAACTGTCCCTCAAGGCCTGCTGGACCCCTGTGTCAGTAACAACTGTCCCTCAAGGCCTGCTGGACCCCTGTGTCAGTAACAACTGCCCCTCAAGGCCTGTTGGACCTCCTGTGTCAGTAACAACTGTCCCTCAAGGCCTGCTGGACCCCTGTGTCAGTAACAACTGTCCCTCAAGGCCTGTTGGACCTCCTGTGTCAGTAACAACTGTCCCTCAAGGCCTGCTGGACCCCTGTGTCAGTAACAACTGTCCCTCAAGGCCTGCTGGACCCCTGTGTCAGTAACAACTGTCCCTCAAGGCCTGCTGGACCCCTGTGTTATTAACAACTGTCCCTCAAGGCCTGCTGGACCTCCTGTGTTATTAACAACTGTCCCTCAAGGCCTGCTGGACCCCTGTGTTATTAACAACTGTCCCTCAAGGCCTGCTGGACGTCCTGTGTCAGTAACAACTGTCCCTCAAGGCCTGTTGGACCACTGTGTCAGTAACAACTGTCCCTCAAGGCCTGTTGGACGTCCTGTGTCAGTAACAACTGTCCCTCAAGGCCTGCTGGACCCCTGTGTCAGTAACAACTGTCCCTCAAGGCCTGTTGGACCTCCAGTGTCAGTAACAACTGTCCCTCAAGGCCTGCTGGACCCCTGTGTCAGTAACAACTGTCCCTCAAGGCCTGCTGGACCCCTGTGTCAGTAACAACTGTCCCTCAAGGCCTGCTGGACGCCTGTGTTATTAACAACTGTCCCTCAAGGCCTGCTGGACCTCCTGTGTTATTAACAACTGTCCCTCAAGGCCTGCTGGACCCCTGTGTTATTAACAACTGTCCCTCAAGGCCTGCTGGACGTCCTGTGTCAGTAACAACTGTCCCTCAAGGCCTGTTGGACCACTGTGTCAGTAACAACTGTCCCTCAAGGCCTGCTGGACGTCCTGTGTCAGTACCAACTGTCCCTCAAGGCCTGTTGGACGTCTGTGTCAGTAACAACTGTCCCTCAAGGCCTGTTGGACCCCTGTGTCAGTAACAACTGTCCCTCAAGGCCTGCTGGACGTCCTGTGTCAGTAACAACTGTCCCTCAAGGCCTGTTGGACCCCTGTGTCAGTAACAACTGTCCCTCAAGGCCTGCTGGACGTCCTGTGTCAGTAACAACTGTCCCTCAAGGCCTGTTGGACCCCTGTGTCAGTAACAACTGTCCCTCAATGCCTGCTGGACGTCCTGTGTCAGTAACAACTGTCCCTCAAGGCCTGCTGGACCCCTGTGTCAGTAACAACTGTCCCTCAAGGCCTGCTGGACCCCTGTGTCAGTAACAACTGCCCCTCAAGGCCTGTTGGACCTCCTGTGTCAGTAACAACTGTCCCTCAAGGCCTGTTGGACCTCCTGTGTTATTAACAACTGTCCCTCAAGGCCTGCTGGACCCCTGTGTTATTAACAACTGTCCCTCAAGGCCTGCTGGACGTCCTGTGTCAGTAACAACTGTCCCTCAAGGCCTGCCGGACCCCTGTGTCAGTAACAACTGTCCCTCAAGGCCTGCTGGACCCCTGTGTCAGTAACAACTGTCCCTCAAGGCCTGCTGGACCTCCTGTGTCAGTAACAACTGTCCTTCAAGGCCTGTTGGACCTCCTGTGTCAGGAATAACTGTCCCTTAAGGCCTGCCGGACCCCTGTGTTATTAACAACTGTCCCTCAATGGCTGCTGAACCTCAAGTGTCAGTAACAACTGTCCCTCATGGCCTGGTGTTATATGGCCTATACATGATGTGAGGGAAGGAAACGTTGTCGTTTCGTCATGTTATGATGTGTAGTTTGGTCCTCATAGCATTATATAATATTTTAGATAATTATATTTGAATTAGATATGACGAAGAAAGGTCAGCTTTTTATAAACATGTAAGTAAGTGTAGGTGAGACAGATCTCCAAAATTTACCTCATCCTCCTGTTTAGATAATAGTTTCTGTAACTGTTCACGATAGTACAAATATTGACTTACTAAACAATTAGAACTTAGAATTTTGTAATATTCACTTTATTGAGTTCGAGAAATGAAGCTGGCAAAACAAACTTAAATATTCCTAGGCCTAGTTCAGCACACACATGTACTGTATTAGGCCTCTGCTAGCGTGTATTAGGCCTAGGAAGGTTACGGTAGTTCAGTTTTCTTGCAACATAATTAGAAAATCGTTTTCCGGTTTGTTCAAATTTAATAGTAACGATTTCTACTTTCTAATTGAGTTGTACGTCGGTATATGTACTATGGCCTAAGTACTGCTGTCATAGGAGGATGGGCTGCAAAATTATATATGAAAATTGTAGAATAATTTATCCTCAACACTGGTTTCAAAACGAAAATAATTAAAATCTGATTTTATAAAGAATAATCCAAATAATAATATCTCCTCAGGATAATGGTTACCATATTTGGTGAGTGTGTGACAAGAGGCTAATGCCCAGTACATTCCCAGTTATGTATTACCCGATGTAATAAATGACCAGTTAGTACACAGTGTAATAACTGCGTATGCACCTCCACCCAGAACACCTGACTTGACGAAATAACGCAACTACTGCTGCATTATTTTCATGGTCACACGCACCTGTGAACATGGACGTCAAGAAAGGAAGGAGAGGATTAGATTCCCATTCAACTTTGAAACTCAAATTAAAAAAAAAAAATCAAATGTTTATTTGGGAAAATAGATACATACAAAGAGTGATACAAAAATTGATGAATTTGTTGATAGAGCTAGTACATACAATGCCTTAAGCCACTATTACGCAAAGCGTTTTGGGCAGGAAAAACACTAAAGACTAAAACTTAATACTAATTGAGATTAAAGCAAAAAACGTATTGAGAAAATATAAAAATAAAAAAGGAGGGAACATGGCAGAAAAAAGCAAAAATACAATTTAGTCTACAAACAGCATTGTTTAAAAATAACAGACATGGGTTGACACTAAAGGGGGTAAGGTAGGGTACAGGCAGTTAATTAGGTAGTACTTAGTTTTTATCTTAAACTGGTTCAGAGATGTACAGTCTTCAACATGATTGGGAAGGTCATTCCACATTCTGGGTCCCTTGATTTGTAGAGCATTTCTAGTGTGATTAAACCGAACTCTTGGAATATCATAAAGGTATTTGTTTCTGGTGTGGCAGACATGGGTTCTGTTAAAACCTTCAATGAAGCTTTTAAAGTCAGGATTGGCATTGCAGATCAGCGTTTTAAATATATATATATATATATATATATATATATATATATATATATATATATATATATATATATATATATATATATATATATATATGCGAACAAGCCTGAATGGTCCCCAGGACAATATGCAACTGAAAACTCACACCCCAGAAGTGACTCGAACCCATACTCCCAGAAGCAACGCAACTGGTATGTACAAGACGCCTTAATCCACTTGACCATCACGACCGGACATAATGAGGTGATAGCCGAGGCTATTTGAACCACCCCACCGCCGGCACTCGGATAGTAATCTTGGGCATAGCATTTTACCAAATCACCTCATTCTTTGGGGCACACGTGAGGAACACAAATGCGAACAAGCCTGAATGGTCCCCAGGACAATATGCAACTGAAAACTCACACCCCAGAAGTGACTCGAACCCATACTCCCAGAAGCAACGCAACTGGTATGTACAAGACGCCTTAATCCACTTGACCATCACGACCGGACATAATGAGGTGATAGCCGAGGCTATTTGAACCACCCCACCGCCGGCACTCGGATAGTAATCTTGGGCATAGCATTTTACCAAATCACCTCATTCTTTGGGGCACACGTGAGGAACACAAATGCGAACAAGCCTGAATGGTCCCCAGGACAATATGCAACTGAAAACTCACACCCCAGAAGTGACTCGAACCCATACTCCCAGAAGCAACGCAACTGGTATGTACAAGACGCCTTAATCCACTTGACCATCACGACCGGACATAATGAGGTGATAGCCGAGGCTATTTGAACCACCCCACCGCCGGCACTCGGATAGTAATCTTGGGCATAGCATTTTACCAAATCACCTCATTCTTTGGGGCACACGTGAGGAACACAAATGCGAACAAGCCTGAATGGTCCCCAGGACAATATGCAACTGAAAACTCACACCCCAGAAGTGACTCGAACCCATACTCCCAGAAGCAACGCAACTGGTATGTACAAGACGCCTTAATCCACTTGACCATCACGACCGGACATAATGAGGTGATAGCCGAGGCTATTTGAACCACCCCACCGCCGGCACTCGGATAGTAATCTTGGGCATAGCATTTTACCAAATCACCTCATTCTTTGGGGCACACGTGAGGAACACAAATGCGAACAAGCCTGAATGGTCCCCAGGACAATATGCAACTGAAAACTCACACCCCAGAAGTGACTCGAACCCATACTCCCAGAAGCAACGCAACTGGTATGTACAAGACGCCTTAATCCACTTGACCATCACGACCGGACATAATGAGGTGATAGCCGAGGCTATTTGAACCACCCCACCGCCGGCACTCGGATAGTAATCTTGGGCATAGCATTTTACCAAATCACCTCATTCTTTGGGGCACACGTGAGGAACACAAATGCGAACAAGCCTGAATGGTCCCCAGGACAATATGCAACTGAAAACTCACACCCCAGAAGTGACTCGAACCCATACTCCCAGAAGCAACGCAACTGGTATGTACAAGACGCCTTAATCCACTTGACCATCACGACCGGACATAATGAGGTGATAGCCGAGGCTATTTGAACCACCCCACCGCCGGCACTCGGATAGTAATCTTGGGCATAGCATTTTACCAAATCACCTCATTCTTTGGGGCACACGTGAGGAACACAAATGCGAACAAGCCTGAATGGTCCCCAGGACAATATGCAACTGAAAACTCACACCCCAGAAGTGACTCGAACCCATACTCCCAGAAGCAACGCAACTGGTATGTACAAGACGCCTTAATCCACTTGACCATCACGACCGGACATAATGAGGTGATAGCCGAGGCTATTTGAACCACCCCACCGCCGGCACTCGGATAGTAATCTTGGGCATAGCATTTTACCAAATCACCTCATTCTTTGGGGCACACGTGAGGAACACAAATGCGAACAAGCCTGAATGGTCCCCAGGACAATATGCAACTGAAAACTCACACCCCAGAAGTGACTCGAACCCATACTCCCAGAAGCAACGCAACTGGTATGTACAAGACGCCTTAATCCACTTGACCATCACGACCGGACATAATGAGGTGATAGCCGAGGCTATTTGAACCACCCCACCGCCGGCACTCGGATAGTAATCTTGGGCATAGCATTTTACCAAATCACCTCATTCTTTGGGGCACACGTGAGGAACACAAATGCGAACAAGCCTGAATGGTCCCCAGGACAATATGCAACTGAAAACTCACACCCCAGAAGTGACTCGAACCCATACTCCCAGAAGCAACGCAACTGGTATGTACAAGACGCCTTAATCCACTTGACCATCACGACCGGACATAATGAGGTGATAGCCGAGGCTATTTGAACCACCCCACCGCCGGCACTCGGATAGTAATCTTGGGCATAGCATTTTACCAAATCACCTCATTCTTTGGGGCACACGTGAGGAACACAAATGCGAACAAGCCTGAATGGTCCCCAGGACAATATGCAACTGAAAACTCACACCCCAGAAGTGACTCGAACCCATACTCCCAGAAGCAACGCAACTGGTATGTACAAGACGCCTTAATCCACTTGACCATCACGACCGGACATAATGAGGTGATAGCCGAGGCTATTTGAACCACCCCACCGCCGGCACTCGGATAGTAATCTTGGGCATAGCATTTTACCAAATCACCTCATTCTTTGGGGCACACGTGAGGAACACAAATGCGAACAAGCCTGAATGGTCCCCAGGACAATATGCAACTGAAAACTCACACCCCAGAAGTGACTCGAACCCATACTCCCAGAAGCAACGCAACTGGTATGTACAAGACGCCTTAATCCACTTGACCATCACGACTGGACATAATGAGGTGATAGCCGAGGCTATTTGAACCACCCCACCGCCGGCACTCGGATAGTAATCTTGGGCATAGCATTTTACCAAATCACCTCATTCTTTGGGGCACACGTGAGGAACACAAATGCGAACAAGCCTGAATGGTCCCCAGGACAATATGCAACTGAAAACTCACACCCCAGAAGTGACTCGAACCCATACTCCCAGAAGCAACGCAACTGGTATGTACAAGACGCCTTAATCCACTTGACCATCACGACCGGACATAATGAGGTGATAGCCGAGGCTATTTGAACCACCCCACCGCCGGCACTCGGATAGTAATCTTGGGCATAGCATTTTACCAAATCACCTCATTCTTTGGGGCACACGTGAGGAACACAAATGCGAACAAGCCTGAATGGTCCCCAGGACAATATGCAACTGAAAACTCACACCCCAGAAGTGACTCGAACCTATACTCCCAGAAGCAACGCAACTGGTATGTACAAGACGCCTTAATCCACTTGACCATCACGACCGGACATAATGAGGTGATAGCCGAGGCTATTTGAACCACCCCACCGCCGGCACACGGATAGTAATCTTGGGCATAGCATTTTACCAAATCACCTCATTCTTTGGGGCACACGTGAGGAACACAAATGCGAACAAGCCTGAATGGTCCCCAGGACAATATGCAACTGAAAACTCACACCCCAGAAGTGACTCGAACCCATACTCCCAGAAGCAACGCAACTGGTATGTACAAGACGCCTTAATCCACTTGACCATCACGACCGGACATTTGTGTTCGCATTTGTGTTCCTCACGTGTGCCCCAAAGAATGAGGTGATTTGGTAAAATGCTATGCCCAAGATTACTATCCGAGTGCCGGCGGTGGGGTGGTTCAAATAGCCTCGGCTATCACCTCATTATGTCCGGTCGTGATGGTCAAGTGGATTAAGGCGTCTTGTACATACCAGTTGCGTTGCTTCTGGGAGTATGGGTTCGAGTCACTTCTGGGGTGTGAGTTTTCAGTTGCATATTGTCCTGGGGACCATTCAGGCTTGTTCGCATTTGTGTTCCTCACGTGTGCCCCAAAGAATGAGGTGATTTGGTAAAATGCTATGCCCAAGATTACTATCCGAGTGCCGGCGGTGGGGTGGTTCAAATAGCCTCGGCTATCACCTCATTATGTCCGGTCGTGATGGTCAAGTGGATTAAGGCGTCTTGTACATACCAGTTGCGTTGCTTCTGGGAGTATGGGTTCGAGTCACTTCTGGGGTGTGAGTTTTCAGTTGCATATTGTCCTGGGGACCATTCAGGCTTGTTCGCATTTGTGTTCCTCACGTGTGCCCCAAAGAATGAGGTGATTTGGTAAAATGCTATGCCCAAGATTACTATCCGAGTGCCGGCGGTGGGGTGGTTCAAATAGCCTCGGCTATCACCTCATTATGTCCAGTCGTGATGGTCAAGTGGATTAAGGCGTCTTGTACATACCAGTTGCGTTGCTTCTGGGAGTATGGGTTCGAGTCACTTCTGGGGTGTGAGTTTTCAGTTGCATATTGTCCTGGGGACCATTCAGGCTTGTTCGCATTTGTGTTCCTCACGTGTGCCCCAAAGAATGAGGTGATTTGGTAAAATGCTATGCCCAAGATTACTATCCGAGTGCCGGCGGTGGGGTGGTTCAAATAGCCTCGGCTATCACCTCATTATGTCCGGTCGTGATGGTCAAGTGGATTAAGGCGTCTTGTACATACCAGTTGCGTTGCTTCTGGGAGTATGGGTTCGAGTCACTTCTGGGGTGTGAGTTTTCAGTTGCATATTGTCCTGGGGACCATTCAGGCTTGTTCGCATTTGTGTTCCTCACGTGTGCCCCAAAGAATGAGGTGATTTGGTAAAATGCTATGCCCAAGATTACTATCCGAGTGCCGGCGGTGGGGTGGTTCAAATAGCCTCGGCTATCACCTCATTATGTCCGGTCGTGATGGTCAAGTGGATTAAGGCGTCTTGTACATACCAGTTGCGTTGCTTCTGGGAGTATGGGTTCGAGTCACTTCTGGGGTGTGAGTTTTCAGTTGCATATTGTCCTGGGGACCATTCAGGCTTGTTCGCATTTGTGTTCCTCACGTGTGCCCCAAAGAATGAGGTGATTTGGTAAAATGCTATGCCCAAGATTACTATCCGAGTGCCGGCGGTGGGGTGGTTCAAATAGCCTCGGCTATCACCTCATTATGTCCGGTCGTGATGGTCAAGTGGATTAAGGCGTCTTGTACATACCAGTTGCGTTGCTTCTGGGAGTATGGGTTCGAGTCACTTCTGGGGTGTGAGTTTTCAGTTGCATATTGTCCTGGGGACCATTCAGGCTTGTTCGCATTTGTGTTCCTCACGTGTGCCCCAAAGAATGAGGTGATTTGGTAAAATGCTATGCCCAAGATTACTATCCGAGTGCCGGCGGTGGGGTGGTTCAAATAGCCTCGGCTATCACCTCATTATGTCCGGTCGTGATGGTCAAGTGGATTAAGGCGTCTTGTACATACCAGTTGCGTTGCTTCTGGGAGTATGGGTTCGAGTCACTTCTGGGGTGTGAGTTTTCAGTTGCATATTGTCCTGGGGACCATTCAGGCTTGTTCGCATTTGTGTTCCTCACGTGTGCCCCAAAGAATGAGGTGATTTGGTAAAATGCTATGCCCAAGATTACTATCCGAGTGCCGGCGGTGGGGTGGTTCAAATAGCCTCGGCTATCACCTCATTATGTCCGGTCGTGATGGTCAAGTGGATTAAGGCGTCTTGTACATACCAGTTGCGTTGCTTCTGGGAGTATGGGTTCGAGTCACTTCTAGGGTGTGAGTTTTCAGTTATATATATATATATATATATATATATATATATATATATATATATATATATATATATATATATATATATATATATATATATATATATTGGTAGCAGTCTTTCCTGTAGGCATATATTATTAAATATGACCGAAAAAGTAAGATTAATAATTCTAACGCGAATTTTCTCGATCTTTCTTATGTTTCTTTTCACTGGTGATGGTAATTGAAAAATCAATTCTCCAAAATTCATTTTTATTTCTAGTCTGACTCGACACTTGAGCGCGTTTCGTAAAATTTATTACTTTTCAAAGACTTTAGTTTACACACACACAACTATAACTGAATAGAGCTTAAACATCTTCGATTTTTATACCTGCATTTGGGTGAGGTGATATGTTACAACAGTTTTGGATGAGGTGGAAACAAACTTTCAACACAAGACAGAACACGAAACAATGGGTATTGAAGGTAAGAATGGAAATAATTGCAGAGGACCTATTGGCCCATATTTCTTGATGCTTCTATATTGGAGCGGAGTCTTGAAGTGGGTAGAATATAGTTGTGCATTAATTGGCTGTTGATTACTGGTGTTGACTTCTTGATGTGTAGTGCCTCGCAGACGTCAAGCCGCCTGCTATCGCTGTATCTATCGATGATTTCTGTGTTGTTTGCTAAGATTTCTCTGGTGATGGTTTGGTTGTGAGAAGAGGCTATATGTTCCTTAATGGAGCCCTGTTGCTTATGCATCGTTAAACGCCTGGAAAGAGATGTTGTTGTCTTGCCTATATACTGAGTTTTTTGAGGCTTACAGTCCCCAAGGGGGCATTTGAAGGCATAGACGACGTTGGTCTCTTTTAAAGCGTTTTGCTTTGTGTCTGGAGAGTTTCTCATGAGTAGGCTGGCCGTTTTTTTTTTTATAGTAAATATAAAAACATTTTCATAGTAAATATGAAAATAATAGTTTATTATATAAAAAAAAAACGGCCAGCCTACTCATGAGTAACTCTCCAGACACAAAGCAGAACGCTTTAAAAGAGACCAACGTCGTCTATGCCTTCAAATGCCCTCTTGGGGACTGTAAGCCTCAAAAAACTCAGTATATAGGCAAGACAACAACATCTCTTTCCAGTCGTTTAACGATGCATAAGCAACAGAGCTCCATTAAGGAACATATAATCTCTTCCAACAAAAAAACCATCACCAGAGAAATCTTAGCAAACAACACAGAAATGATCGATAGATACAGCGATAGCAGGCGGCTTGTCATCTGCGAGGCACTACACATTAAGAAGTCAACACCAGTAATCAACAGCCAATTAATGCACAACTATATTCTACCCACTTCAAGACTCCGCTCCAATATTGAAGCATCAAGAAATATGGGCCAATAGGTCCTCTGCAATTACTTCCATTCTTACCTTCAATACCCATTGTTTCGTGTTCTGTCTTGTGTTGAAAGTTTGTTTTCACCTCATCCAAAACTGTTGTAACATATCACCTCACCCAAATGCAGGTATAAAAATCGAAGATGTTTAAGCTCTATTCAGTTATAGTTGTGTGTGTGTAAACTAAAGTCTTTGAAAAGTAATAAATTTTACGAAACGCGCTCAAGTGTCGAGTCAGACTAGAAATAAAAATGAATTTTGGAGAATTGATTTTTCAATTACCATCACCAGTGAAAAGAAACATAAGAAAGATCGAGAAAATTCGTGTTAGAATTATTAATCTTACGTTTTCGGTCTTATTTAATAATATATATATATATATATATATATATATATATATATATATATATATATATATATATATATATATATATATATATATATATATATATATATATATACATACAACTTTAGAACACTTTCCCACCAGGAGACTCGAACCCTAGCAAGCACAGAAGCCTTCCAGCAACTGGCATAACAGGTACGCCTTAACCCGCTCAGACCCTTAAAAGAGATGGTAATTTCGGAGTATTTAAATACACCAAAGATCACCACCTCCCAAGAGCACTAGAGCAAGTGAGGGGTCATTTAGACGTTAATTTCATCAAGTCCCTGTTAATATGGGAAGACACAGTGTCTATGCTTAAGGCACAACTCTCCTAAACACGAGAGTTAAGTATACAACTTTAGAACACTTTCCCACCAGGAGACTCGAACCCTAGCCAGCACAGAAGCATTCCAGCAACTGGCATAACAGGTACGCCTTAACCCGCTCCACCACCCGCTCAGACCCTTAAAAGAGATGGTAATTTCGGAGTATTTAAATACACCAAAGATCACCACCTCCCAAGAGCACTAGAGCAAGTGAGGGGTCATTTAGACGTTAATTTCATCAAGTCCCTGTTAATATGGGAAGACACAGTGTCTATGCTTAAGGCACAACTCTCCTAAACACGAGAGTTAAGTATACAACTTTAGAACACTTTCCCACCAGGAGACTCGAACCCTAGCCAGCAAAGAAGCCTTCCAGCAACTGGCATAACAGGTACGCCTTAACCCGCTCCACCACCCGCTCAGACCCTTAAAGGAGATGGTAATTTCAGAGTATTTAAATACACCAAAGATCACCACCTCCCAAGAGCACTAGAGCAAGTGAGGGGTCATTTAGACATTAATTTCATCAAGTCCCTGTTAATATGGGAAGACACAGTGTCTATGCTTAAGGCACAACTCTCCTAAACACGACAGTTAAGTATACAACTTTAGAACACTTTCCCACCAGGAGACTCGAACCCTAGCCAGCACAGAAGCCTTCCAGCAACTGGCATAACAGGTACGCCTTAACCCGCTCCACCACCCGCTCAGACCCTTAAAAGAGATGGTAATTTCGGAGTATTTAAATACACCAAAGATCACCACCTCCCAAGAAGGTGGTGATCTGGAAGGCTTCTGTGCTGGCTAGGGTTCGAGTCTCCTGGTGGGAAAGTGTTCTAAAGTTGTATACTTAACTCTCGTGTTTAGGAGAGTTGTGCCTTATATATATATATATATATATATATATATATATATATACATATACATACATACATACATACATACATACATATATATATATATATATATATATATATATATATATATATATATATATATATATATATATATATATATATATATATATATATATATATATATATATATATATATATTGTGACGGTAACGCGTTGGTGTTCGGCTGTTCAAAGCTAGGGGTATGGCCTCGTCACATAGTATTAAAAAAAAATAGAAAATCTGGAACTTCGTCTGTGGTAAGGTAAGGAGAAGACACACAAAACACAAGTAAACTTTAACAATGAAATTTTAATTACGTTAAAGAAATAAAACATGAATAAAATGGACAAACAAATTCGTATAATAAAATAAATCAAAATAATAAGAATAATTAAATGACACAATGAAAAGTTACGTTAAGACAAAATAACAAGAAGTGCAATAGACAAGTATATGAAAGGTGCTAGAATATTGGCTTTAAGCTATCACCTCTCTCAGTATACGTACGCTAAAGCTTACGTCTAGCAGGGAGAAGTGTTAACTGTGAAAGCACGGAATATTCTGAGGACTGAGGTCGTGGCGGCCCCAGACATCAAGTAGTATGGGGGGGTGAGTGCAGTTGCAGCCAGACCGGCGACCAATCAGGTGAGGAGCCGGCAGTAAGACAGGTAGTTTGGCGGTTTGAGTCTGAGCAGGTGTCCCTGGCTGCATACGTTTTGCGCTCTGGCAAACCTTGGAGATGTTGTTGTCGTTGTTGGACATTTCCTCCATAGAAGTTTTATATATTTGTTGCGACGTATTTGTGGAGGGAAGAGCAGGCTCAATCTCTTGAAGGAGATTATCGTCACAACTCTCCCCCGAAGCCTGCGGTTCTGGAAGAAGTACGTCGTTATGTGGTGGAATAATAGATGGAGTCGCTTCTACTTCATAAACTCTGGAGAGATCATGGGCTAAGATGTTGTTGGAATCTTGGTATAGCGTGTCTCCAAGTGGATTTTCTGCAGTTAGCAAGCCCATAGTAGAAGACGGTGAGATGAGAAGTGGGCATGCTGCAGGAGGTGTAGGGTGGTGTGGTCCGTGTTGATGGTGGACCGAGCACTTTTCAGGTGTGGAGTGAAGTGCTGGAGGTTCAGGATGATGAAGAGTAGCTTCTTGCCAATTGTTCCGTAGTTCCTTGTAGCAGTAGTCGCTGACAGGTGTATTCTCCTCGCCTCGTTGTTGCATCACGACACCACCAACGTCGGTACCACTGGCGTCGACATGGAGGATGAAGGGCTTATCTGACGAGGTGAGAGTGGAATTAGAATAGGGCAAAGGAGCACGATTATTATCCTGAAAGCATTTGGGAAGATCATTAAGGATTTCGGAATTAGAAAGCGCTGACTCCTTGTCAGTGCTTTCGGGAGGAGAAGCTGGGAAGGTCTCACTGTGGATGAAGGGTTCTGTGAAGGTGGAATAGTTAATTAGGACAGTGGGAGGAGTACCATTATATTGCTTCAGGAGGTTGACGTGGCACAGCTGGGTCTTCCGCCGCCTATCGGGAGTCTCTATTACGTAGTTGTTATTATTCCTGCACTCTTTGACGCAGTAGGGTCCTGAAAACCTGTTTTGTAAAGGTGAACCTGGGATAGGGAAATATGCAAGGACGAAGTCTCCCGGCTTGAATTTTCTTACTTTGCTGGTCTGGTCGTAATGAGTCTTCATTCTCTCCTGGGCTTTCAATAGATTATCATGGGCAAAGCGGTGGACTCTCTCTAGAATGTGTTGAAGGTTTTGAAGAAACTGGGGCACATTCTGATGCTCACTGAAGGTGGCATCTCGGAGAGAGTCTTTGAAAGCCTTAAGGGGAGTACGGCACTTACGGCCGTAGAGCATCTCATAAGGAGATACTCCTAGGGACTCATTGGGGAGACTTCTGTAAATACACATTATAAGGTCAATCTGCTTATCCCAATCCTTCGAGGTTTCACTACAAAACTTTTTCAAGAGTGCTTTGATAGTCTGATGACTACGTTCAAGAGAACCCTGTGAAGCAGGATGATAGGGGCTGGACAATACCTGTTTGATGTTGAACTCCTCCAGTGTCCTTTTGAAGAGATCACTGGTGAAGTTGGTACCACAGTCGCTCTGAATCTCCCTGGGAAATCCGTATTGAGTGAAGATCTTCAATAGATGTTTTATAACCGTAGCAGCCGTGATGTTCTTCACTGGAACTGCTATGGGAAATCTGGTGGTAGGACACAGGATGGTTAGGATGTAGGCGTTACCTGAACTGGTCCGAGGTAAAGGACCGACACAGTCTATGATGAGTCTGTGGAAAGGTTCCGCAGGCACCTGTATGGGAATCAGTGGCGCTCTGGGAATGGAGATGTTCGGTTTGCCTGCCATCTGACATGTATGACACTGTTTTACGTACTGTTTGACGTTATTTACCATACCTGGCCAGTAGTAGTCTTGACGAATTCCATGGTAAGTCTTGTTGAAGCCGTAGTGGGAGAGCGCTCCGTGGGCCAGGTGTAGAATAGTGGGCCGCAGGCTGGTGGGAATCACAAGTTGTTCGATGTTGGCCCAATCGTCCTCCTCCTTCAGTTTACTGGGTCTATATCTGCGGTAGAGCAAGTCGTTCTCTAGGCAGAACCCAGGAATACTGTCGGGTTGAGTCTCAGCCTGGAAAAACAATGGTGTTAAAGTAAGATCTTCCCTCTGCAACTTACGGAACTCCAACTTGGTCAGATGCGGGGGGAGTTTCTGAGGGTCTTGAGGGACAGCGGTAGCAGTAGGGTCAGCTGGCTGTGGACGTGCGGCTTGTGCACGGGTGGTCACGAGAACCGGAGGAGAAACTTCATCACTCTCTTGAACCTCTGCTGGAACATACTCTAGAATATGGTTTATTGGCACAGAGTTACACACCTGGGGTTTGTCCATGACGATCAGGTTGGTCGGTTGCAGGTCTTCTGCCAAGTCGTTGCCTAGGAGAAGTTGCACTCCAGGCATGGGAAAAGGCTTTTCCCTGACGGCGACTTGGACTTCCCCGTTCACGTAGGGACAATCCAGGTGGACTCTGGCGAGAGGGTATGGAGTGGTAGCAGTGAGGTCAGTGATGAAGACAGTTTCTCCGGTGTAGGTGATGTTGGGCACAGCCGACTTCAAGATGATCGATTGAAGAGCCGCTGTGTCCCTCAAGATCTTCAATTTGAAACGTCCCTCCGGATTTGAACCGTTGGCAGAGACAGTTCCAGTATACAGGTGGTTACTGAAAAGAGAAAGATCATTAACATCAACACCAACATTCATCACAGGCTTACCGGACTTAGGAGGAGTTGGTTTGGGTTTTTGTTGGTCAGTGGTTCCCTTGTATTGAGACTTACCACACTTGTCTATGGTATGTCCATAGAGTCTACAATACTTGCAGTACAGTTGTGAACCAGCTTGATCGGGGCTCACTTTCTCGTAACTGTACCACGACTTCTTACTGGAGGATGGTTCGGGTGTCAGCCGGTGGATGAGGCTGTAAGTGTCAGCCGACTTAGCACACTTCAGGTAGTCGGTTTCTTCTTTATCTGCTAAGTAGAGGCGGACAGGAGGCGGCACACGTCTCAAGAATTCTTCAACAAGCATCAGGTTGACGAGTTCTGCAAAAGTAGAGACATGTGCTGCTTCCAGCCATTTCATGAAATACCTCCGTTTCGTGTTAGCAAACTCGAGGAAGGTAGTGGTACTTGCCTTCAGGTGGTCACGGAATTTCCTTCTATAACTTTCAGTAGAGAGGAGGTAGGCGTCCAACACTGCTTGTTTCAGAGTGTGGTAGTCATTCTCAGACGCCAAAGTACTGAGTGTGACTGCAGCTCTACCTGTAAGATGGACTCTGAGAAGTGTGGCCCATTGGTCGACAGGCCAACTGAGTTGATTAGCAAGGGTTTCAAAGGTGGTAAAGAACACATCAACTTCTGCTTCTACAAAGGATGGCATTAACTTACTTGCATGTGATATATTAAAACTGACGGGAAGATTGGCAGTAGCTTGCTGGCGTTGAGCGAGGTGTGAAGTTTCCAACGTGTATTCTCGTTGACGACACTCTAGAGCCAGAGTCGCTTGTTGCTTGTCATGTTCGCGTTGCATCTCCAACTCGCGTTGTTTGGTTTCAAGCTGTACGCGTTCCCGCTCCTGGAGCATTGCAACCTCACGTTCCTGGAGGGCGAGTTCACGTTCCTTGTGGGCGATTTCTTGTTCTTGTTCTTCTCTCCTCAAAGTAGTTTCACGTTCTCTGAGGGTGATTTCTCGTTCTTGTTCTTCCCTTCGTATGGCAGCAGCTCGTTCTTGTTGTTCGAGGACTTCCCTTTGTTGTTCGCGGGCTTCCCTTTGCTGCTCACGTTCAATCTTGGCCAGCTCTAGTTTGAGTTTCATCGTCGCCAAATCAGTTTTATCTGCAATATAGTAAGTTTCATGAGTTTCAGAGTCTATCTTACCTTGTTCTAAGAAATGATCCAGCAACAGATTGTGTATTTCACTCTTGTTGGCTTGGTAGGGAACTGTTATCTGATACTCATGTGCAAGAGTTTGTAATTCAGTCTTCTTGGCATGACTTAATGTCCCTATTTCACCTGCTGGATTTGCACGGAAAGCTTGGAGACGAAACATGGTGAAATTAGCAAATAAAGGTACACGAATATTCAATAGTGAATGTCAGAAACAGGACAACGTGGCAACTGATACCTAACCTGTGAGATCTTTAACAATTAAAGTTAAGTAAAAGATGTTAAATGATTAAATTAAATCAAGGGCGCAGGAAATCTTGTACCCGGTACTCATGTAAGAGGATAAGGGCAAGAAAATCCTACTAACAAATGAAACAAGAGTTTCGAAAACAAATGAAACAGTAAATTGCCTCAAAAGTAAAATTGGTAGTCCAAGGATGTAGGCATACCTTGCCAAGTCTCTATAGGACATAAAGCAAGTTTTTCCTACTGAATTAGTATGATACTTACAGAATTAGCGAACTTTTGTGCTCTGAAAAAGTAAGCTAATTCCCTACCGTTGTATGTATCATCATCTCTGACTGACGTGTAGGGGTGCGAGGTGTCAACTGGTGACGAGAACTGCTGCTGAGGTCCCAATTCAGCAACTAAAGTTCGAGCTAGAGGAACTATGGCCCTCTTTGTCCTCCTACAGTCAGATTGCAGAAGATTGGGTACTCTTGACCCGGGGCAGACCACAGTACCAGGGTACCAATATGATGATCTGTCAAAATGAGAAATATCCAAGGGACAAAGATGGTAAACACGAGTAATAACACGGAGGGAGAGATGACCAATTAAGAGTATCACTGCGGCCTACAGTCACCACGTAATCCAAAGTTGTCTCACCTTCACTATATGTTACTCTCGTAATGCACAATACACCGCACCTTATAAAAAATGAAATTGAATATGAAAAATAGTAAAGCTACGTTAACAAAGTTAAATATGCTTACCATAAATTACCACTTGGCGCACCAGTACCTGAGTGAAGCTCCTAGGACAGGCCCCCATATAATATGTGACGGTAACGCGTTGGTGTTCGGCTGTTCAAAGCTAGGGGTATGGCCTCGTCACATAGTATTAAAAAAAAAATAGAAAATCTGGAACTTCGTCTGTGGTAAGGTAAGGAGAAGACACACAAAACACAAGTAAACTTTAACAATGAAATTTTAATTACGTTAAAGAAATAAAACATGAATAAAATGGACAAACAAATTCGTATAATAAAATCAATCAAAATAATAAGAATAATTAAATGACACAATGAAAAGTTACGTTAAGACAAAATAACAAGAAGTGCAATAGACAAGTATATGAAATGTGCTGGAATATTGGCTTTAAGCTATCACCTCTCTCAGTATACGTACGCTAAAGCTTACGTCTAGCAGGGAGAAGTGTTAACTGTGAAAGCACGGAATATTCTGAGGACTGAGGTCGTGGCGGCCCCAGACATCAAGTAGTATGGGGGGGTGAGTGCAGATGCAGCCAGACCGGCGACCAATCAGGCGAGGAGCCGGCAGTAAGACAGGTAGTTTGGCGGTTTGAGTCTGAGCAGGTGTCCCTGGCTGCATACGTTTTGCGCTCTGGCAAACCTTGGAGATGTTGTTGTCGTTGTTGGACATTTCGTCCATAGTAGTTTTATATATTTGTTGCGACGTATTTGTGGAGGGAAGAGCAGGCTCAATCTCTTGAAGGAGATTATCGTCACAATATATATATATATAATCTTTGGACAACACCCACCAGTGGGTCTCGAACCCAGAAAGCACAACTACCTTCCAGCAGCTGCCATAACTAGTACGCCTTAACCCACTACACCATCAGACCCTTCAAAAGAAGTAGAGACTTCGAGATATATATACACCTCAAATATCTCCACTTCCCGAGGGCACTAGACAAGTGAGAGGTATATATATATATATATATATACATATATATATATATATATATATATATATATATATATATATATATATATATATATATATATATATATATATATATATATATATATATATATTACTAAATATGACCGAAAAAGTAAGATTAATAATTCTAACACGAATTTTCTCAATCTTTCGTACATTTCTTTTCACTGTTGGAGGTAATTAAAAAATCAATTCTCCAAAATTCATTTTTATTTCTAGTCTGACGCGACACTTGAGCGCGTTTCGTAAAACTTATTACATTTTCAAAGACTACACATACACAACTGAATAGAACTTACATATCTCCGATTTGTTTATATCTACATTTGAGTGAGGTGGATGGGGTGAGGTGGTATTTAATAGGGTATTAATTTCATCAACACAAGACAGAACACGAAACAATGGGTATTGAAATGGAAGTGATTGTAGAAAGCCTATTGGTCCATATTTCTTGATGCTTCTATATTGGAGCGGAGTCTTGAGGTGGGTAGAATATAGTTGTGCATTAATTGGCTGTTGATTGCTGGTGTTGACTTCTTAATACGCAGTGCCTCGCAAACGTCAAGCTGTCTGCTATCGCTGTATCTATCGATGATTTCTGTGTTGTTTACTAGGATTTCTCTTGCGATGGTTTGGTTGTGAGAAGAGATTATATGTTCCTTAATGGAGCCCTGTTGCTTATGCATCGTTAAACGCCTAGAAAGAGATGTTGTTGTCTTGCCTATATACTGGTTTTTTTGGAGCTTACAGTCCCCAAGTGGGCATTTGAAGGCATAGACGACGTTGGTCTCTTTCAAAGCGTTCTGCTTTGTGTCTGGAGAGTTTCTCATGAGTAGGCTGGCCGTTTTTCTGGTTTTATAGTAAATCGTCAGTTGTATCCTCTGATTTTTGTCTGTAGGGATAACGTTTCTATTAACAATATCTTTCAGGACCCTTTCCTCCGTTTTATGAGCTGTGGAAAAGAAGTTCCTGTAAAATAGTCTAATAGGGGTATAGGTGTTGTGTTAGTTGTCTCTTCAGAGGTTGCATGGCGTTTCACTTTCCTTCTTATGATGTCTTCGACGAAACCATTGGAGAAGCTGTTGTTGACTAGGACCTGCCTTACCCTACAGAGTTCTTCGTCGACTTGCTTCCATTCTGAGCTGTGGCTGAGAGCACGGTCGACATATGCGTTAACAACACTCCTCTTGTACCTGTCTGGGCAGCCGCTGTTGGCATTTAGGCACATTCCTATGTTCGTTTCCTTAGTGTAGACTGCAGTGTGGAAACCTCTGCTCTTTTCCATGACTGTTACATCTAGAAAGGGCAGCTTCCCATCCTTTTCCATCTCGTAAGTGAAACGCAGCACGGACCTCTGCTCAAATGCCTCCTTCAGCTCCTGCAGATGTCTGACATCAGGTACCTGTGTAAAAATGTCGTCAACATACCTGCAGTATATGGCCGGTTTCAAGTTCATGTCGACTAAGACTTTTTGCTCAATGGTACCCATGTAGAAGTTTGCAAACAGGACACCTAGGGGAGAACCCATGGCGACCCCATCTACTTGCTTATACATGTGCCCATCCGGGCTCAAGAAGGGTGCCTCTTTAATACAAGCTTGGAGTAGTTTCCTCAGAATATTTTCGGGTATGTCAAGAGGAGTACAGGCTGGATCACGATACACTCTGTCGGCTATCATCCCGATTGTCTCGTCCACATGTACGTTGGTAAACAGCGATTCTACGTCCAACGAGGCTCTTATCCCTGTGGCCCGTGTGCCCCGCAGTAAGTTAACAAATTCCACGTACACACCCACGTACAGACTGGCGAAGCGACTCAACGGCCTGCTGACTCCTTATGTTCCTTGCGCCTTCAGCCTGAAGTCTCCAAAGGAATTTGTTGACTTACTGCGGGACACACGGGCCACAGGGATAAGAGCCTCGTTGGACGTAGAATCGCTGTTTACCAACGTACATGTGGACGAGACAATCGGGATGATAGCCGACAGAGTGTATCGTGATCCAGCCTGTACTCCTCTTGACATACCCGAAAATATTCTGAGGAAACTACTCCAAGCTTGTATTAAAGAGGCACCCTTCTTGAGCCCGGATGGGCACATGTATAAGCAAGTAGATGGGGTCGCCATGGGTTCTCCCCTAGGTGTCCTGTTTGCAAACTTCTACATGGGTACCATCGAGCAAAAAGTCTTAGTCGACATGAACTTGAAACCGGCCATATACTGCAGGTATGTTGACGACATTTTTACACAGGTACCTGATGTCAGACATCTGCAGGAGCTGAAGGAGGCATTTGAGCAGAGGTCCGTGCTGCGTTTCACTTACGAGATGGAAAAGGATGGGAAGCTGCCCTTTCTAGATGTAACAGTCATGGAAAAGAGCAGAGGTTTCCACACTGCAGTCTACACTAAGGAAACGAACATAGGAATGTGCCTAAATGCCAACAGCGGCTGCCCAGACAGGTACAAGAGGAGTGTTGTTAACGCATATGTCGACCGTGCTCTCAGCCACAGCTCAGAGTGGAAGCAAGTCGACGAAGAACTCTGTAGGGTAAGGCAGGTCCTAGTCAACAACGGCTTCTCCAATGGTTTCGTCGAAGACATCATAAGAAGGAAAGTGAAACGCCATGCAACCTCTGAAGAGACAACTAACACAACACCTATACCTCCTATTAGACTATTTTACAGGAACTTCTTTTCCACAGCTCATAAAACGGAGGAAAGGGTCCTGAAAGATATTGTTAATAGAAACGTTATCCCTACAGACAAATATCAGAGGATACAACTGACGATTTACTATAAAACGAGAAAAACGGCCAGCCTACTCATGAGAAACTCTCCAGACACAAAGCAGAACGCTTTGAAAGAGACCAACGTCGTCTATGCCTTCAAATGCCCACTTGGGGACTGTAAGCTCCAAAAAACCCAGTATATAGGCAAGACAACAACATCTCTTTCTAGGCATTTAACGATGCATAAGCAACAGGGCTCCATCAAGGAACATATAATCTCTTCTCACAACCAAACCATCGCCAGAGAAATCCTAGTAAACAACACAGAAATCATCGATAGATACAGCGATAGCAGACGGCTTGACGTTTGCGAGGCACTGCACATTAAGAAGTCAACACCAGCAATCAACAGCCAATTAATGCACAACTATATTCTACCCACCTCAAGACTCCGCTCCAATATAGAAGCATCAAGAAATATGGACCAATAGGCTTTCTACAATCACTTCCATTTCAATACCCATTGTTTCGTGTTCTGTCTTGTGTTGATGAAATTAATACCCTATTAAATACCACCTCACCCAATCCACCTCACTCAAATGTAGATATAAACAAATCGGAGATATGTAAGTTCTATTCAGTTGTGTATGTGTAAAGTCTTTGAAAATGTAATAAGTTTTACGAAACGGGATCAAGTGTCACGTCAGACTAGAAATAAAAATGAATTTTGGAGAATTGATTTTTTAATTACCTCCAACAGTGAAAAAAATGTACGAAAGATTGAGAAAATTCATGTTAGAATTATTAATCTTACTTTTTCGGTTATATTTAATAATATATGTCTGCAGGAAAGACTGCTACCAAAATATACTAATATATATATATATATATATATATATATATATATATATATATATATATATATATATATATATATATATATATATATATATATATATATATATATATATACATATATATATATACATATATATATATATATATATATATATATATATATATATATATATATATTGTTACGGTGCCCTCTCCTATTTCTTTCGTTTGCCGGCTTAAAGAGTCATATCAGCTCTCCCTACTGATTCTCTGAGGTTCAAGGAGTCTAATGATATATGTGGCGACCAGACCGGCTGCCAGTTAAGGGAAGGAAGTTATATTATAAGTTGTAAATAAAGGAAAATTGGCGCCCTGTTATAAAATGAAACAGTATCCCCTACGGCAGATGTGACCTTTTGGAAGGGACATTAGTCGATCGCGGATTGGTGGACGTAGGTCGCGGGCGACAAATCAGGGCCCGCCATGACGTCACCGAGTGCCCCGGACGGCGCCAACGTCAGAGTTGTTCTGACCGTGGAAGCGACAGGACGCGCCTCGGTCTGCTCTCAGGGATTGGAGGCTCTGCAAGCCTTGTTCAGTGGATTGAGCTGGCCGTCGCAGCCCATCATAGTTATTGGAGACCCTGCGCTTCTGGGAAGCAAAAGAGGAACCAAGTTCAGTGAGCAGAGAAGTGCCAAACTTGGAAAATAGTCGGCGACGACGCTGGGCGGCGCCGCTGGCTGGACGTTGAGGTCTGGAAGGTGGGCGAGCAGGCCCAGCTGTGACTGGGGTCACATCCACTGAGAATCTTGGAAGGACGACACCGTGCCTAGGACAAGGAGCAACGCCTTGTGGGAGAGGCGAGTGTGGGGAAAAATAGTGATTAGCTCAGCGCCCATCGATGAACCAGGATTGGGGCAGCTGAATCTCAGGGATTGGAACGGCGACGACGCGAAGGCTTCACGACACCTGAGGACCTGTGGAACGTTCTGGATCGTCAAGGATCGACCCAAGGAAGCGTGGGAACCTCACACCATCGAGGGACAGGCATCGTGAGCCAGGAATGTAAGGTAGATCATTTTCCCTCCCATTACCCCTTTGTGAGAGTAGGCTAGTTAGGCCACAATATTTGCTTGTGTATGTGGCAGCAAGACTTTATTACTTTAATAGTAGAATAGGCTGCAAGGCAGCTTGTGTCCAGGACTGTCAGAGAGGACAGTGTGTATGGATGACAGGATAGTGAAGAAGAGGTGCCGACGTGGTGAAGAGGCCCTCCTGTGAGAGTGTGAAACTCCTGTCCTTCTGCCCAGTTGAAGGAGTGTTGGAGGTCGTGGAAGAAGAGGCTGACGATCTCCAGACTCATTATCCATATTCCATATTCATGTATTACTTGTGATTGTGTGTGTGTGTTCAAGTAATTTGCGTCAGTAAATCCACACATTTTATTACTGTGTTTGAGTGCGCCTCCATTTATGATATTTCTCTATGAGCATACATTTCTGGCTACCAACAATATATAATACACCCACTGAACTGCATCGCTGGGGTGCAGATATAATAACCCAGCTGGCGACCTTGCTAAGAGGAAGATAGAGAAGACAGGCGGGAAAGGAGTTCCTGCAACCTTTTTTTGTCTGGCAGGCAAGACTCAGGGAGGTTATGGTTATAGGTAAGCCTGAGTCTTCCTTCACTCCCCCACGGGTCTAGGCCGGAACTGTTAACAGCAGTTTCCCCGTGTTTGACTGAAGGGCTTCCAGGGTGAATCAGTGGCACCCCTTTGTGGTGGAAGCAAAGACCTGCGGAGGTGGGCATTGTTGGTCCTCTCTTGTGTGACCAAGGAGACTCAGGTGAATCCAGGGAGTCGGAGGGGCTGAGTATTTGGGCCTTTGAGCCCCTAGTAGCCGAGTGTTAGCAGAGCCCCGGACCGCCCACCCCCACGTGACAAGAGAACTGGCGACCTTGCCAGGATTCGAACCCCAGTAGCCAAGAACTGGGAACTTCACCAGGAAACGTGGATCAAGCTACAGTGTGGACCAAATTGCAAGACAAGTGTTGCCAGGGTACTAATACAGTGTGGCCAGTGAATTCGGTGGTACTGTTACTCAACCAGCTAAGGGACTGAAACGGTGGAATTAGTGCCTACTAACTTGTCTGTGCTGTCGTGTATGCTCAATGATATAGAGATGGAGGAAGACAAAGTAAAGAAATTTATTGACACAAGGGACGAGAGAATTTTGGAAGAGTGTACCAAGGCCCAGCTCCAACAAGTGGCAAACCACTTTGGGATCAGGTTGAGGACGACTAAGGTAGCGGAGCGAAGGATAGAGATCATGGCACAGCTCACAGCTCGAGAGGAAGCGACGGGAGAGGAGCCATCTCAAGAGGAGCTGTCCCGAGGAGAGCCGTCGCTAGGTGAACCGTCCCGACTAGGGCCACCCCAAGCGCCTACCAGTGTGGAGAGAATTCACAGTGAACATGGGAGCAGTGGAAGGTCCAGCTGTAGTAAGAGGAGCCTGCAACTGGAAATAATGAAGATGCAACTGGAAGCCCAGCTGCAACGAGAGGAAAGAGAAGCGCAAATGCAGCGAGAGGAACGTGCAGCTGAGCTGCAGCGAGGTGAGCGAGAAACACGGCTGCAGCTGCAGCGAGAGGAGCGAGAAGCTCGGCTGCAGCGAGAAGAAGGAGAGAGACAACTGCGACTGGAGGAGATAAAGGCAAAGAAAGAAGTCGAATTGCGTCGCGTTGAACGTGGTCTGCCCTCACTACCTGCACGGCGGTATGACCTCAAGGTAAGGGAACGTGACTTACCTACGTTCGAACCACAAGAAGCTGAGGCGTTCTTCGAACACTTTGAACGGATAGCGACTCTGAAGGAGTGGCCGGAAGATGATTGGGCTGCTCTGGTCCAGGGCAGGTTGACTGGTGAGGCCCGGGAAGCCTATAACATGCTGGACCTAGAGGAGTGTACTAGTTATGACGCGATTAAGAATGCGGTTCTCCACTCATTCCGGCTGACTCCGGAGATGTACTGGAAGCGGTTCAGAGAGTGTACAAGAGCGTCGGGAAAGACTTACGCCGAGACCGCCAGGGATATGGAACGGAAATTCCTACGATGGTTGAAGGCGGAGGAAGCGGAGTCGGTGGATGATATCAAACGACTGATAGTGATGGAGAAGTTTATGTCAGTGCTCCATCCTGAGTTGCGAGTAAGGTTGAGAGAAGCAGGTATTAAGGACCTGAAGGCTGCAGCGGACCGAGCCGACATGCTGGAGGAGGCACTACATATTAGGAGGGAGGGGCCGCCCAGACACTCGCCTTACCCAAGGTCGGGAGGGAACTTTAGGAGTTCAGGAGGAGCGAGGACGAGTGGGGACTCTCCCAAGAGTAGTGTGCCCGATGAAGTAACGTGGTTCAAGAGCTCAAGAGACGCGGGGAGGAAGCCCCAAGCTGTGAGCAGTGGACCTAACTCGGGAGCAAGTGCTGCAGTCCCGGATACGACGTCAGGGAGTCCAAGGAGGACCCAGGGGACGTCTGCAAGTGGTACCGCCAGAGTGACTGGCGAGTGGCCGCCCAGGGGAGGTGGCCGATGCTACAACTGTGGTGTGAGAGGACATTATGCCCGCGAGTGTGAGGAGCACCAAAGGAATGTAGGATTAATGTTGGAAGAGGAGAGAGTGTTTGTTCACACCCCATATTATAGTGGACCCAACGTGAATGGTTGGGAAATGAAGTTGGGTGAACATCCCTTCGTTTTCGGGGCCAACGTGAAGTTTGGAAGGTCAGACCCAGTGGAGGTTGCCGTGCTTCGAGATACGGGTGCTGACATAAGTATGGTAACCAGGAGTATTCTCCCCAAGGAATTTAATGATTCACCTGTGGGAGTGGTGAGGATACGCAGTGTGGGGGAGGAATACAGGTTGCCACTTCACGAAGTACAGCTGATTGCCGACTGCGGAGTCGAGAAAGCTATAGTAGCTGTAGCCCCTAAGTTACCCCTGGAGCATGTACAGATGGTGCTGGGTAATGACCTCGGAGGAGGTAGGATACAACCCGATTGGGCCAGGAGTGCTTATGTTGCAAGCAGCGGTACAACCCTGCCGGGTGAGGTATCGGTCGTTCCAGACGATAGAGAGGAAGCCGACTTCGCCAGGGGAAACGTCGCCAGAGACGACGACAACGAGGGCGAGAGTGCAGAGAGGTCATCGGAGGTTGTGGAAAACCCCGACGGGGACCTCCGACTAAGCCTGATGATGCGTGTGGAGGAGTGGCGAGGAGCAGCTGTACAAACGCCTGGGGCGGTGAAGAGGCTGCAGACCGCACTCCCTCCATACAGAAACGTAAATAAAGTAAGCTCAGTGGATGAGCGAACGGCAGTGAGGGGCAGAGTGGAGGAGCCACGACGCAGTGCACCCTATGCCAGCCAGATGAATAGTGGGAGGTGCAAGATGAACCACCGTGGTGAGGTGAGCCACAGGGAGGTGGAAGAGCCCAACCACGAACCGAAGAAGACGTCTGCAGGGAAGAAAATCTCATGGAGGAGTGAAGATGTTCGTCGGGAGCGAAGGAGCGAATGGTATAGGAAAGGCAATACGAAGAAAGCAGGGAATAGGTACACCCAGGGTAGGCGCCAGCCTAACCAGAGGGGCATTGGGCCATCGCAAAAGCCTAGTGTGGAAGAGAGGAAGCTGCTGGATGGAGTACAGGTTACAAGTGCCACTGTGAGGAGACAACGCACCTATGGGAGAAGAGGAACCGAGAAGAGAGAAGATTGGCGAAGAGGAGATCATGAGAGGAAACATGGAGTACCTGTAGGACGCAGTGGAAATGCAAGACTATCTCGGAGTGCACGACGCGGTGGAGAGGCTGCATGCACTGAATCGTACAGTGGTAACGAGCCGTGGGAGTACACTCGTAGCCACAGAGAGAGGATTTCTTGTAGGTGTTCAGGGAACACCCATCACACCCGTTCCTATGCGAGGTGGAGATACAGTGAGGCAAGTGACTGGCAAGGTGGTATGAGCCACGTCACCAACTGGAGGAGTGACACTTCAGGAACGGAGGGAGCAAGAGTATAGATTGCCCTCTTGAGTGCTGCTCTTCCGATATGACTCTTATTTTAAGGGGAGGGGTATGTTACGGTGCCCTCTCCTATTTCTTTCGTTTGCCGGCTTAAAGAGTCATATCAGCTCTCCCTACTGATTCTCTGAGGTTCAAGGAGTCTAATGATATATGTGGCGACCAGACCGGCTGCCAGTTAAGGGAAGGAAGTTATATTATAAGTTGTAAATAAAGGAAAATTGGCGCCCTGTTATAAAATGAAACAGTATCCCCTACGGCAGATGTGACCTTTTGGAAGGGACATTAGTCGATCGCGGATTGGTCGACGTAGGTCGCGGGCGACAAATCAGGGCCCGCCATGACGTCACCGAGTGCCCCGGGCGGCGCCAACGTCAGAGTTGTTCTGACCGTGGAAGCGACAGGACGCGCCTCGGTCTGCTCTCAGGGATTGGAGGCTCTGCAAGCCTTGTTCAGTGGATTGAGCTGGCCGTCGCAGCCCATCATAGTTATTGGAGACCCTGCGCTTCTGGGAAGCAAAAGAGGAACCAAGTTCAGTGAGCAGAGAAGTGCCAAACTTGGAAAATAGTCGGCGACGACGCTGGGCGGCGCCGCTGGCTGGACGTTGAGGTCTGGAAGGTGGGCGAGCAGGCCCAGCTGTGACTGGGGTCACATCCACTGAGAATCTTGGAAGGACGACACCGTGCCTAGGACAAGGAGCAACGCCTTGTGGGAGAGGCGAGTGTGGGGAAAAATAGTGATTAGCTCAGCGCCCATCGATGAACCAGGATCGGGGCAGCTGAATCTCAGGGATTGGAACGGCGACGACGCGAAGGCTTCACGACACCTGAGGACCTGTGGAACGTTCTGGATCGTCAAGGATCGACCCAAGGAAGCGTGGGAACCTCACACCATCGAGGGACAGGCATCGTGAGCCAGGAATGTAAGGTAGATCATTTTCCCTCCCATTACCCCTTTGTGAGAGTAGGCTAGTTAGGCCACAATATTTGCTTGTGTATGTGGCAGCAAGACTTTATTACTTTAATAGTAGAATAGGCTGCAAGGCAGCTTGTGTCCAGGACTGTCAGAGAGGACAGTGTGTATGGATGACAGGATAGTGAAGAAGAGGTGCCGACGTGGTGAAGAGGCCCTCCTGTGAGAGTGTGAAACTCCTGTCCTTCTGCCCAGTTGAAGGAGTGTTGGAGGTCGTGGAAGAAGAGGCTGACGATCTCCAGACTCATTATCCATATTCCATATTCATGTATTACTTGTGATTGTGTGTGTGTGTTCAAGTAATTTGCGTCAGTAAATCCACACATTTTATTACTGTGTTTGAGTGCGCCTCCATTTATGATATTTCTCTATGAGCATACATTTCTGGCTACCAACAATATATAATACACCCACTGAACTGCATCGCTGGGGTGCAGATATAATAACCCAGCTGGCGACCTTGCTAAGAGGAAGATAGAGAAGACAGGCGGGAAAGGAGTTCCTGCAACCTTTTTTTGTCTGGCAGGCAAGACTCAGGGAGGTTATGGTTATAGGTAAGCCTGAGTCTTCCTTCACTCCCCCACGGGTCTAGGCCGGAACTGTTAACAGCAGTTTCCCCGTGTTTGACTGAAGGGCTTCCAGGGTGAATCAGTGGCACCCCTTTGTGGTGGAAGCAAAGACCTGCGGAGGTGGGCATTGTTGGTCCTCTCTTGTGTGACCAAGGAGACTCCGGTGAATCCAGGGAGTCGGAGGGGCTGAGTATTTGGGCCTTTGAGCCCCTAGTAGCCGAGTGTTAGCAGAGCCCCGGACCGCCCACCCCCACGTGACAATATATATATATATATATATATATATATATATATATATATATATATATATATATATATATATATATATATATATATATATATATATATATATATATATATATATATATGTATATATATATAATACACATGAGAGGATGTGCAGTGGCTTAATATCTAACATATTCAGAGATTTGAGTAGGCCTACCGAGTGATGTCTGGGGCCAGAGTTGGATATTGTCCTAATAGCAGCTTTGAGTTGAGTAATTAGAGGACGCAAATGATTTTGGGTAGTAGAACCCTAGGCACAAATACCATAGTTGAGATAAGGATAGATGAGGGAGTAATAGAGAGTCACCAAGGCAGGGCGAGGTACATAATATCTGATCTTAGAAAGAATGCCAACAGTTTTTGAAACTTTTTTTGATATATTTAGAATGTGTCCCTGGAAATTCAGTTTGTGGTCAGTGAGAACGCCAAGGAATTTGCCATCAATTTTGTTACAAATTTGGGTACTATTTATCCTGAGATTTATTTGATTTGAGGATTTATTGCCAAACAAAATATAGAAAGTTTTATCAATGTTAAGGGTGAGTTTGTTGGCAGTTAGCCAAAGATGGACTTTATTTAGCTCAGTATTCACTGTGACATTTAGAGCAAGGGGGTCAGGACTGGAATAAATGAAGGTTGTGTCGTCAGCAAATAGAATTGGTTTGAGATGTTGGGAGGCATTTGGAAGGTCATTAATGTAGATGAGAAAGAGGAGAGGGCCAAGTATGCTGCCCTGGGGAACACCAATGTTGATGGATAGGGTGGGAGAAATTGAATTTTTCACAGAAACATACTGGAGCTTGTCAGTAAGGTAAGATTTGAGGTATTGAGGGACTTCTGACTCCATAATGATGTAATTTAAGAAGAAGGTTTTGGTGGTTGACAGTGTCAAAAGCCTTACGCAGGTCCACAAATAACGCAACAGAGAACTCATTTTTATCAAAAGCTGCATGTATCAAGTTAATCATACTAATAAGTACATCGTTAGTGTACTAACATCGTTTTTGGGTCTGAAGCCATATTGACAAGAGCTAAGTATATTGTGTTTGGCTAGATAAGAGTAAAGCTGCTTGTAGATTAGTTTTTCAAATATTTTTGACATGTTTGGCAGGATTGATATAAGTCTGTAATTGGTAACATCAGTGGGATCACCACATTTGTGGACAGGGGTTATTCCCGATTTTTTTTTTTAGAATATCTGGAAAGGTTTGGAGTTCAAGTGACTTGTTGAAGAGCAATGCAATAGCAGGGGCTAAAGATCTGGAGACTTTTTTGTAAATTAAAGTTGGTATCTCCTCAAGGGCACTAGCCTTGGTTTTAAGGGAAAGGATTATCTCATTGACATCAGTGGAATTAGTAGGCTTTAGGTAAAGAGACTGTGGATAGTTACCTGTAAGATAGTCCTTAACATCAGTACTGGAAGATGGAATATCATTTGCAAGGGATGACACAATGGAAGAGAAGAACCTATTGAACTCAATAGCAGTATCAGAGGCTGTAAGCTGACCATCATTATTTGACGGGAGTATTGGCTAGTTATTTAAACTCTTCTTTGATCCCAATATTTGTGAAATTGTGCTCCATATTTTCTTAATGTTGCCCTTTGTTTGGGTAAATTTATCTTCGTAGTATTTAGTTTTGGCTTTTCTAACTATTTTAGATAGCAATCAGAGTAATTCTTTGAAAATTCTTTGGACACGATTCCTAACCTACACATCTTCTCAAGGTCATGTTTTTTATTAATGGATTTAAGTATTCCCTTTGTAAGCCAAGGTTTGTTTAGCCTTTTTGTAGTGACTTGTTTCGTTAGCATAGGAGAGTGAGTGTTATAAAGGCTGAGAGTTTTATGAAGAAAAGATTACACTGCTAGGTTGATGTCCCCTATGTTACCTAATTCGGACTCCCAGTTGACATTAGCAGCAGCAGCTATAAAATTGCCTATAGCAGTTTCATTGTGCAGCCTAAAGCATATTTCCCTTTTATCTAGAGGTGGTTTGTTAAGTTGTTTGCCAAGAATATCAGGATTATTCGTAAACATGAACAAGCTGACTAAGGTGTAGCCAGGAAATATTTCAATTAACTCTAGATGAATCTGAGGTCACATGACTGACCTTACCAGGAGGTCTCCATGGTGAGTCATGGGTGTACTTTCTCTGGGCGTTACATTGAGTTTATTTGCAGTATCATTTTCATACTCTTTCTCTGCTTCTCTTCTCACATTAACATACTCATTCCTGGTTCTCTGGTATTTCTCTCTTTCTCTGCTCTCTGGTGTTCTGTTATTTCGGAAGTTCCTCCATGCCCTTTTGTTTAGTTCCTTTGCTTCCATACATACTCTATTAAATCACGGATTCTTCTTTTGTTTTTCGAATTTTTCCTTTTGGGCCGGGATTAACCTGTTTACTGCCTCCTGATACTTTTGGGTCACATAGTCCATTGTGTCTTGTACTGATTTAGCTCTGAGTTCTGTGTCCCATGATATATCCCTTAGGAAACTTATCATCTCATAATTCCCCTTTCGGTATGGCAGCCCTTTATTTCCCAGTTCTTTTTGGGGGGAGATAAATCCTAGCTATACCAGGTACTCAAAGTTCCTGGTACTTTGGTACCTGGTACCTGCTTATCTAAAATATATAAAGGATTAGAAACGCAACAAAAGTTTCAAAAACTGTTGGCATTCTTTCTAAGATCAGATATTATGTACCTCGCCCTGCCCTGGTGACGCTTTATTACTCCCTCATCTATCCTTATCTCAACAATGGTATTTGTGTTTGGGGCTCTACTACCCAAAATCATCTACGTCCTCTAATTGCTCAACACAAAGCTGCTATTAGAACAATATCCAACTCTGGCGCCAGACATCACTCGGTACCTTTACTCAAATCTTTGTTATGTTAGATATTAAGTCACAGCACATCCTCTGAAGTGTTCTCTATATATTTAAAACTCTGAACTGTAATGTCAATCCTGACCTTAAACACTTCCTTGAAGGTTGTGACAGAGCCCATGAGCACCACACCAGAAACAAATACCTATTTGATATTCCAAGAGTACGACTTAACCAAACTAGAAATGCTCTACAAATCAAGGGACCCAGAATGTGGAATGACCTTCCCAATCATGTCAAAGGCTGTATCTCTCTCAACCAGTTTAAGAGAAAAACTAAGTACTACATAATAAACTCCATGTAGCCCTCCCTCTATAAACCCCCCTTAATGTTAACCCATTTCTTGCTATTTTCAAACAATGCTGTTTGTTGACTAACTTGTATAACCACCATTTTTCTTCCTTTTTCCCTTTTTAAACTCAGTTTATGCTTTTATTTCAATTAGTATTTAGTTTTAGGCTAAGTGTTTTTCCCACACCTTGCCCCAAACGCTGTGCGTATTAGTGGCTTTATGCAATGTATGTACTATTTCTATCCATTAATCATACATTATATTTGTAACTCATCTTGTATGTATGTACTTTTACCTGAATAAACATTTGATTTGATTTGACTTGACTATGCAACATCTACAGCTGCATCTACACCTAACTATCCACTGTCTCTGTACCTAAAGCCTACAAATTCCACTGATGTTAATGAGATAATCCTTTCCCTTAAAACCAAGTCTGGTGCCCTTGAGGAGATACCAACTTTAATTTACAAAAATGCCTCCAGATCTTTAGCCCCTGCTATTGCATTGCTCTTCAACAAGTCACGTGAACTCCAAACCTTTCCAGATATTCTAAAAAAAAAAGCGAGAGTAACCCCTGTCCACAAATGTGGTGATCTCACAGATGTTAACAACTACAGACCTATATCAATCCTGCCTAACTTGTCAAAAATATTTGAAAAACTAATCTACAAGCAGCTTTACTCTTATCTAGCCAAACACAATATACTTAGCTCTTGTCAATATGGCTTCAGACCCAAAAAAGCACTAACGATGCACTTATTAGTATGATTAACTTGATTCATGCAGCTCTTGATAAAAATGAGTTCCCTGTTGGGTTATTTGTGGACCTGTGCTGACGACACAACCTTCATTTACTCCAATCCTGACCCCCTTGCTCTAAATGCCACAGTGAATACTGAGCTAAATAAAGTCCATCTTTGGCTAACTGCCAACAAACTCACCCTTAACATTGACAAAACTTTCTATATTCTGTTTGAAAATAAATCCTCTAATCAAATAAATCTCAGGATAAACAATACCTAAATTTGTAGCAAAATAGATGGCAAATTCCTTGGCGTTCTCATTGACCACAAGCTGAATTTCCAGGGACACATTCTAAATATATCAAAAAAAGTTAAAAAAACTGTTGGCGTTCTTTCTAAGATCAGATATTATGTACCTCGCCCTGCCCTGGTGACGCTCTATTACTTCCTCGTCTATCCATATCTCAATTATGGTATTTGTGCTTGGGGCTCTACTACCCAAAATCGTTTACGTCCTCTAATTACTCAACACAAAGCTGCTATTAGGACAATATCCAACTCTGGCCCCAGACATCACTCGGTACCCCTACTCAAATCTTGGAATATGTTAGATATTAAGTCCCTGCACATTCTATTATGTGTGTTATACATATATAAAACGCTGAACTGTAATGCCAATCCTGACCTCAAAAGCTTCATTGAAGGTTGTAGCAGAACCCATGAGCACCACACCAGAAACAAATACAGTTTTGATATTCCAAGAGTACGACTTAATCAAACTAGAAATGCTCTACAAATCAAGGGACCCAGAATGTGGAATGATCTTCCCAATCATGTTAAAGACTGTACCTCTCTCAACCAGTTTAAGATAAAAACTAAGCACTACCTAATAAATTCCCTGTAACCTACCTTACCCCTATATTGTCAACTCATGTCTGTTTTTTTAAACAACGCTGTTTGTCGACCTAATTGTATTTGTTCTGCTTTTTCTGCCATGTTCCCCCCTTTTTTTTATTTTTATTTTTAATTGCTCTCAACACATTTTATACTTTAATCTCAATTAGTATTAAGTTTTAGTCTTTAATGTTTTTCCTGCCCGAAACGCTTTGTGTAATAGTGACTTTAGGCATTGTATGTTAATTTAGGTAAGGTGCATACATACAAGAGATTTTTACAAAAATTGCTAGGTTTATAGATAGAGCTGGTACATACAATGCCTAAAGCCACTATTACGCAAAGCGTTTCGGGCAGGAAAAACATTAAAGACTAAAACTTAATACTAATTGAGTTTAAAGTATAAAATGTGTTGAGAACAAATAAAAATAAAAATAAGAAAGGGGGGAACATGGCTGAAAAAGCAGCACAAATATAATTAGGTAGACAAACAGCGTTGTTTAAAAAAAAAAAACAGACTTGGGTTGACAATAGAGGGGTAAGATAGGTTACAGGGAATTTATTAGGTAGTGCTTCGGTTTTATCTTAAATTGGTTGAGACAGGTACAGTCTTTAACATGATTGGGAAGGTCATTCCACATTCTGGGTCCCTTGATTTGTAGAGCATTTCTAGTTTGATTAAGTCGTACTCTTGGAATATCAAAACTGTATTTGTTTCTGGTGTGGTGCTCATGGGTTCTGTTACAACTTCCAATGAAGCTTTTGAGGTCAGGAATGGCATTACAGTTCAGATGTACTAGCTCTATCTATAAATCTATAAATTTTTGTAAAACTCTTGTATGTATGTACCTTACCTGAATAAACATTTATTTATTTCAACTACATTTACAAAACCCTGTTCTTAAATGCAAATCCTGCTCTGAAACTCTTCCTGGACAGATGTAATAGGACCCATTATCACCACACCAGAAATAAATATCTCTTTGATATCCCCAGAGTTAAACTTAATCTGTATAAACACTCTATGCAAATAAAGGGACCCAGTTTATGGAACTCACTCCCTAGTGAATTGAAAAGCTGTCCAACTTTTACATCATTCAAATTCAATACTAAAAAGTACCTAATTTCATCTTGATAGTTTTTCACTTTTTGCCTTAAAATTGCACTGTATCTATTGCTACCCAATCTCCCAACCTTTATGTTCCCAATTTGAACATCTTTACCATTGTGATCATTGCTGTCTTCTTATATGTGCTGCCAATCTGCTGTATGGTGTTTATAAATCTTGTTTATCTGTATCTTTTGCTACCCAGTCTCCCAATCTTTATGTACCCAATCTGAACATCTTTACCATTGTGATCATTGCTGTCTTATATGTGCTGTCAATCTGCTGTATGGTGTCTATTAATCTTGTTTAAATTACTAATCAAGCTGTCAATGTAATCAATCAGAGCTTTAATATAACAATGTGCTTTAATATACTTACTAAGCTCTCTCATCTCATTTTTCTCTTGCAATGTATCTTTATCATTTATCAATTCTGATAGAAATTACCTACTTAAAATTATCTGTTAGATTAAGGACCTGCCCGAAACGCTGCGCGTACTCGTGGCTTTACAAGAGCGTAAATACTGTACTATCCAATGTATTCTCACAAACCCAATGTACCTTCTTGTATATATATAAATAAAATAAAATAAAATAAAATAAAATGTATTTAGTTATTATTACTTATCTTGTGGACGCGCTCGTGTGTACCGTCTAACTCTCTTAATATCCATCAGTGTATTACACCAGGGAAAAAATTATTTAAAACTAAATGCAAGAAACAATAAATATTTCAGGTATACTTATTAATTAAACATTAAGTAGTTAATTTATTGTTTATTTATCGGACAGGGAATGTGACATTCCTGAGTCTACACGACTCCACCACTCCCAGTTCAACATCCTGGGCGCACTGGGGCCAGCTTCACCCTAATTCCTTCTTGGCTCTTGACGCCACAGTCAATAATAACGTCAATAGGTCATCAGAAACCTTGCCTCAGAAGACGTTGCCAGACCTTTTTGACTTTACCTTGTGTTACTTTGTCAGGTTTACCACTAACAAGAGCTTAAACGTTGTATTTCACTACCAACATCAAGAATACGCATTTGGTACAAGTAGGTGGAGCCTTGTTTTTTTCTTCATGTAAAACATTTTGAATTTAAATACAGATGCAATTTAAAATTGGCTTTAAAAAAGTGAATACCGTATAACCCAATTTATGACACTCAGAAGGTTCTAGATTAAGAGCTGAATATATACAAGATACATTATGAGTTAGATCAGATGGGAGATCATAATGAGTGAGTCTGTTAATGGATGGGAGAGTGAGAGTGTTGACCGGCACAGGGAACCAGGGAAGAGGTAAGGGACAATATGTTCATATACTGTAAGGATAAGTTAGGTTAGGTTAGGATAGGTGTAAACCCGACTTATAGTAAATCCTGGTCCCTTCAATCGAATAATCCTGAAACCACTTAGTTTTCACTATGCAGATGAGCTTCGAAGGGGCAGGGCCTGATGCAACCTCTTTTTCCATCCTTGACGATATAACAAACCACGCGGGTACAGTTTAAATGAAACCAAACAATGGAGCCTGAAGGAATTCACATCCATAGCAGCACATGGCCGCAAACACCCGCACAGGACCACACGCTTGAGGCTTCAAGAAGACCTGGACAAGCTGCAGGAATGGTCGAACAAATGGCTGTTAGAGTTTAATCCAAGCAAATGTAATGTAATGAAGATAGGGGGTAGGAAGCAGGAGACAAGGTACAAGGTATCACTTGGGAGATGAAATACTTCAAGAGTCCGAGAGAGAGAGAAAGACCTGGGGGTTGATATCACGCCAGACCTGTCCCCTGATGCTCATATCAAGAGGATAACAGCAGCAGCATATGCCAGGTTGGCTAACATAAGAACGGCCTTTAGAAACTTGTGTAAGGAATCTTTCAGAACATTATATACCACATATGTCAGACCAATCCTGGAGTATGCGGCACCAGCATGGAGTCCATATCTAGTCAAGCATAAGACTAAAATGGAAAAGGTTCAAAGGTTTGCCACCAGACTAGTACCCGAGCTGAGAGGTATGAGCTACGAGGAGAGACTACGGGAATTAAACCTCACTTCGTTGGAAGACAGAAGAGTTAGGGGGGACATGATCACCACATTCAAGATCCTCAAGGGAATTGACAGGGTTGATAAAGACAGGCTGTTTAACACAAGGGGCACATGCACTAGGGGACACAGGTGGAAACTGAGTGCCCAAATGAGCCACAGAGATATTAGAAAGAACTTTTTTAGTGTCAGAGTGGTTGACAAATGGAATGCATTAGGAAGTGATGTGGTGGAGGCTGACTCCATACACAGTTTCAAGTGTAGATATGATAGAGCCCAATAGGCTCAGGAACCTGTACCCCTGTTGATTGACAGTTGAGAGGCGGGACCAAAGAGCCAGATCTCAACCCCCGCAAGCACAACTAGGTGAGTAACTAGGTGAGTACACGCCCAACGAAGGAGGGCAGAACAGAACCCCAAACCAATGTGACTGATGATTGATGACCCAACCCCCAGCTAAGAGCTGAGGAGCCTGGAAAGACGTCAAACACGTGCGGAGAAGGCAGCAGGGGACTGAATCCCGAAAGCTTGAAGCGGAAGCCGGTGACCCAGCAACTGCCACAAGGCCAAAGAAGTCTACACCCAACAGTTGCAGCAGTAACGAAAAGGGGTGCCCCAGAGGAAACAGCCCAACCTCTGAAGGCAAACGCTGCCCCGGAGACAAAGTTGAGGCTCCTGCACAGCTGCCTAGACAACCGCCAAGAACCCGAGGCCGACTCAACACCATCACTAGTAGCGCTGCAGCTGAGACAAGGCTGCCAGAGGTAGAGACAGTGACGCCAACTGAGAGCCCAGACAAGGTTCAACTAAGTTCGAACTCGTGCCGGAACTAATTGGGACTTCCGACAAGACGTCAGGAACCTGAACAAGGCGAACTGGGGAAAAAACTGGACCCCTGGCTAGCAGGCACGGGAACTGGCTGGGAGCCAAAACCTGCCAGTCATCGCTGCATGCCAAAACCCAAACACCCAAGATATGAAGACGGGTCACAACGCTAAACACGGGAAAACGTATGGACCCAGAAGCAGCACAAGGGAGAAGTGGTAAGCCTGAGACCTCAATACAAACCAGAACCAATCCGAACCATGGATGGGAAGGGAAATGCCAAGAAGCGTCCTGAAGGTCCAGGAAAAGCATACAAGCGACCATCCCAAGAGTGAGACAGACCAGGGACAAAATGGTCTCAGGAAAGAAGGGTAAGAAAGAAAAACTGTTCTACCGCAAAAAACGTCGAGAAGACTCGGAAATGAACTGACGGAAGCATGGAGAAGAAGCCTGCCTAGACGAAGCCGAACCCCCTGAAAAGGAGAGACTGACCAACACGACTGAAGACTGACAGAACTATTCAGAAGGCCCTCAACCGTGGGACCAGGCAGGGGCAAACCGGCCAGCCATGGTACACCACGCCACCAACAGGGAGAACCGTGAAAGGGCCAGCACAAACCAGAACGCCGCCTCGCAAACTATGCTAGCAAGGAACCGAAAAAGAAGCAGAGAAAACAGCCACAGGAGGTGCTCCCAACATGGCCACCGGCTCCACAAATGGTCCACCTCAACCACCACCATGCGCAGCCCTTGCCCAACCAGACCACCTCAAAGAGAAGAACGTGCCCACCGCTTCCCGCAGAAGATGAGCATTCATCATTGGAAGAGCTGCCGACAACGCCACGGCCGAGACCAAAACTCACCGCAAGAGGACTAATTCCGAATGCACCCAAGATCACCGTGAGCCAAGCAGAACGCAGTTCTACGAGATACAGAAAACGCACAACATAACCTAAGAGAAGAAGGGCATGGAGGCCAACCCCAGCAACTGACGTAGACAGCAAAAAATATGACTGGGGGAAAGCAGGGTAAGCAGGCATCATAAAGGGTTCAAAAGATAGGCTCCCAACACCTGAAATGCAATCGCAACCTCAAAAGAAGCCTGAGACCACCGGTAAGGTAAGCAGGTCACTCCAGAGGGATGGGAAAAACGCCCCCAGCGTACCCATAGGCACCTGGAGGCGAATCCAGAAGGAGGGAAGCTGCAAGTAAACCAACAAACAGGGAGAATGGAATAGGGAAAACCCCTCTCTATGGAACCAAAGACCCTCCACAGACAATGATAGGAACCATGAAAGGTGAAAGGGGGACTACAGCCCCCAAGCCGACTCCCCCCAAGCCCCAGAAACCGCAGTGCAGAGCCCCGGGACAGAGCCTTCGTCCTCACCCGCTGCCAGGGAAAAGACCGGCGAACTCCGAGGGAGAGGCCTTAGAGGAAAGGGCCAGCTGTGAAGAAGGCCCAGAAGCTCCGGCGAGACCGAGAGGTTCAACCACCTCCACGCCCGAATCAGAAAGGACTCTCCACCGATTGGAGCGTGTGTGTGTGGAGGACCGCCTGATGTGAGTGTGTGGAGAACCAGTATGTGTAGCTGTGTGGTGTGTGGGAGAGAGAGTGGCCTAATGTGAATGTGTGGAGAGCCAGTATGTGTAGCTGTGTGGTGTGTGAGAGAGAGAGTGGCCTAATGTAAATGTGTGGAGAGCCAGTATGTGTAGCTGTGTGGTGTGTATGAGAGAGAGTGGCCTCTTGTGAGTGTGTGGAGAGCCAGTATGTGTAGCTGTGTGGTGTGTGAGAGTGGCCTCATGTGTGTGTGTGGTGAGCTAGTATGTGTAGCTGTGTGGTGTGTGAGAGAGAGTGGCGTCATGTGAGTGTGTAGAGAGCTAGTATGTGTAGCTGTGTGGTGTGTGAGAGAGAGTGGCCTCATGTGAGTGTGTGGAGAGGCAGTGTGTAGCTGTGTGGTGTGTGAGAGAGAGTGGCCTCATGTGAGTGTGTAGAGAGCCAGTGTGTAGCTGTGTGGTGTGTGAGAGAGAGTGGCCTCATGTGAGTGTGTAGAGAGCCAGTGTGTAGCTGTGTGGTGTGTGAGAGAGAGTGGCCTCATGTGAGTGTGTAGAGAGCCAGTGTGTAGCTGTGTGGTGTGTGAGAGAGAGTGGCCTCATGTGAGTGTGTAGAGAGCCAGTGTGTAGCTGTGTGGTGTGTGAGAGTGGCCTAATGTGAGTGTGTAGAGAGCCAGTGTGTAGCTGTGTGGTGTGTGAGAGTGGCCTAATGTGAGTGTGTAGAGAGCCAGTGTGTAGCTGTGTGGTGTGTGAGAGTGGCCTAATGTGAGTGTGTAGAGAGCCAGTGTGTAGCTGTGTGATGTGTGAGACTGGCCTCATGTGAGTGTGTGGAGAGCCAGTGTGTAGCTGTGTGGTGTGTGAGAGTGGCCTAATGTGAGTGTGTAGAGAGCCAGTGTGTAGCTGTGTGGTGTGTGAGAGTGGCCTAATGTGAGTGTGTGGAGAGCCAGTGTGTAGCTGTGTGGTGTGTGAGAGTGGCCTAATGTGAGTGTGTAGAGAGCCAGTGTGTAGCTGTGTGGTGTGTGAGAGTGGCCTAATGTGAGTGTGTAGAGAGCCAGTGTGTAGCTGTGTGGTGTGTGAGAGTGGCCTAATGTGAGTGTGTAGAGAGCCAGTGTGTAGCTGTGTGGTGTGTGAGAGTGGCCTAATGTGAGTGTGTGGAGAGCCAGTGTGTAGCTGTGTGGTGTGTGAGAGTGGCCTAATGTGAGTGTGTAGAGAGCCAGTGTGTAGCTGTGTGGTGTGTGAGAGTGGCCTAATGTGAGTGTGTGGAGAGCCAGTGTGTAGCTGTGTGGTGTGTGAGAGAGAGTGGCTTCATGTGAGTGTGTAGAGAGCCAGTATGTGTAACACGCCTGTTTTTTTTTTTTTCTTAATGGAACAGTTTAGTGGTCATTTGTATGTTGTTAGTGTGGATTTGCATGTCTTTACTTAGACATATATTAATGCATTTACTGATGTTATGATATATATATATGTCGTACCTAGTAGCCAGAATGCACCTCTTGGCAAACTATCCAAGGCCCGATTTGTCTAATAGGCCGAGTGATTTTTTACATTTCCGAGAAATTTCTTCCAATTAGTTTATTTTAATTATAATTATTATATTATATTAGGAACATAAATTACTGACGTAGTTGTGTTAGTTTTGGTTAGGTTTAGATAGGTTAGGTTAGGTTAGGTAGGGTTGGTTAGGTTTGGTCATATATCTTCGTTAGTTTTAACTCAAATTTAAACAAATGGACTTATTCATATGAAATAGCCAGATTTAACATTTCATAAGAAGAAAAATAGAAAAATACATAAATTCAGGAAAACTTGGCTTATTAGGCAAAAAATTCAGGAAAACCTGGCTTATTAGGCAAATCGGGCCTCGCATAATATGCCGAGTACGACGTTCTGGCTACTAGGTTCAAAATATGTATATATATATATATATATATATATATATATATATATATATATATATATATATATATATATATATATATATATATATATGTCGTACCTAGTAGCCAGAACTCACTTTTCAGCCTACTATTCAAGGCCCGATTTGCCTATTAAGCCAAGTTTTCCTGAATTAATATATTTACTATAATTTTTTTCTTATGAAATGATAAAGCAACCCTTTTCTCTATGTATGAGGTCAACTTTTTTTTATTGGAGTTAAAATTAACGTAGATATATGACCGAACCTAACCAACCCTACCTAACCTAACCTAACCTATATTTATAGGTAAGGTTAGGTTAGGTAGCCAAAAAAAGCTAGGTTAGGTTAGGTTAGGTAGGTTAGGTAGACGAAAAAACATTAATTCATGAAAACTTGGCTTATTAGGCAAATCGGGCCTTGAATAGTAGGCTGAGAAGTGCGTTCTGGCTATTAGGTACGACATATATATATATATATATATATATATTTATATATATATATATATATATATATATATATATATATATATATATATATATATATATATATATATGTCGTACCTAGTAGCCAGAACGCACTTCTCAGCCTACTATGCAATGCCCGATTTGCCTAATAAGCCAAGTTTTCATGAATTAATGTTTTTTCGACAACCTAACCTACCTAACCTAACCTAACCTAACTTTTTCCGCTACCTAACCTAACCTAACCTATGAAGATAGATTAGGTTAGGTTAGGTAGGGTTGGTTAGGTTCGATCATATATCTACGTTAATTTTAACTCCAATAAAAAAAATTGACCTCATACATAATGAAATGGGTAGCTTTATCATTTCATAAGAAAAAAATTAGAGAAAATATATTAATTCATGAAAACTTGGCTTATTAGGCAAATCGGGCCTTGCATAGTAGGCTGATAAGTGCGTTCTGGCTACTAGGTACGACATATATATATATATATATATATATATATATATATATATATATATATATATATATATATATATATATATATATATATATATATATATATATATGTCGTACCTTGTAGCCAGAAAGTACTTCTCAGCCTAATATGCAAGGCCCGATTTGCCAAATAAGCCAAGTTTTCATGAATTAATTGTTTTATAACTACCTAACCTACCTAATTTAACCTAACCTAACTTTTTCGGCTACCTAACGAAACGTAACCTATAAAGATAGGTTAGGTTAGGTTAGGTAGGGTTGGTTAGGTTCGGTCATATATCTACGTTAACTTTAACTCCAATAAAAATAATTGACCTCTTTACATAATGAAATGGGTAGCTTTATCATTTCAAAAGAAAAAAAATAGAGAAAATTTATTAATTCAGGAAAACTTGGCTTATTAGGCAAATCGGGCCTTGCATAGCAGGCCGAGTACGACGTTCTGGCTACTAAGTACAACATATATATATATATATATATATATATATATATATATATATATATATATATATATATATATATATGTCGTACCTAATAGCCAGAACGCACTTCTCAGCCTACTATGCAAGGCCCGATTTGCCTAATAATCCAAGTTTTCATGAATTAATGTTTTTTCGACTATCTAACCTACCTAACCTAACCTAACTTAACTTTTTCGGCTACCTAACCAAACCTAACCTTTAAAGATAGGTTAGGTTAGGTTAGGTAGGGTTGGTTAGGTTCGGTCATATATCTACGTTAATTTGAACTCCAATAAAAAAAAAATTGACCTCATACATAATGAAATGGGTAGCTTTATCATTTCATAAGAAACAAATTTGAGAAAATATATTAATTCAGGAAAACTTGGCTTATTAGGCAAATCGGGCCTTGCATAGTAGGCCGATAAGTGCGTTCTGGCTACTAGGTACGACATATATATATATATATATATATATATATATATATATATATATATATATATATATATATATGCCGAGTATATATATATATATATATATATATATATATATATATATATGTCGTACCTAGTAGCCAGAACGCACTTCTCAGACTACTATGCAAGGCCCAATTTGCCTAATAAGCCAAGTTTTCATGAATTAATGTTTTTTCGACGACCTAACCTACCTAACCTAACCTAACTTACCTTTTTCGGTTACCTAACCCAACCTAACCTATAAAGATAAATTAGGTTAGGTTAGGTAGGGTTGGTTAGGGTCGGTCATATATCTACGTTAATTTTAACTACAATAAAATAAAATTGACCTCATACATAATGAAATCGGTAGCTTTATCATTTCATAAGAAAAAAATTAGAGAAAATATATTAATTCAGGAAAACTTGGCTTATTAGGCAAATCGGGCCTTGCATAGTAGGCTCAGAAGTGCGTTCTGGCTACTAGGTACGACATATATATATATATATATATATATATATATATATATATATATATATATATATATATATATATATATATATATATGTCGTACCTAGTAGCCAGAACGCACTTCTCAGCCTACTATGCAAAGCCCGATTTGCCTAATAAGCCAAGTTTTCCTGAATTATTATATTTTCTCTAATTATTTTCTTATGAAATAATAAAGCTACCCATTTCATTATGTATGAGGTCAATTTTTTTTTATTGGAGTTAAAATTAACGTAGATATATGACCGAACCTAACCAACCCTACCTAACCTAACCTAACCTATCTTTATAGGTAAGGTTAGGTTAGGTAGCCGAAAAAGTTAGGTTAGGTTAGGTTTGGTAGGTTAGGTAGTCGAAAAAACATTAATTCATGAAAACTTGGCTTATTAGGCAAATCGGGCCTTGCATAGAGAAGTGAGAAGTGAGAAGTGAGTTCTGGCTACTAGGTACGACATATATATATATATATATATATATATATATATATATATATATATATATATATATATATATATATATATATATGTCGTACCTAGTAGCCAGAACTCACTTCTCAGCCTACTATGCATGGCCCGATTTGCCTAATAAGCCTAGTTTTCATGAATTAATGTTTTTTCGACAACCTAACCTACCTAACCTAACCTAACCTAACGTTTTCGGCTACCTAACCTAACCTAACCTATAAAGATAGGTTAGGTTAGGTTAGGTAGGGTTGGTTAGGTTCGGTCATATATCTACGTTAATTTTAACACCAATAAAAAAAATTGACCTCATACATAATGAAATGGGTAGCTTTATCATTTCATAAGAAAAAAATTAGAGAAAATATATTAATTCAGTAAAACTTGGCTTATTAGGCAAATCGGGCCTCGCATAGTAGGCTGAGAAGTGAGTTCTGGCTACTAGGTACGACATATATATATATATATATATATATATATATATATATATATATATATATATATATATATATATATATATATATATATATATATATATATATATTAGTATATTTTGGTAGCAGTCTTTTCCTGTAGACATATATTATTAAATATGACCGAAAAAGTAAGATTAATAATTCTAACACGAATTTTCTCGATCTTTCGTACATTCCTTTTCACTGTTGGTGGTAATTCAAAAATCAATTCTCCAAAATTCATTTTTATTTCTAGTCAGACGCGACACTTGAGCGCGTTTCGTAAAACTTATTACATTTTCAAAGACTTTAGTTGACACATACACAACTGAATAGAACTTACACATCTCCGATTTGTTTATATCTACATTTGAGTGAGGTGGATGGGGTGAGGTGGTATTAATAGGGTATTAAATTCATCAACACAAGACAGAACACGAAACAATGGGTATTGAATGGAAGTGATTGTAGAAAGCCTATTGGTCCATATTTCTTGATGCTTCTATATTGGAGCGGAGTCTTGAGGTGGGTAGAATATAGTTGTGCATTAATTGGCTGTTGATTGCTGGTGTTGACTTTTTAATGTGTAGTGCCTCGCAAATGTCAAGCCGTCTGCTATCGCTGTATCTATCGATGATTTCTGTGTTGTTTACTAGGATTTCTCTGGCGATGGTTTGGTTGTGGGAAGAGATTATACGTTCCTTATTGGAGCCCTGTTGCTTATGCATCGTTAAACGCCTAGAAAGAGATGTTGTTGTCTTGCCTATATACTGTTTTTTTTGGAGCTTACAGTCCCCAAGAGGGCATTTGAAGGCATAGACGACGTTGGTCTCTTTTAAAGCGTTCTGCTTTGTGTCTGGAGAGTTTCTCATGAGTAGACTGGCCGTTTTTCTGGTTTTATAGTAAATCGTCAGTTGTATCCTCTGATTTTTGTCTGTAGGGATAACGTTTCTATTGACAATATCTTTCAGGACCCTTTCCTCCATTTTATGAGCTGTGGAAAAGAAGTTCCTGTAAAACAGTCTAATAGGGGGTATAGGTGTTGTGTTAGTTGTCTCTTCAGAGGATGCATGGCGTTTCACTTTCCTTCTTATGATGTCTTCGACGAAACCATTGGAGAAGCCGTTGTTGACTAGTACCTGCCTTACCCTACAGAGTTCTTCGTCGACTTGCATCCATTCTGAGCTGTGGCTGAGAGCACGGTCGACATATGCGTTAACAACACTCCTCTTGTACCTGTGTGGGCAGTCGCTGTTGGCATTTAGGCACATTCCTATGTTCGTTTCCTTAGTGTAGACTGCAGTGTGGAAACCTCCGCTCTTTTCCATGACTGTTACTTCTAGAAAGGGCAGCTTCCCATCTTTTTCCATCTCGTAAGTGAAACGCAGCACAGAACTCTGCTCAAACGCCTCCTTCAGCTCCTGCAGATGTCTGACATCAGGTTCCTGTGTAAAAATGTCGTCAACATACCTGCAGTATATGGCCGGTTTCAAGTTCATGTCGACTAAGACTTTTTGCTCGATGGTACCCATGTAGAAGTTTGCAAACAGGACACCTAGGGGAGAACCCATGACGACCCCATCTACTTGCTTATACATGTGCCCATCCGGGCTCAAGAAGGGTGCCTCTTTAGTACAAGCTTGGAGTTGTTTCCTTAGAATATTCTCTGGTACGTCAAGAGGAGTACAGGCTGGATCACGATACACTCTGTCGGCTATCATCCCGATTGTCTCGTCCACAGGTACGTTGGTGAACAGTGATTCTACGTCCAACGAGGCTCTTATCCCTGTGGCCCGTGTGCACCGCAGTAAGTCAACAAATTCTTTTGGGGACTTCAGGCTGAAGGCGCAAGGGACATAAGGAGTCAGCAGGCCGTTGAGTCGCTTCGCCAGTCTGTACGTGGGTGTGGGTATCTGGCTAATGATTGGCCGAAGTGGGTTTCCAGGCTTGTGTGTCTTGACATTTCCATACGCATATCCAGGTTTATATTCCCCAATAATCTTTGGCAGGTGGAGTCCGGATTTCTTGGCGTTCACAGTTTCAATCAGTTTGTTGACCAAATCAGAGGATACAACTGACGATTTACTATAAAACCAGAAAAACGGCCAGCCTACTCATGAGAAACTCTCCAGACACAAAGCAGAACGCTTTAAAAGAGACCAACGTCATCTATGCCTCCAAATGCCCACTTGGGGACTGTAAGTTCCAAAAAACCCAGTATATAGGCAAGACAACAACATCTCTTTCTAGGCGTTTAACGATGCATAAACAACAGGGCTCCATTAAGGAACATATAATCTCTTCCCACAACCAAACCATCGCCAGAGAAATCCTAGTAAACAACACAGAAATCATCGATAGATACAGCGATAGCAGGCAGCTTGACGTTTGCGAGGCACTACACATTAAGAAGTCAACACCAGCAATCAACAGCCAATTAATGCACAACTATATTCTACCCACCTCAAGACTCCGCTCCAATATAGAATCATCAAGAAATATTTACCAATAGGCTTTCTACAATCACTTCCATTTCAATACCCATTGTTTCGTGTTCTGTCTTGTGTTGATGAAATTAATACCCTATTAATGCCACCTCTTGTTCTGTCTTGTGTTGATGAAATTAATACCCTATTAATGCCACCTCACCCCATCCACCTCACTCAAATGTAGATATAAACAAAATCGGAGATGTGTAAGTTCTATTCAGTTGTGTATTTGTAAACTAAAGTCTTTGAAAATGTAATAAGTTTTATGAAACGCGCTCGTGTCGCGTCAGACTAGAAATAAAAATGAATTTTGGAGAATTGTTTTTTAAATTACCTCCAACAGTGAAAAGAAATGTACGAAAGATTGAGAAAATTAGTGTTAGAATTATTAATCTTACTTTTTCGGTCATATTTAATATATATATATATATATATATATATATATATATATATATATATATATATATATATATATATATATATATATATATATATATATATATATATATATATATATGTGTGTATATATATATATATATATTGTGACGATAATCACTTTCAAGAGAGATTGAGCCTGCTCTTCCCTACAAAATTTACGTCATTCAAGTACAAGATACTATATTGAAATACGTCCACCGGTATCGCCAAACGTTTTGCCCAGGAAGCAAAGCGTACCTTGCACCACAAACACACCGGCTCCCGCCCGCCGTCAAACCAGCAAACTACTCATTCTCCGCCTGCCTGTTCCTGATTGTCTGGTGTGTCGCCGCACCTGCACTCACGCCACTACCTGAGTCGACCTCTGGGCCAGCACACGCCGTACTCCTCAGAATATCTCTGTGCTCTTTGGAGTTGACATCTCTCTCTAGTAGATAAAGCTCTGGCTGTAGTGTTCTAAGGGAGGTGGCAGCTTAAGCCAGTATTCTCAGCACCTGATTATATTACCACTATTGTATTGCACTTTGTTTTGTTTTAGTGTAAATTTTACAGCCATTAATTATTCATGTTGTTTTGTTTGTTGACTTGTTTTGAATTTTATGTAAGCCAAGGGATTGTCTTTGTTCATATCTTATTTTCTAGAGTAATTAAAATTTCATTGTTTATACTTTGTGTTTTGTGTGTCTTCCCATTTCCTAACCACAGACAAACAGGCAAGCAGGGTTTCTTTTTTTTCTGTAAATGTGACGAGGCATTGCCCTTGCCATTGAAACAGCCGAACATCAACACTCCAACACTTTACCGTCACATTTCATGGTTGCCTGTCCACGGAGCTTCACTCAGGTACTGGTACCAGATCGTAAATTTGTTGTAAGCGTACTTGGCTTTGGTAAAGTATGCAGGCGATGAGTCACAATAACGTGGCTGAAGTATGTTGACCAGACCACACACTAGAAGTTGAAGGGACGATGACGTTTCGGTCCGTCCTGGACCATTATCAAGTCGATTTTCTTGATTGTCTCACAATCGACTTGTCCAGGACGGACCGAAACGTCGTCGTCCCTTCAACTTCTAGTGTGTGGTTTGGTAAAGTAGTTTTTCACTATTTTCAATATTCAATTTTATTTTCATATGGTGCTGTGTGTATTGTGCATTCCGAGAGTAGCATATGGTGAGTGTGAGACAACTTTGGATTACGTGGTGACTGTAGGCTTCAGTCATTCTCTTAATTGGTCATCTCTCCCTCCGTGTTATTACTCGTGTTTACCATCTTTGGTCCCTAGGATATTTCTCATATTTTCGGCAGATCATCATATTGGTACCCTGGTACTGTGGTCTGTCCCCGGGTCAAGAGCACCTAATCTTCTGCAATCCGACGGTAGGAGGATAAAGAGGGCCATAGTTCCTCTAGCACGAACTTTAGTTGCTGAATTGGGACCTCAGCAGCAGTTCTCGTCACCAGTTGACACCTCGCACCCCTACACGTCGGTCAGAGATGATGATATTTACCTTGGTAGGGAATTAGCCTTCTTTTTTCAGAGCACAAAGTTCGCTAATTCTGTTAGTATCATATTTCATTTCAGTGGGAAAAACTTGCTTATGTCCTATACAGACTCGGCAAGGTATGCCTACATTCTTGGACTACCTAATTCACTTTTGAGGCAATTAAATGTTTCATTTGTTTTAGAAACTCAGTTTCGCTTACTTAGTAGGATTTTCTTGCCCTTATCCTCTTACATTGAGTACCAGGTACAAGATTTCCTGCGATCTTGATTTATTAATCATTTACCATCTTGAAATTAACATTAATTGTTAACGATTCCACAGGATAGGTACCAGTTGCCACGTTGTCCTGTTTCTGACATTCACCATATCACAACAGTATATTCGTTGTGCATTTATTTGCTAATTTCACCATGTTTCGTCTCCAAGCTTTCCGTACAGATCCAGCAGGTGAAATAGGGACCTTAAGTCGTGCCAAAAGGATCGAATTACAAACTCTTGTACATGAGTATCAACTAGATGTTCCCCATGGAGCCAACAAAAATGAACTGCATAACCTGTTACTGGATTATCTCTTAGAGGAAGGTAAAATTGACTCTGAAACTCACGAAACTTACTTTATTGCAGATAAACCTGATTTGGCAACTCTGAAACTCAAACTAGAAATTGCAAAGATCGAACGAGAACAACAAAGGGAAGCAGTTGCCATACGAAAAGAAGAACAGGAACGTGAGATTGCAATACTCCGTGAACGTGAGCGAGTACAGCTTATAACAAAACAACGTCACCTGGAGATGCAACGCGAGCATGACAAACAACAAGCAGCTATGGCTATGGAATGTAGACAACAAGAACTCGCGTTGGAAACTACACTCCTCGCTCAACGCCAGCAAGCTACCGCCAGTCTTCCTGTCAGTTTCAATATCTCACATGCAAGTAAGTTAATGCCACCATTCGTAGAGACAGAAGTTGACGTATTTTTCACCACCTTTGAGACCCTTGCTAATCAACTTAGTTGGCCTGCCGACCAATGGACTACCCTTCTCAGAGTACATCTCACAGGTAGAGCTGCAGTTACTCAGTACTTTGGCGTCTGAGAATGACTACCAGACTCTGAAACAAGCAGTGTTGGACGCCTACCTTCTCTCCACCGAAAGCTATCGAAGAAAATTCCGTGACCACCTGAAGGCAAGTACTACTACCTTTCTAGAATTTGCTAACACAAAACGGAGATATTTTATGAAATGGCTGGAAGCAGCACATGTATCTACCTTTGCAGAACTCGTCAACCTCATGCTAGTTGAAGAATTCTTGAGGCGTGTGCCTCCTCCTGTCCGTTTATATTTAGCAGATAAAGAAGAGACCGAATACCTAAAGTGTGCTAAGTCGGCTGACACTTACAGCCTCATCCACCGGCTGACACCAGAACCACCTTCCAGTAAGAAGTCTTGGTACAGTTACGAGAAAGTGAGTACCGATCAAGCTGGCTCTCAATTGTACTGTAAGTATTGTAGACTCTATGGATATACCATAGATAAATGTGGTAAGTCTCAATACAAAGGTAATACTGAATCCACTAAACCCAAACAGACTCCTTCTAAGTCCGGTAAGCCTGTGATGAATGTTGGTGTTCATGTCAATGATCTTTCTCTCTTCAGTAAACACCTGTATACTGGAACTGTCTCTACCAACGGTTCAGATCCGGAGGGACGTTTCAAACTGAAAATCTTGAGGGACACAGCTGCTCTTCAATCAATCCTTTTGAAATCAGCTGTGCCCAATATCGCCTACACCGGGGAAACCGTCTTCATCACTGACCTCACTGCTACCACTCCTTATCCTCTCGCCAGAGTCCACCTGGATTGTCCCTTCGTGACCGGAGAAGTCCAAGTCGCCATCAGGGAAAAGCATTTTTCCATGCCTGGAGTGCAACTTCTCCTGGACAACGACTTGGCAGAAGACATGCAACCGACCAACCTGATCGTCATGGACAAACCCCAGGTGTGTACCTCTGTAATGGATAATCCCATCTTTGAGTATGTTCCAGCAAAGGTTCAAGAGAGTGATGAAGTTTCTCCTCCGGTTTTAGTGACCACCCGTGCACAAGCTGCACGACCACAGGCAGCTGACTCTACTGCTACCACTGTCCCTCAAGACCCTCAGAAACTACCCCCGAATCTGACTACGTTGGAGTTCCGTAAGTTACAGAGGGAAGATCTTACCTTGACACCATTATTTTTCCAGGCTGAGACTCAACCTGACAGTATTCCTGGGTTCTTTCTAGAGAACGAGTTGCTCTACCGCAGATATAGACCCAGTAAACTGAAGGAGGAGGACGAAAGGGCAAGCGTCGAACAACTAGTGATTCCTGCCAGCCTGCGGCCCACTATTCTTCACCTGGCCCACGGAGCACTCTCACACTACGGATTTAACAAGACCTACCACGGAATCCGTCAAGACTACTACTGGCCAGGTATGGTAAATAGCGTCAAACAGTACGTCAAACAGTGTCATACATGTCAGATGGCAGGTAAACCGAACATCTCTATCCCCAGAGCACCACTGACTTCCATACAGGTGCCTGCGGAACCTTTCCACAGACTTATTATAGACTGTGTTGGTCCTTTACCTCGGACCAGTTCAGATAACGCCTATATACTAACCATCCTGTGTCCTACCACCAGATTCCCCATAGCAGTTCCAGTGAAGAACATTACGGCTGCTACGGTTGTGAAACGCTTATTGAAGATCTTCACCCAGAATGGATTTCCAAGGGAGGTTCAGAGCGACTGTGGCACCAACTTCACCTGTGATCTCTTCAAGAAGACACTGGAAGAGTTCAACATCACACAGGTATTTTCCAGCCCCTATCATCCTGCTTCACAGGGTTCTCTTGAGCGTAGTCATCAGACTATTAAAGCACTCCTGAAGAAGTTTTGCAATGAAACCTCTAAGGATTGGGATAAGCAAATTGATTTGATAATATGCATCTATAGAAGTCTTCCCAATGAGTCTCTCCTTAAGAGATGCTCTACGGACGTAAGTGCCGTACTCCTCTCAAAGCTTTCAAAGACTCTATGTGATGCCACCTTCAGTGAGCATCAGAATGTGCCCCAGTTTCTTCAAAACCTACAACACATTCTAGAGAGAGTGCATAAGTTTGCCAAGGATAATCTACTGAAAGCACAAGAGAGGATGAAGACTCATTACGATCAGAACAGCAAAGTAAGGAAATTTAAACCGGGAGACTTCGTGCTTGCCTATTTCCTTATCCCAGGTTCTCCTTTGCAAAACAGGTTTTCAGGACCCTATCGCATTAAGGAGTGCAGAAACAACCACTACAACGTTCTTGAGACTCCAGATAGGCGGCGGAAGACCCAGTTGTGCCACGTCAACCTCCTGAAGCTATATAATGGTACTCCTCCCACTGTATTAATAACATATTCTTCCTTTAAAGGTCCAAACATTCACAGTGAGACCTTCCCTGCTTCTCCTCCCGAAAGCACTGACACTGAGTCAGCGCTTTCCAATTCGGAAATCCTAACTGATCTTCATAATTATTTTCAGGACAATCATAGTGCACCTCTCATCAAAATCTTCAAAGAATATCAGGAGTTGTTCCGAGATGATCCACAAGAGTGTAATGTAACTCAGCACGACATCCAACTGCTCCCTGACACCCGGCCGATTCGTCAACCCTTCTACTGAATCAGCCCTAGCAAGAAGGAAGTCATGCGTGCTGAGGTACAGTACATCCTGGATCATGGACTGGCTACACCTTGTGAGTCCCCCTGGGCCTCACCCTGTATCTTGGTGCCAAAACCCCAAGGTAAGGTTAGACTTTGCACGGACTACCGGAAACTAAATAATGTGACTGTCAAGGATGCATACCCCTTGCCACGGATAGATGACATCCTTGACGCCATTGGTAATGCCCAGTACTTGTCCCAAGGGGACTTGCTCAACGGGTATTACCAAGTGTGTATAACAGAGCGAGCCAAAGAAATATCCGCCTTTATCACTCCCTTTGGACTTTTCAGGTATGAACGCCTTTCTTTTGGACTATGTAATGCCCCGGCCACCTTTTAGAGAGCTGTCAACCGCGTCATCCAGGGCTTGGATAACACCTACGCCTATTTGGATGATATCGTGGTAGCATCCAACACCTGGAGCGAACATCTGCTCCAGCTGCAACGACTGTTCGCCAAGCTCCTGACAGCCGGCCTCACCATCAACCTGGGCAAGTCCACCTTTGCCAAAGGTAAAGTGCGTTATCTGGGTCATGTGATAGGGAGTGGCAGCCTAGCTCCGTTAAACATACACACTCAAGCCATCAAGCATTATCCACAGCCTACCACCAGGAAGCAGCTCCTGCACTTCCTTGGTCTTGCCTCCTACTACCGTAGGTTTGTGAAGAATTTTAGTACGGTAGCAACCCCATTAATCACTTTAACCAGTCCCAAGCAACGGTATAATTGGACCATTCAGCAAACCGTTGGTTTCGAACAACTCAAATTCCTCTTCTGTTCTAATCCTATTCTTGCCTAGCCAGATATCACCAAGCCTTTCATCCTTCATGTCGACGCCAGTGGTACCGACATCGGGGGTGTCCTGATGCAGCAACGAGGCGAGGAGGTTCTACCTGTCAGCTACTACAGCTACAAGTTGAAACCCCACCAGAGGAACTACAGCACTATCGAGAAGGAGCTACTCTCCATCGTCCTGAATCTCCAGCACTTTGCTCCATACGTACAAGGTGCCAGGTCTACCACCATCTTCTCAGACCACAATCCTCTCCGCTTCTTACATCAAGCCCAATTCAATAACCAACGTCTTCTACGATGGGCTTTATATCTGCAAGATTTCAACCTGGAGATATGCTATATCAAGGGTTCTGACAACATCATAGCCGATGCCCTCTCCAGAGTCTATGAAGTAGAAGCAACTCCAACTATCACTCTACCACATGAAGACGTAACTTCTTCCAGAACCGCAGGCTTCGGGGGAGAGTTGTGACGATAATCTCTTTCAAGAGAGTTTGAGCCTGCTCTTCCCTACAAAATTTACGTCATTCAAGTACACGATACTATATTGAAATACGTCCACCTGTATCGCCAAACGTTTTGCCCAGGAAGCAAAGCGTACCTTGCACCACCAGACACACCAGCTCCCGCCGCCGTCAAACAAGCAAACTACTCATTCTCCGCCTGCCTGTTCCTGATTGGCTGGTGTGTCGCCGCACCTGCACTCACGCAACTACCTTAGTCGATGTCTGGGCCAGCACACGCCGTACTCCTCAGAATATCTCTGTGCTCTTTGGAGTTGACATCTCTCTCTAGTAGACAAAGCTCTGGCTGTCGTGTACTAAGGGAGGTGGCAGCTTAAGCCAGTATTCTCAGCACCTGATTATATTACCACTATTGTATTGCACTTTATTTTGTTTTAGAGTAAATTTTACAGCCATTAATTATTCAAGTTGTTTTGTTTGTTGACTTGTTTTGAATTTTATGTAAGCCAAGGGATTGTCTTTGTTCATATCTTATTTTCTAGAGTAATTAAAATATCATTGTTTATACTTTGTGTTTTGTGTGTCTTCCCATTACCTTACCACAGACAAACAGGCAAGCAGGGTTTCTTTTTTTTCTGTAAATGTGACGAGGCATTGCCCTTGCCATTGAAACAGCCGAACATCAACACTCCAACACTTTACCGTCACTATATATATATATATATATATATATATATATATATATATATATATATATATACACATATATATATATATGTTAATTTTAACTCCAATAAAAAAAATTGACCTCAAACATAATGAAATGGGTAGCTTTATCATTTCATAAGAAAAAAATTTGAGAAAATATATTAATTCAGGAAAACTTGGCTTATAAGGCTGATAAGTATAGTAGGCTGATAAGTGCGTTCTGGCTACTAGGTACGACATATATATATATATATATATATATATATATATATATGTCGTACCTAGTAGCCAGAACTCACTTCTCAGCCTACTATGCAAGGCCCGATTTGCCTAATAAACCAAGTTTTCCTGAATTAATAGATTTTCTCTAATTTTTTTCTTATGAAATGATAAAGCTACCCATTTCATTATGTATGAGGTCATTTTTTTTTATTTGAGTTAAAATTAACGTAGATATATGACCGAACCTAACCAACCCTACCTAACCTAACCTAACCTATCTTTATAGGTTAGGTTAGGTTAGGTAGCCGAAAAAGTTAGGTTAGGTTAGGTTAGGTAGGTTAGGTAGTCGAAAAACAATTAATTCATGAAAACTAGGCTTATTAGGCTAATCGGGCCTTGCATAGTAGGCTGAAAAGTGAGTTCTGGCTACTAGGTACGACATATATATATATATATATATATATATATATATATATATATATATATATATGTATATTTATATATATATTAGTATATTTTGGTAGCAGTCTTTCCTGTAGACATATATTATTAAATATGACCGAAAAAGTAAGATTAATAATTCTAACACGAATTATCTCAATCTTTCGTACATTTCTTTTCACTGTTTGAGGTAATTCAAAAATCAATTCTCCAAAATTCATTTTTATTTCTAGTCTGACGCGACACAAGCGTGTTTCGTAAAACTTATTACATTTTCAAAGACTTTAGTTTACAAATACACAACTGAATAGAACTTACGCATCTCCGATTTTGTTTATATCTACATTTGAGTGAGGTGGATGGGGTGAGGTGGCATTAATAGGGTATTAATTTCATCAACACAAGACAGAACAAGAGGTGGCATTAATAGGGTATTAATTTCACCAACACAAACAGAACACGAAACAATGGGTATTGAAATGGAAGTGATTGTAGAAAGCCTATTGGTCCATATTTCTTGATGCTTCTATATTGGAGCGGAGTCTTGAGGTGGGTAGAATATAGTTGTGCATTAATTGGCTGTTGATTGCTGGTGTTGACTTCTTAATGTGTAGTGCCTCGCAAACGTCAAGCCGCCTGCAATCGCTGTATCTATCGATGATTTCTGTGTTGTTTACTAGGCGATGGTTTGGTTGTGGGAAGAGATTATATGTTCCTTAATGGAGCCCTGTTGTTTATGCATCGTTAAACGCCTAGAAAGAGATGTTGTTGTCTTGCCTATATACTGGGTTTTTTGGAGCTTACAGTCCCCAAGTGGGCATTTGAAGGCATAGACGACGTTGGTCTCTTCGCAATGGGTTCTCCCCTAGGTGTCCTGTTTGCAAACTTCTACATGGGTACCATCGAGCAAAAAAATCTTAGTCGACATGAACTTGAAACCGGCCATATACTGCACGTATGTTGACGACATTTTTACACAGGTACCTGATGTCAGACATCTGCAGGAGCGGAAGGAGGCACATATATATATATATATATATATATATATATATATATATATATATATATATATATATATATATATATATTTATATATATGTATATATATATATATATTTATATATATATTTATATATATATATTGTGACGGTAAAGCGTTGGTGTTCGGCTGTTTCAATAGCTGGGGGCAGGGCCTGTCACATTACAGAAAAAAAAGAAGATCGTTTGCCCTTTTGTCTGTGGTAAAGTAATGGGAAGACACACAAAACACAAAGTACAAACAATGAAATTTTAATTACTCTAGAAAACAAGATATGAATAAAGACAATCTCTTGGCTTACGTAAAATTCAAAACAAGTCAACAAACAAAACAACATGAATAATTAATGGCAGTAAAAATTTACTCTAAGACAATAAAGTGCAGGTAATAGTGATAGTAATATAAATCAGGTGCTGAGAATACTGGCTTCAAGCTGCCACCTCCCCTAGTACACGACAGCCAGAGCTTTGTCTACTATAGAGAGATTTCAACTCCAAGGAGCACAGAGGTATTCTGAGGAGTACGGCGTGCTACGGGCCCAGACGTTGACTCAGGTAGTGGCGTGAGTGCAGGTGCGGCAACACACCAGCCAATCAGGAACAGGCAGGCGGAGAATGAGTAGTTTGCTGGTTTGACGGCGGGCGGGAGCCGGTGTGTCTGGTGGTGCAAGGTACGCTTTGCTTCCTGGGCAAAACATTTGGCGATACTGGTGGACGTATCTTCAATATATTATCTTGTACTTGAATGACGTAAATTGTGTAGGGAAGAGCAGGCTCAATCTCTCTTTAAAGAGATTATCGTCACAACTCTCCCCCGAAGCCTGCGGTTCTGGAAGAAGTTACGTCTTTATGTGGTAGAGTGATAGTTGGAGTTGCTTCTACTTCATAGACTCTGGAGAGGGCGTCGGCTATGATGTTGTCAGAACCCTTGATATAGCGGATCTCCAGGTTGAAATCTTGCAGATATAAAGCCCATCGTAGAAGACGTTGGTTATTAAATTGGGCTTGATGTAAGAAGCGGAGAGGATTGTGGTCTGAGAAGATGGTGGTAGACCTGGCACCTTGTAGGTATGGAGCAAAGTGCTGGAGATTCAGGACGATGGAGAGTAGCTCCTTCTCGATAGTGCTGTAGTTCCTCTGGTGGGGTTTCAACTTGTAGCTGTAGTAGCTGACAGGTAGAACCTCCTCGCCTCGTTGCTGCATCAGGACACCCCCGATGCCGGTACCACTGGCGTCGACACGAAGGATGAAAGGCTTGGTGATATCTGGCGAGGCGAGAATAGGATTAGAACAGAGGAGGAATTTGAGTTGAATTGTTCGAAAGCATCGGTTTGCTGAATGGTCCAATTATACCGTTGCTTGGGACTGGTTAAAGTGATTAATGGGGTTGCTACCGCACTAAAATTCTTCACAAACCTACGGTAGTAGGAGGCAAGACCAAGGAAGCGCAGGAGCTGCTTCCTTGTGGTAGGCTGTGGATAATGCTGGATGGCTTGAGTGTGTATGTTTAACGGAGCTAGGCTGCCACTCCCTATTACATGACCCAGATAACGCACTTTACCTTTGGCAAATGTGGACTTGCCCAGGTTGATGGTGAGGCCGGCTGTCAGGAGCTTGGCGAACAGTCGTTGCAGCTGGAGCAGATGTTCGCTCCAGGTGTTGGTTGCTACCACGATATCATCCAAATAGGCGTAGGTGTTATCCAAGCCCTGGATGACGCGGTTGACAGCTCTCTGAAAGGTGGCCGGGGCATTACATAGTCCGAAAGGAAGGCGTTCATACCTGAAAAGTCCAAAGGGAGTGATAAAGGCAGATATTTCTTTGGCTCGCTCTGTTATACACACTTGGTAATACCCGTTGAGCAAGTCCACTTGGGACAAGTACTGGGCATTATCAATGGCGTCAAGGATGTCATCTATCCGTGGCAAGGGGTATGCATCCTTGACAGTCACATTATTTAGTTTCCGGTAGTCCGTGCAAAGTCTAACCTTACCTTGGGGTTTTGGCACCAAGATACAGGGTGAGGCCCAGGGGGACTCACAAGGTGTAGCCAGTCCATGATCCAAGAGGTACTGTACCTCAGCACGCATGACTTCCTTCTTGCTAGGGCTGATTCGGTAGAAGGGTTGACGAATCGGCCGGGTGTCAGGGAGCAGTTGGATGTCGTGCTGAGTTACATTACACTCTTGTGGATCATCTCGGAACAACTCCTGATATTCTTTGAAGATTTTGATGAGAGGTGCACTATGATTGTCCTGAAAATAATTATGAAGATCAGTTAGGATTTCCGAATTGGAAAGCGCTGACTCAGTGTCAGTGCTTTCGGGAGGAGAAGCAGGGAAGGTCTCACTGTGAATGTTTGGACCTTTAAAGGAAGAATATGTTATCATTACAGTGGGAGGAGTACCGTTATATAGCTTCACGAGGTTGACGTGGCACAACTGGGTCTTCCGCCGCCTATCTTGAGTCTCTAGAACGTTGTAGTGGTTGTTTCTGCACTCCTTGATGCGGTAGGGTCTTGAAAACCTGTTTTGCAAAGGAGAACCTGGGATAGGGAAATAGGCAAGCACGAAGTCTCCCGGTTTAAATTTCCTTACTTTGCTGGTGTGGTCGTAATGAGTCTTCATCCTCTCTTGTGCTTTCAGTAGATTATCTTTGGCAAAATTATGTACCCACTCTAGAAAGTGTTGTAGGGTTTGAAGAAACTGGGGCACATTCTGATGCTCACTGAAGGTGGCATCACGTAGAGAGTCTTTAAAAGCTTTGAGAGGAGTACGGCACTTACATCCGTAGAGCATCTCTTAAGGAAAGACTCATTGGGATGACTTCTATAGATGCATATTATCAAATCAATTTGCTTATCCCAATCCTTAGAGGTTTCATTGCAAAACTTCTTCAGGAGTGCTTTAATAGTCTGATGACTACGCTCAAGAGAACCCTGTGAAGCAGGATGATAGGGGCTGGAAAATACCTGTGTGATGTTGAACTCTTCCAGTGTCCTCTTGAAGAGATCACTGGTGACGTTGGTGCCATAGTCGCTCTGAACCTCCCTTGGAAATCCATACTGGGTGAAGATCTTCAATAAGTGTTTCACAACCGTAGCAGCCGTAATGTTCTTTACTGGAACTGCTATGGGGAATCTGGTGGTAGGACACAGGATGGTTAGTATATAGGCGTTACCTGAACTGGTCAGAGGTAAAGGACCAACACAGTCTACAATAAGTCTGTGGAAAGGTTCTGCAGGCACCTGTATGGGAGTCAGTGGTGCTCTGGGGATACAGATGTTCGGTTTACCTGCCATCTGACATGTATGACACTGTTTGACGTACTGTTTGACGCTATTTACCATACCTGGCCAGTAGTAGTCTTGACGGATTCCGTGGTAGGTCTTGTTAAATCCGTAGTGTGAGAGTGCTCCGTGGGCCAGGTGTAGAATAGTGGGCCGCAGGCTGGCAGGAATCACTAGTTGTTCGACGTTGGCCCAATCGTCCTCCTCCTTCAGTTTACTGGGTCTATATCTGCGGTAGAGCAACTCGTTCTCTAGAAAGAACCCAGGAATACTGTCAGGTTGAGTCTCAGCCTGGAAAAATAATGGTGTCAAGGTAAGATCTTCCCTCTGTAACTTACGGAACTCCAACTTGGTCAGATTCGGGGGTAGTTTCTGAGGGTCTTGAGGGACAGCGGTAGCAGTAGAGTCAGCTGGCTGTGGTCGTGCAGCTTGTGCACGGGTGGTCACTAAAACCGGAGGAGAAACTTCATCACTCTCATGAACCTTTGCTGGAACATACTCAAAGATGGGATTATCCATTACAGAGGTATACACCTGGGGTTTGTCCATGACGATCAAGTTGGTCGGTTGCAGGTCTTCTGCCAAGTCGTTGCCCAGGAGAAGTTGCACTCCAGGCATGGGAAAAGGCTTTTCCCTGATGGCGACTTGGACTTCTCCGGTCACGAAGGGACAATCCAGGTGGACTCTGGCGAGAGGATAAGGAGTGGTAGCAGTGAGGTCAGTGATGAAGACGGTTTCTCCGGTGTAGGCGATATTGGGCACAGCTGATTTCAAAATAATTGATTGAAGAGCCGCTGTGTCCCTCAAGATCATCAGTTTGAAACGTCCCTCCGGATTTGAGCCGTTGGTAGAGACAGTTCCAGTATACAGGTGTTTACTGAAAAGAGAAAGATCATTAACATGAACACCAACATTCATCACAGGATTACCGGACGTAGGAGGAGTCTGTTTGGGTTTAGTTGATTCAGTATTACCTTTGTATTGAGACTTACCACATTTATCTATGGTATGTCCATAGAGTCTACAATACTTACAGTACAATTGCGAGCCAGCTTGATCGGTACTCACTTTCTCGTAACTGTACCAAGACTTCTTACTGGAAGGTGGTTCTGGTGTCAGCCGGTGGATGAGGCTGTAAGTGTCAGCCGACTTAGCACACTTTAGGTATTCGGTCTCTTCTTTATATGCTAAATATAAACGGACAGGAGGCGGCACACGCCTCAAGAATTCTTCAACTAGCATGAGGTTGACGAGTTCTGCAAAAGTAGAGACATGTGCTGCTTCCAGCCATTTCATAAAATATCTCCTTTTGGTATTAGCAAATTCTAGAAAGGTAGTGGTACTTGCTTTCAGGTGGTCACGGAATTTTCTTCGATAGCTTTCGGTGGAGAGAAGGTAGGCGTCCAAAACTGCTTGTTTCAGAGTCTGGTAGTCATTCTCAGACGCCAAAGTACTGAGTGTAACTGCAGCTCTACCTGTGAGATGTACTCTGAGAAGGGTTGCCCATTGGTCGGCAGGCCAACTAAGTTGATTAGCAAGGGTCTCAAAGGTGGTGAAAAATACATCAACTTCTGTCTCTACGAATGGTGGCATTAACTTACTTGCATGTGAGATATTGAAACTGACGGGAAGACTGGCGGTAGCTTGCTGGCGTTGAGCGAGGTGTGTGGTTTCCAACGCGAATTCTCGTTGACGACATTCCATAGCCAGAGCTGCTTGTTGTTTGTCATGCTCGCGTTGCATCTCCAATTGGCGTTGTTTTGTTTCAAGCTGTATTCGTTCACGCTCACGGAGTATTGCAATCTCACGTTCTTGTTCTTCTTTCTTCAAGGCAGCTTCTCGTTCTTTTATTTATAGAGCTTCTTTTTGTTGTTCTCGTTCGATCTTGGCAATTTCTAGTTTGAGTTTCAGAGTTGCCAAATCAGGTTTATCTGCAATAAAGTAAGTTTCGTGAGTTTCAGAGTCTATCTTACCTTCCTCTAAGAGATGATCCAGTAACAGGTTATGTAGTTCATTTTTGTTGGCTTGGTAGGGAACTCTAGTTGATACTCATGTGCAAGAGTTTGTAATTCAGTCCTCTTGGCACGACTTAAAGTCCCTATTTCACCTGCTGGATCTGTACGGAAAGCTTGGAGACGAAACATGGTGAAATTAGCAAATAAATGCACAACGAATATACTGTTGTGATATGGTGAATGTCAGAAACAGGACAACGTGGCAACTGGTACCTATCCTGTGGAATCGTTAACAATTAATGTTAATTTCAAGATGGTAAATGATTAATAAATCAAGATCGCAGGAAATCTCGTACCTGGTACTCAATGTAAGAGGATAAGGGCAAGAAAATCCTACTAAGTAAGCGAAACTGAGTTTCTAAAACAAATGAAACATTTAATTGCCTCAAAAGTGAATTAGGTAGTCCAAGAGTGTAGGCATACCTTGCCGAGTCTCTATAGGACATAAGCAAGTTTTTCCCACTGAAATTAAATATGATACTTACAGAATTAGCGAACTTTTGTGCTCTGAAAAAGAAGGCTAATTCCCTACCAATGTAAATATCATCATCTCTGACCGACGTGTAGGGGTGCGAGGTGTCAACTGGTGACGAGAACTGCTGCTGAGGTCCCAATTCAGCAACTAAAGTTCGTGTTAGAGGAACTATGGCCCTCTTTATCCTCCTACCGTAGGATTGCAGAAGATTAGGTGCTCTTGACCCGGGGACAGACCACAGTACCAGGGTACCAATATGATGATTTGCCGAAAATATGAGAAATATCCTAGGGACAAAAGATGGTAAACACGAGTAATAACACGGAGGGAGAGATGACCAGTTAAGAGAATGACTGAGGCCTACAGTCACCACATAATCCAAAGTTGTCTCACCTTCACCATATGCTACTCTCGGAATGCACAATACACACAGCACCATATGAAAATAAAATTGAATATTGAAAATAGTGAAAAGCTACTTTACCAAAGCCAAGTACGCTTACCACAAATTTACGGTCTGGTACCAGTACCTGAGTGAAGCTCAGTGGACAGGCCCCCATGAAATGTGACGGTAAAGCGTTGGTGTTCGGTTGTTTCAATAGCTGGGGGCAGGGCCTGTCACATTACAGAAAAAAAAGAAGATCGTTTGCCCTTTTGTCTGTGGTAAGGTAATGGGAAGACACACAAAACACAAAGTATAAACAATGAAATTTTAATTACTCTAGAAAACAAGATATGAATAAAGACAATCTCTTGGCTAACGTAAAATTCAAAACAAGTCAACAAACAAAACAACATGAATAATTAATGGCAGTAAAAATTTACTCTAAGACAATATAGTGCAGGTAATAGTGATAGTAATATAAATCAGGTGCTGAGAATGCTGGCTTCAAGCTGCCACCTCCCTTAGTACACGACAGCCAGAGCTTTGTCTACTATAGAGAGATGTCAACTCCAAGGAGCACAGATATATTCTGAGGAGTACGGCGTGCTGCTGGCCCAGACGTCGACTCAGGTAGTGGCGTGAGTGCAGGTGTGGTTACACACCAGCCAATCAGGAACAGGCAGGCGGAGAATGAGTAGTTTGCTGGTTTGACAGTGGGCGGGAGCCAGTGTATCTGGTGGTGCAAGGTACGCTTTGCTTCCTAGGCAAAACGTTTGGCGATACTGGTGGACGTATCTTCAATATATTATCTTTTACTTGAATGACGTAAATTGTGTAGGGAAGAGCAGGCTCAATCTCTCTTGAAAGAGATTATTGTCACAATATATATATATATATATATATATATATATATATATATATATATATATATATATATATATATATATATATATATATATATATATATATATATATATATATATATATACCTGCAGCTGTACCTTATTGTGTAACTTATTTAATTTACTGAAGACATTTCCATATATATATTTCATATTAAAATGTTTTATGTTGTATTCTATATAATTTACTCGACAAGATTGTGGTTCACTCTCTCCCAGGTCACGAGGTCTATCAACTTGTACTCTACCTGAAAAACTTTACAATTTACACCTTCCAAGCTGATCTTCAGTTCCTCACTTGGTCCAGCTTCTGCTTCGTCCTCGACAGTCACTCCAACACAATCTCTGCGTTCCAGAATGGCCACGCCCTCAATGTTACGGCGAAATATGTTTCGCCGAAGGCTCTGTTGCCCGTGCCAGGGGGCGGTTACGTTCTGCTGGGCGTAACAACTTACAAAGACAAGGAGGTGGACCTCATGCCAGCTCTCCTCGGGGAATTAGCCCATGTGCGCCTGTGGCCAGTAGCCCTGGACCCCGCTGACGTGGCCCGCTTTGCCAAATGTGTAGATGTAGCAGTAAAGCCAATCCTGTCCCTGTCTGCCGAGGAGTGGCTGGTGAGTGGGTGGGCGTCATGGGTGCACACAGCAGCTGTGGCCTCCGTGTGCGACTTGGAGCCCTTCACTCACAACAGTCTCATCTACCTCGGCAACCATGCCAGGGAAGAAGCCTCCAAGGTGTGCAGTGTCCTGGGTGGTCGCTTCCCAACACCACTTAACCACACTGCAAATATCATACTAATAGAAGTTATCAGAGATGAAATCGGCAAGAATAATGCTAATGCTCTCTACTTGGGCATCAGGAAAGTAAACCATCGATGGGTTGATAATTACACAGGAGATAGTCTCACCTACATCAATTTGCCATCAAATGATTCTGTGGTCCGTATGGAACACACTAATCTGGTTCTTGATGTCAAGAGTGGTATCTGGCACGAGGTAGGCCCATCCTCCTTCTCGACTCCCATGATGGTAGTGTGTCAAGTGCCGAGAACAATGTACACTCTGCGAGGTCTGTGCCGCGAGTCCGTACTTAATAAGCAACTATGGCTTCATCACACACTGGACGGAGGGCCAATTTTTCGTGGATCAAACACCGTCAAACTTAAGGCAATTAATGGTTCAAGAACGTGGCAAATGTCAGGCTGGCTGCAGGACACATCAGCAACTGTTGTCGCTGATACATTGACTGGACTGCCTATTGATGAGCGGGAATGGCAAGTGGAAGATCCTGGCTGCAATGTTAAAAACATTTCTCTATTGCTGACCAGATGTTCCCCAATCCAGTTCACTTGTAAAAATCTTGATTGCATTCCCAGAGATAAAGTCTGCGACCTGTCCGACGACTGCACTGACGCCAGTGATGAAGATAACTGTGACGGGAAAGTCTTGCTGCCGGATGATTATGCTAAGCTTCCACCCGTGTCCAACAGTCAGGACTCCTTCACTGTTGAGTGTAGTGTTAGCATCGTCAACTACCGTGAGTTTGACATCAAGGGAATGACGGCCACACTGGATTTGGATCTGGACTTCCGCTGGAAGGACACTCGTCTGTACTACAAACATCTTAAACCTGGCATAGATAATGTGTTAAAGAGTGATCTGGAGAAAGTCTGGACGCCAGACATCGAGATGATTAGTGACTTGGGGGCAAAAGCCTCTGTCACCGAGACTAGTAAGAAACTGACAGCCAGGTTGGATGGGGAGCCACTGGAGGAGGACCTAACCATGGTGCGGGGAGGTAAGTGCTCGCTACGACGCTCTTCACAGACCCTATACCCGAGTACTACTTCAGTGAGCATACTTGACCACTAACATAAAGTTCATTCTTCATAACAGAACATCTTTATCCTCAAATCTCCTAACATGGTAGATGTTATTAATTAATGCCAAACAGTTTTTAACCATGTGGTTTGTTAGATGGGTTTCATCTATTGGATGGATACATTAGTAATGATCTTTTTGTTTCCAGGGGAGAAATTCAATTGGAGTTCGACGTCACTTCAGCTGCATACTGTGAATACTGTCACATACACCTGTAACGCCGACCTCACAAAGTTTCCCTTCGATGTCCAGATCTGTAAACTCTGGATCTTCCTCAATGATGTATACAACAACATTACTCGGGTGGAGAAATTGAGGACATATGGAGTGTACCGCTCACAGCTTCTGGAATACAACGTACACAACATGACTCTCACAAAGGAGATGAATTGTATGACGAATGAGAAAGTGGTCGTGTTGATTACAGAGTTCCACCACCAAAGTGGCTACTACCTCCTCAGCATCTACATACCCACTGTTCTTCTTGTGGTCCTCTCCTACATCTCGTTTTTCTTTGACGCGGACGACTTCCCAAGCCGCATCAATGTGCCTATTACAGTGCTGCTGGTCCTCGCCACCTTCCTCTCTACAGCCTCCTCCTCCATGGCCTGCGTCTCCTACTTAACTTTCATCGACATATGGCTCACCTTCTGCATCGCCTATGTCTTCGTGATCTGTGTCTGCCACACCATGATCCTCTTCTTCAGGACACCCACCACCACCATCCCAGAGACGAAGGAGGGCGTCTTCTGGACAAGGGTCAACACCTTGATGACAACCAATCAACTAAAAGCTTCACCTGATTTGGAGACATTCATACCCCACACCGACATGATTTGCAGGATCATTCTGCTACTTTTCTTACTTCTCTTCGTCATCTTCTACTGCATTGCTGGGATGAACATCTCCACCCTTCACATGTCCCATGAGTGCTGAAGGCATGACTCCAGCACAATATTCCCTAAGCAACTTTGCCTTTATGGATAGCACTACTACTGGATATGAAAATCCTCACCATTCTCTTGTTTACTTTTACTTTGTCCATTGAATGTGTATCAATGGTTTACTTATAAAACTTGAACAACAGGGCAACGTAAAGAAGAGTTTAGGGGCGGAGGTGAAGTTTGAATACTTGTGATATGGCCGATGCTCCCTCTTGACGTTGCTCTGCACCCCACACACATGCCAGTGGCATGCTCGAAGGTATTACAAACACTTATATTAGTGTACCTGTCTAAGGTACAGATGAGGGTTAAACTTATCATGGCTCCCCGGGCCAGGGGTAAGGCTATCTACAAGGTCACTCATCCAATTAATGGCTAAACCCAGAGGTACTTAACTTGTTCAAATATTGATAAGCAGAGCATATACTGTGATATGCCTATAAATGGAAGCACATTGCCTAGGAACACCTCATGTATGAGTATTGATACTTTTCTTGTATGAACGGAGAGTGCAGACACATTATTATGGGAGTTGATTATAGTTTAACTAACCTGTTATCTTAGAGAGAAATGTGTGGAGACATGTGTCCAGTTGACAACATTAACAACCCTGCACTCTGGCCCACAACCAGTTGGTCTTGGACTCATTCCCCGCAGGGCAAGATATTTGAGCACATTTCCTTACACCTGATGACTATTTACCTGCCAGTAAGTAGGTACTTACTAACAAGACAGCTGTGATCAACAATGAACTACGCATGCTCCAGATGGACATAGTCGCTCTGCAGGAGACACGTCTGCCTGCAACCTGCAGCATACGGGAGAAGGACTTTACCTTCTTCTGGCAGGGCAAACCACCAGAAGAGGTAAGGGAGCATGCCGTTGGCTTTGCCATCAAGAACAGATTGTTAGGGGTCCATAGTACCGCCCACGGAGGGGTCTGCAAGGATCATCAAACATCAGCTTCATGCGGTAGCAGGAATGGTCAGCCTCATCAATGCCTACGCACCAACACAAACCTCCTCGACCGAAGCGAAGGACGAGTTCTATGATGACCTCGGCCTAACTCTCAGAGACATACCTCAACAAGAGCCAGTCTTCATTGAAGGAGATTTTAATGCAATCTTGAGATGATCTTGAGATGATTTCGGGGCTTTTTTTTAGTGTCCCCGTGGCCCGGTCTTCGACCAGGCCTCCACTCCCAGGAAGCAGCCCGTGACAGCTGACTAACACCCAGGTACCTATTTTACTGCTAGGTAACAGGGGCATAGGGTGAAAGAAACTTTGCCCATTGTTTCTCGCCGGCACCCAGGATCGACCCCGGGACCACAGGATCACAAGTCCAGCGTCCAGCGTCTCAGGGAGAACACCACTGACATGGTGTTCTCCCTGAGACAGCTTCAAGAAAAGTGAAGGGAACAGAGAAAAGCCTTGTACATCGCCTTCATTGACCTTAAAAAGGCCTTCGACCTTGTGAGCAGGGACAGACTCTTCAAGATCTTGGCCAAAATTGACTGCTCACCCACCTTACTCAGCATGACACAATCGTTCCACAATGTGGGAACCGACCTGTGAGATTTATATTTATTTAATTTATATACTTCGATAGCAATTTGTATGATAATGAGTGGACTGTATTTCTGCAATAATCTCAATCTCACAAATCGATCCTCTACACATTAGGGGGGGTTTATTAGTTTATATATATGCAGCCAATCAAACTACAGTAACTACATACATTGAAGAGGTTCCTTATCTTATAGTACAGCAGGCTAGTCCACCAGGTATAACTAGGGTGTAGACACCAAATTATCCTCTTTGAGGCAGCTTCCATCACCCAGTAACTGGTGCACAAAATCTTGCATCCTCGTCTTGACCTGTCAAAAGTGCGCTAGCTGTGAAGCCAGATTCTATATATGACAAGTATATCAGAGAAAACTGTACATGGAACATTGAAGACCTGGCTTAATTACCTTTAGTTTGAGGCTTCCACGTGATCTAACCGGGTCACCCTATATCCTGACATTAATGGCCATAAATGAATGATAAACGGGTTTCGGATAGACACTTAACTTGAATTTGTAGACAGCGTGTTGACAATGGTACACCTTTGGTTTCCATAACACTACGTCCAAGTAAATTTAACAGGAGCTGAATTTGCTCCCGTGTGAGCCTCTGGTCTCGTATAAACAATGGCTGCCCTCCTTCCTCACTCTGACGCCTGGCTTACATTGTCCACATTTCAGAAAGTGATAGAAGGGTCACATTTACTCTACTTTAATATTGATAATTAAGTTAATTTATATAAGATGTTTTTATGATGGTAAAGTCCAAAGACTAATGTATTTAAGAACAATTCCCAGCAGAATAGCTGGTGAATTATAATAGTGTGTGGTGATGATATCCCGTTTTCTATAGACGGTAATTCCACTACAAGTTACGTTTTCTATGGGTAACTTGTTGGTAACACAGCTATTATCTGTATGATTATTAAATGGTGTCGGATTTTCCGACATAATTCCCCAGGGGGCTGCTCACGGGTCGAAGTCCTATTTAGAACAGACGAACACCGATACTCCTCCTTCGAATTATTAGATTAATTTGATGTTAGTAGTTAGTAATCACACATTTGTGTGTCTGTTCGTACAGGACGGATGTCCCGTACTAGAGTTGCAGGGGTTAGAAGTCTAATGCGATTTCATTTCCCTGTCAACTCTTGAAAGGCTAATATTCAAGCCTAATTACATATTATTTAACCCAGAAGACTGAATGTGATCAAGTACTACAGTCAAGTATGATTCAGGGACTGCAGTGAGATCAGTGACATTAGATATAACTTGAAGTTTGTTCAGGTAACTGGTCACTGATATGTAAACACTGAGGCCCATGGAATACATCTTGATTAAATAATAAATGTATCAAATCAGTCATCAGATTTATTAGGGTTTAATTTAGTTAATTGATTCAGAAGATTGAATAGCTCATCATTAAAGTAAAGTATGGTTCTGAGACTGCAGTGGGTTCAGTGACATTGGTCGCAGTGACTTGTAGCTGTTTTAGGCTACTGTTCACTGATTTGCCACTGAGGCCTCATGAACTCATCTCCAGCTTTAAATGATGATACTAACATCAACCTCTGTTGGTATAGTCAGCTGTAATCTCCTTAGTATAATGCTACTGGAGAAATATAATCAGCTGACAAATTTAGATCTCTACTGGTATTGTTTATCTGCAGTCATAGGTCTCCTCAGGCTTGATACTGGGCCTGAGAGTAATTTACCTCCTGCAGAGTTTAACATGGTTATACCCTGATATTTAGTAGGGCTACCGATGAATCGATGACAATAGTCTGTCCCTACAAGGAGACCGAAGTCGGTGAGGTGATCAGACTTAATATTATCTGCCAATTTTATTCCTCTATTTCTCAGGAATTTGGCTGTTGCTCTCAGACCTTGAACTTGTAGGTCTACTGGTATTTTGTCCACCACAATGGCTTGTACTCGACAGACGTACCTGCCTAAGCGTACTGATGGTTGTACCACCTGGTAGACTTGAGGTCCTGCATCTGTTACAAACCCTGAGATGTTGAATGACATCTGGGCTACAGGCCTTAATTGTAATTCATCTGCCAACTTTTTAGTGATATATGTTCTCTGGGATCCTTGGTCAAACAACCCACGGGTATGGACCTTGGCCCTCTTATTCAGGATGGTAATTTGGGCAGTAGGCAAAGTCGTATTACCTTTAGACTTTGCTGATTGGACACTCTTTGTTTGTTGCACCTTGCAGTACTGTACTGTGGTGGGAATGCTATCTTCCACCTTGGGGTTTGGAGACGTTGTTTTGGTGTCTCTGCACAATGCTGCATGGTGCTGACCTTTGTTACACCTATTACAAGGGTGTAATTGGGTATCACAGTCGTTGATGTTATGTTTCCTGAGGCACCTCGTGCAATGTTGCAAATCTTTGAGTCGCTCAACACGGGCGTCACTATCAGGAAAATTAGGGCAGTGGTACATTGAATGTTTCTCATTGCAGAACAAACATGTTCCATAGCTTCCAGTACCCTTTGGTGTCACGTTCTTGGGTGACACAGTAACTATAGGCTTGGAGGGTCCCACTGCATATACGCCCACACTGCTACTGTTCCACTTTGGTGTTGAATTATATTGTCTAGATTGATTTGGAGTACCTTTGGTACTCTGTGGTTTACTATTATTGGTTTCTGAGGGTTTACTTGGTGGTTTTAATTTGTCATGTGTTCGTAATTGATGAACTACTGACTTTAAACCTTCAGATATTTCATTCATGGATAAGATGCTTTTATTGTAATGAGCACTCATTTGTCTCAATATGTCCCTAGGTATTTTCTCCTGGACAATTATTTTCAAGACCCACTCAGCCCCGTTTGTATCTGCTGTCAGGCTGAGGGCATTGATCAATGATTCTACCTCCAGCTTGAAGACTTGGAGTGAATCAGCTGAAGCCTCCGGTGGGGGTAAATGCAACAGCTCATGAACTAAATGTGATGTTCTTACTTCTGGATCAGCATAATTATCCTTGAGGAGTTTTACTGCCAGATCATAGCCGTCATTAGTTAATCTCAGATGGGATACTACTGTTTTAGCCTCACCTGATAATTGACCTTGCAAATAAGAGAATTTACTACTCTTTGGTAAAGATTGTTTTGAGTCTACAAGGTCAACGAATTTGTTCCAAAATTCGTCCCAATCTTCCTCATCTTTTCCTGAGAAAGTGGGTAAATTAATTGGAGGGAGTCGAGCTTCTGCTTGACTCGTATTAGATGCAACTGTTGTTGTTGTTGCTGTTGCCTTGTTCTGGGCAATTAATTTGACATAAGGCTGTAACGTGGCCTGAGTGTGATCTTCATAATTCGCAAGATCAACCATAATGTCGTCTATTTCTGTTTCTGATAGATTAGTGTTGGCAAGTTCAGCCACATATGTTGCTATTTGACATTTGATTTGCTCAAATTTACCTGCAGCTGCTTGATAATAGCTTTCCAGGTCAGCATAATCAACTTGAGATTGTTGTGACAAATCTTCACATTTCTTGATCTGTCTTGTTAAGTGGCCTTTAAGACCTGCAAGGGTTCTTTTCATTCTCCCTGCATTATCCATACTGGCTCGTTGGTGAAGCCTTGTGGGGCTTGTACTTGGGCTGCTCATAATACTGAACAAACACTAATGGTAGCCTAGGGTAAATTCTGAACTCACTAGGCAATAATCCTACCTCTACTAGAGGTTAGCACTTAAAATTAATACACATTATATATATACAATCATCCACACTAATGATTTGAGTGATAAACCAGTGTCACTGGAAGTACCTTTAGGTTAGCTCTTCTATATCACCCTAGGATGGTAGAGACACTAATTAATCACTCAAAGGTGTAATGATCATAAGTAAATTGTTATATATACAACTCAACTCGAGTTGATAAAAATTACACCCAAAATAGGGTTTGGACCATTCATTAATGGTGTTAGGTTGTTTAATATAGTACAACTGACTATGGTAATAATGGGACTAGGATGAACGATAATAGTTCAACTAGTCAATGGTAATATCCTACCCTGTTGTGGGTTGGCAATTAGTAAATATTATACTGTGATCACTAGTGCAATATATATTAAATAATTCTCTATTTTGGAGAAATAATATACACAATTATTGATAATAGCCTCTTAATTAGCCTCTATGAAACTTCTAATATTATCTAGAAGTATTAAATATTATTAGTGACCTCGCGAAATAAACTCCACAAAATTCGTAGATAATCTCTCGCGAAATGTAACACCACGAAATCCGTGAACAATCTCGCGACACAGTCACTAATTTGGCTGGCTTCTATATTAGCGCTGTCATTTCACAGAATAACACGCCACCAAATCTGTGGGTGTGCATGAAACCGCTGACTAAGGCTTATCTGAACTGAGGGAGGCTCCTGAGCTCCCTCGAGGCTACGCTTCCGTCTTTGACTGGCTGGCCTTTGTTTAAATAACACTGCACTAGTATATTTAATGAATCCACTGGTTAACTGGTTCATCCGGTACTAAGATGACCAAATGTGGGTTCAAAGGATCAAATAATCCGTCATCCGGTTCGAAGATGACCAAATAATGTGGGAACCGACCTGTGAGATTTATATTTATTTAATTTATATACTACGATAGCAATTTGTATGATAATGAGTGGACTGTATTTCTGCAATAATCTCAATCTCACAAATCGATCCTCTACACATTAGGGGGGGTTTATTAGTTTATATATATGCAGCCAATCAAACTACAGTAACTACATACATTGAAGAGGTTCCTTATCTTATAGTACAGCAGGCTAATCCACCAGGTATAACTAGGGTGTAGACACCAAATTATCCTCTTTGAGGCAGCTTCCATCACCCAGTAACTGGTGCACAAAATCTTGCATCCTCGTCTTGACCTGTCAAAAGTGCGCTAGCTGTGAAGCCAGATTCTATATATGACAAGTATATCAGAGAAAACTGTACATGGAACATTGAAGACCTGGCTTAATTACCTTTAGTTTGAGGCTTCCACGTGATCTAACCGGGTCACCCTATATCCTGACATTAATGGCCATAAATGAATGATAAACGGGTTTCGGATAGACACTTAACTTGAATTTGTAGACAGCGTGTTGACAATGGTACACCTTTGGTTTCCATAACACTACGTCCAAGTAAATTTAACAGGAGCTGAATTTGCTCCCGTGTGAGCCTCTGGTCTCGTATAAACAATGGCTGCCCTCCTTCCTCACTCTGACGCCTGGCTTACATTGTCCACATTTCAGAAAGTGATAGAAGGGTCACATTTACTCTACTTTAATATTGATAATTAAGTTAATTTATATAAGATGTTTTTATGATGGTAAAGTCCAAAGACTAATGTATTTAAGAACAATTCCCAGCAGAATAGCTGGTGAATTATAATAGTGTGTGGTGATGATATCCCGTTTTCTATAGACGGTAATTCCACTACAAGTTACGTTTTCTATGGGTAACTTGTTGGTAACACAGCTATTATCTGTATGATTATTAAATGGTGTCGGATTTTCCGACACACAAGGACATGAAGGGAACAGTCGTGTATGATGGCTCAACTTCTGAACCATTCAACATCAACAGTGGTGTTAAACAGGGGTGCGTTCTTGCTCCAACCCTGTTCGGCGTCTTCTTCACGATCCTCGTCAAGCACGCCTTTGGAACAACCACAAAAGGCATTTATTTCCGTACAAGATGTGACGGAAAGCTCTATAATCTATCCAGACTCCGAGCAAAGATGAAAGTACAGATGCGAATCCTCAGGGAGTTCCTCTTTGCCGACGACGCAGCGATCACCACACACACAGCAGAAGGCCTGCAGCAGCTACTCAACCGCTTTGCCGCAGCCTGTTCCGCATGTGGCCTGACAATCAGCCTGAAGAAGACACAGGTGATGGGACAAGATGTCAATGAGCTACCCTGTATAAATATAGCAGACTATGTGCTGGAGGCTGTTCACGAGTTTGTGTACCTGGGCTCCACAATCTCAGACACCCTTTCCCTGGACACTGAGCTCATCAGGCGTATCGGGAAGGCCGCAACAACATTGGCCAGGCTCACAAAGCGCGTTTGGGAAAATGCCAAACTGACAGTACACACCAAGGCACAAGTCTACATGGCATGTGTGGTGAGTACACTTCTCTACGGCTCGGAATCCTGGACCCTGCGCTCTCGCCAGGAGAGGCGGCTTAATACCTTTCACATGCGGAACCTGAGACGAATCCTTGACATCACGTGGAAAGACCAGGTCACCAACAACACTGTACTCGAGAGAACAGGAGTCCCTTCAATGTTCACTCTCCTGAAAAAGAGACGCATGAGATGGCTGGGACATGTCACACGCATGGTCGATGGCCGCGTACCAAAGGACCTCTTGTATGGAGAACTGTCATCAGGAAGTAGACCCACCGGAAGACCTCAGCTGCGTTTCAAAGATGCCTGCAAACGCGACCTCAAGCAGATGATCATCGACATCAATACTTGGGAGGCAGCAGCTGCGGACAGATCTGCCTGGAGATGTAAAGTGCAGAAGGGACTCAAGCAATTCGAGGATGAACTGAAGAGGCAGGCGGAGGATAATAGATTTCAGAGGAGAGTCTCGACCACTGTCAGACGCACCTGCTTCGGCGTTTATCTGCACTCGCTGCAGTCGAGACTGTCATTCTCGGGTTGGCCTTCACAGCCACAGCAGGTGCTTCATTCAATTAGACTACAACAACTAGATACACAGGGCATAACTCCATAACCCCACGGGATTGACGGAGGCCTACTGACTGATATCAATAACATGTTCTTGCCATGATCAATGTCTTCATCTCTAATTGATCCTGTACAAGATGCGATGATTTAGCACATTTATGGATCACTGTACATAGGGTATAGTTGGAGCGCATATCCCCCCCCCATGTTACCGGCGGTCACCACAGGCAGCCATTATGTTAGCAATATTATTTAGCACGCCCATAACTCGACGGGCGCGCGCATTTCTCATTTTACCGTCTGCCTTCCGCTTCTGTTGCTGCTGTTGCTGATGTTGTTGCTTTTGACGCTGTTGTTTCCTTTGTTGCTGTGGCTGTTGTTGTTTGTCTTGCTGCTGTCTTAGGGCTGCATTTAAATGTGTTACTGCTACTCTTGTTGCAGCTGCTGGTACTATTGTTGCTGCTACTATTACTACTACTACTACTGCTACTACTGTTGCTGCTACTGTCGATAGAGCAATTGCTAATGCTGTTAGTGCTGCTGGTAGAGGTGGTGGTGATCCAGGAGGCTGGTCCCCCTAGCCAGTATATACCACTTGTCCAGCTCCCAGTGCCGGCTCCTCCCGGAGGTCATATATTCTATATTGATATGTAATTTTCCACCTATTTTGCTCGCCAGTTTGGAGCCTTCACTCACACCGTGTTTACATGAGTTAGTTTGAGCGAGCAGGCGTGAGTCGTGCATCTGTGGTCGTCCTCTGAGGTGTATCTGTGGGAGGAGAGGCTGGGGGGATGTGTAACTGGGTGGTTGTCCTCTTGAAAGGTGTATGGTAGGGGGGGGGGGGGCAGACTGGAGACGTCCACCTGTGATCGTCCTCGGAGATGTGTGCAGTGGGGGCAGGGTGGAGACGTGCACTTATGGTCGTCCTCTAAGATGTGTGGGGTGAAAGGAGAGGCAAGTTCTTAACGTGTAGCTGTGGCCATCCCCTCAGGTGTCACTATCCATATGTGTGTGTGGATAGACTGGCCAGCTTTTTTTTTATTTATAAAAATGAGCACAATAGAGACAATAAAAATGATTGAACAAAAACCATGACAAAGAACAGTACAAATGAACAGAAAGGAATCCACACGGGCAACAAGCTTGGCCCAAAATCATAAAGTCAATAACAGGAATAACACATAAAGAGCAACACAAAAGGAACTACAAAACAAGCATAATACATAAAACATGGCATGTACACAGGAAACAAAGGTACACACAGGTAGCACAAAGGGTACACACAGAAAAACATACACAGAACAAGCTAGTGACAAAGGAAGAGAAGAAAGAATAAGAAACTAACACATACACTGGACGCACAGAAACCGGGAACCAAGCACAGAACCACACCCAACGCACACATGAAAAAAACCCGAAACATGCAGGAACCGCACACGCGGACATACACCGGAACACACACAGGAACCGGAAAACAGAAACCACAATCACATACCCACAAACAAAAACAACGGAACATGCAAGAACCGGGAAGAACAGGAACAAAGTCACCAATAATGACACCTATTTTTCTCTGGAAACTCACTCCGTGGATACTGAATAACATACTTATTCCAAAGCAGCCACTCCTCATCGGAAGGGTGCACGTCCCCACGGCGATGCGGACGCTCCATAAACTCCAAAACCACGTCATCAGTTAGCGGCTCGGCCGGCGGCGACCACACCAAAGCAGAGGACATCGAAGACCCCAGAGTTGCCTGAGAGGCAGCAACTCCGCCGCCGATGGTACAGGAGCCGAGGGCATAGACTCCGCCCGCCACACCAAGGGAGGAGGCTCCACAGGGGACAACACGGCAGAGGCCACATCCGGAACAGCATCCACAGGGTCGGGCACTGGCACATAATCCCCACTACGGACATCTTTCCGCAGGACCACCACAAGGCCCTGGCCCACATCATCAGCCGCACCAGCCACAACAGGAGGATGGACCTCCCCCCACAGCGGGGAAACCCCTGCTGGAGAAGAAACAGTGGGAAACATAGAGACACTTTCATCGGCAGAAGCAGCAGGCACGTGAACCTTCGCCACCACCATTGTAGTCGACACTGCCGCCCCAGGTACCACCTCACCAACACTCGCAGACTCGTAACCGTCCAATTCACCTTCATCGGCCCAGGTAGAAGGAGAGAAATGCCACGATCGCTTGGGAACCGGCTATATATCTTCAGAGCCGGAGGTGGAGCCAGAAACACGGGAAGCACAGGGGGTGATCACTTTTGCACGGCACAAGACGTCAGCATCCTCAACGACAGGGGGAACCAGTCCTACTACAGCAGGAGACCCCTGCCTCCATATCACCTCCCAGCACAGCCGGGACAAACAACGGGGACAGAGAGACAGGAGCCGCAGGACAAGGCAGAGGGTCAGGCTCAGAAGACGAAGGGTCAGGCACAGAAGACGGAGGGGCAAGCACAGCAGATGGAGAAGCTGAAGACGGAGAGGGAGCATCCGGGAGAACAACAGCCACCAGGAACGCCACCAGCAGCAGCATATCCAACATAGGATGGCACAGCCACCGGAGCACAAGCTCCACCAGAAGCAGGTGCACCATTAGACACAGGGCGTGTCACATCAGCCAAGGGCACTTCCACAAATGCATCCAACGGGTCCTCCTCCACAGCCAACGGCGGGAAATCTTCCTCTCGAATGAGATTCACTTAGGGGACGACTGCCGCCGAGCAGGCAGCAGCGAGGTGGCCCGCCAACCCACAGAGAAAACACGTGCGAGGCTGACGGTTAAAGTAGACCTGGATGAAATACCCCATGAGCCGCACCGAGGACGGGATATCATCCCGCAGCCGCTTCCCTGAGTGTGGATTCTAGTCTGAACATCCCTCAGCTTCCCAGAGGAAAGCACATTGAGCCTCACACTCAAAATAGCATCAAACTGCCCAAAATACCGGTCAAGCAGCTCCTCCGGGAATTCAAGGGGCGTACCTTGCACGCTGACAAAAGTGAGGGCCCAACTTCGGTCTTAGACAACCACCGTACCAGCATCGTCTGGCAGGGGAAAGGACCGCCCCATGTAAAGTCGTAAAACATTCTGTAATCTTCCTTGTTATGATCTCAACCTACAGGAGAAACGAGTCTCCCCCTTGAGAGTTATTCAACAAGCCGGTATAACTAGACGGTATAGGAAATATAGAGGCGATAACACAGATGTAAAATAGTTTGTTGGATTTAATGAACAGTTTAAGATTATGGGCAGTGAATAAGAAAATAGATAAATGACTGGTTAGGAGATGTATATACTTTGCTGGAGGCGTGACACTAGCTTCTGGAGGGCTTTGAGCTCACTTGAGCGCCAAACATCGCAGCAGAAAGCCGCACTCCGTTTGAGCTCCCATCAGAAAGGAACCCCTAGTGATATATCTCCAAGAGAAGAGAAGTGTGCAGACATGCCAGCTGTGGAATTGAGCTGGGAACGCTGTGGTCTCAAGTCCTGGACGGCGAGGAGAGTTTATTAAGCCGCCCAGAGACATTAACGTGGGCTGTGGGAGCGCCCTTACCAGACGCCGTCAGACGGATAGCGCCCTCGACTAGACAATCTGTGGTAAGCACGATTTAAGCCAATTCATAGTGATTGCTTGTAGTTGGTCGTGTGCCCAGCGACAGTAGCATATGCTTATTGAATAATTAGAAATGTTTTGGTAAGGCAGGAAGCCTAAATGAGAGGACGGAGATGAGAGAGACAGCTGGAGGGACGAGCAGCGCGTCCTCTCCCGTCGACCGCCTGAAGCCAACTGACTGGCTGCAGCGGAGGACCCTCCCAGAGTGAGTGAGGACCGCCGGGCGAGGTGGAGCATGGACTAGCCCAAAACGGGGGAGTCCACTCTCACAGTATGGAGAGAGCAGATAGATGTTGGAGGCAAACATATTGTGTGATTATTTTTGTTTATGTGTTTAAGGGGAAACATTTTTATTGAAGTGTCGATGGGTTGCAGGTTTGTCTTTGGGGAAGAAGTTGCTGAGAACTTCGAAGCCAGCACAGAGGGAGTAGTTGATGAGACTCCAAGGTAGTGGAGGAGAGGACCTCGAGCTGTGAGGAGAAGCAGTGAAGAGGAGTGTCACATGCTTCTGTAGAGGTGGTGAAGCACCATAGTTGCTCGAGGAAACTTCATGGTGTAGCAGCCAAGAGAGCTGTGGAGGATCCTAGCAGAAGTGGTGAAGCACCGTAGTTGCTCAAGGAAACTTCATGGTAGCAGCCTGGAGGAGCTGCAGAGGATCCTGGTAGTTAAACCCGGAAGAACCTGAAGAGATCAGGGTAATGAACTTCCAGCTGTGGGAGGGATGTTCTAAATGATTACTTGTAGGGAGGTAATCGAGTGTTTGGTTGTCATTAGCATGCAAGACGCAGTGAAAGGTGGGTGATTGTTTGCATTCTTATGTCAAGGAGTGTTTTATACTGAAGTTTAGAGTTACAATCGTAGGCTGGATTACCTACAGATGTATGTGTTCTAGGACTGATAGGGTGATCGACTGATCATTGTTGTGTATCAAGGAACATTTATACTGATATACGTACGTTATTGCATTCATACGCTGATTTTCCTTGTACATGTTTACAGACATATATTCTCTTGCTGATGGTGCAACATTGTCTTATAAGACTTTTTTTACTTGAGGAGGTTGATAATATTAGGTGGTGAATCAGGAGATAGGATACCACTTGATAAGCTGAGGATAGAGTTCTGATGGTGTTGGAGCGCAACCTGACTGAAATAGTGTAGAGTGTAAGATTCATTATTATTATATGTGTATATGTATTGTGTATGTGCTCTGTCCAGTAAATGTATTCAAATTTGCTGGTGTTTGCCCTTGTCCTAGTGAGGCTTCCCAGGAAGTAGTAAAGAAGGAGAGAGAGAGAGAGAGAGAAAGAACCACCGCTGTGGACAGGGTAGAACAGAAAACTAATAAGTCAAAGGGGATTGAGGAGATCATATCACATAAGGAGAGAGTGGGGACTCACAGCGGCTCGAGTGGGTGTGTGCACGTGACAACGAGGCTAAGTATTGGAGCCGCATCCCCTAAACGTGTGACGTTGAGCCCCTCTACAAGAGCCAGAAGTGCCCAGTGTGATCTCCTGGTAAAGTATAAGCACTCTACCGAGTTGTGGGTTGGGTTGTCCAGAAAGAAGGATCAACGACGACAACACCACCAACCAACCCACAATCTATAATATCCTCCTCTGCAAACTTCACAAAAGCCTGATGCGAAGATACCAATACCCACACTATAGATCACAGCCACGGAGACACACAGCATATCACACATAACTAATTCCGTGGAAGGATAATCGGCCCGTCCAGTAAATTCCCACCGAACGAGCCCCCAAAACGGGGAATGAGAGGCCTCCCCCTATCATGCAGGCCACATCAACAAATGACGAGTCTGATGGGGTGACATGTTGGGAATCAAGAAATCCTTCCCCCCTCAGAGTTTAGGTAGCTAAATTAGTGGAAGTTGTGGAAAGCATTTTCCTCTACCCCAATCATCTAAGCTCAAGCCTGGCCCCAGCCGGGCTCGGGGAGTAGAAGAACTCCAAGAGCCCCATGAAGCAGGTATCAAGCAGGCATGCCAACAATAAGAGAAGAAGCGGAGGGAACATACCAACCAATGGTTTAAAAGACTGTCATAAAAGCAAAAACGAAAAGTAGGAATGAATGGAAGAAATACAGAGGTCAGAGAATAGTAAAAAATTGGGATAAATGAAACAGGGATAGGAATGAATACAAAAATACACAAATATGGCTGGAAAGAAACTATGAACACCGTCTAAAGTCGAAAGAAACTATAAAACATCGCCACAGTCCACGTGGTGTAGTGGTAACACACTCGCCTGGCGTTTCTCGAGCGCTTTGGCCTGGGTTCGTATCCTGGCCAGGGAGGATTTACTGGACGCCAATCCTTAACTGTAGCCTCTGTTCACCCAGCAGAAAATGGGTACCTGATTGTTAAACGATTTGGCGGGATAATTTGGATTAAGGACCTACCCGAATCGTTATGCCTACTAGTGGCTGTACAAGAATGTAAGAACTGTTGTATATATAAATACAAAAAAGAAAAAGCTATTGCCTCTAAAGATAAGACACAACCAGAACTCCTACGCAATCACATAAGAAGGAAATTGACAGTGAACGACCAGGTTACGAAAAAGGAGGAGGTGAATATTCAAGAAACAATAGAGGAATTTACGAGGAACTCAATGCCAGCATGCAGACGATGAGTCACAATAACGTGACTGAAGATATGATGACCAAATCGCACGTCAGAAAATACAGAGACGACGACGTTCCGGTCAGTCGTGGACCATTATCAAGTTGTGTAACGCCAGCTTCTTTGAAGTGCTCACTGCTGAACCTAAATAGCTCCCAACCATTTGGGCTGGACGGTAGAGCGACGGTCTAACTTCTTGCAGGTCGGCGTTCAATCCCCTCGATCGTCCAAACAGTTTTGCACCATTCCTTCCCTCCCTGCCCCATCCCAAGTCTTTATCCTGACCCCCTTCCCAGTACTATATAATCGTAATGGCTTGGCGCTTTCTCCTGATAGTTTCCTCTCCATTGCCAGAAGCGGAGGTTACCCAAGATGAGATATTTATCATATATTGAGACAACAGAAAGGATACAACTAGCATCACTAGACGAAACTGAAGCTATTGGATCAGACAACGTATCACTATGTATGTTAAAAGAAGGAGTACAGGCTAATTATCGAATCTCTCAAGATCATCTTTAATGAGTCACTTATAAAGGGAAAAATATTTTAATTTTTTAAGAAGAATTACCCAGCTGCTGGAAGAAGACAAATGTAATACAATCCCTCGCAATTATGGATTCGTGCCATAATTGCGAGGTATTGGGTATGATGAGAAACCGAAGGAACTAAACCTGACGACGCTAGAAAAGAGGAGGGGGTGGGGAGACAAAATACTTAAGGGGGATTAATAGAGTGCAAAAAGAGGAAATGTTCACAATGAACACCAATAGTACAAGAGGATATGGATGGAGTCATGGAGATGTTAGAAAGTTTCTTTTAACATAAGAGTAGTGAGAAAGTGGAGTGAACGAAAGGAGTAGGATGTGGTTGCAAACTTCATTAATAATTTAAAAAGTAGATATGATACGAAAATAGGTCGGAAATTACTGCATTAGGCAACAGGCGGTTCGAAAAGCGGGGTCCAAGAGCTAACGCCGGTCATCTAGGCACAGATTGTTCAGTACAAATGGATGAGTATTAATAGATGAGCGAGCAAGCAACACACATAGACACACGCCCAGAGACATTAGAAAGAATTTTTTCAGTGTCAGAGTAGTTAGTAAATAGAATGCATTAGGCAGTGATGTGGTGGAGGCTGACTCCGTACACAGTTTCAAATGTAGATATGATAGAGCCCAGTAGGCTTAGGAACCTGTACACCAGTTGATTGACGGTTGAGAGGCGGGACCAAAGAGCCAAAGCTCAACCCCTGCAAGCACAATTAGGTGAATACACACGTACACAAACTTGTTACCAACAGCGTCATACTTATATGCTAGCGGTGCTCAAAATTTAATTACCCTGAACTATTTCCACGAGGCACTTGGGGGATTTTAGGCTTAATTGCCTATTACGCGTATAGTATTGCGAGACTCTAATTATTTGCTATATAACTGAACCTTTGACACCCACCTCGTTTATACACGCATACTATTTTTAATTTAATATTCCTAATTGGACGTTTGCTGCTAGTCTGTACACAATAAGTGTTATTTATAAACCTATTTCAGGCCGGGCTCTTTCACACTCACGCCCGGATAAAGGTGGACGATTTTCCCACTTTCATCCTTGTGAGAGATGATGGTTAGGGCCACCTGTTCTAGTGGCCCGCTAACAAGAGGGGGTTGGGGGGGGGGGGCTTAGATACCACTATTTATCGAGCGTGCTCATTATATCTTTCCTTTGATTATGCTAATTGGCCGTTTGCTAATTGGCCGTTTTGGCTAATTGGGCGTTTTGCGTGCATTAAGATAAACTGTTGATATCCTTCATAAAATGTGGAATATGTCAGGAAAAAAGAAAAGGGTTAATTTTTTTTGTGAGGGGGTTCAATTTTCTCATTTAGGTGGTAATATAATTATTATTTTGTTGTGGAGTGGGCATGTGGTGTGGGGGGGGGGGGGAGGGAGGGAGGGAATTATCAGGGGAAAGCGCCAAGCCATTAGGACTATATAGCACTTGGAAGGGGTCAGGTTAAGAATTAGGGATGGGACGGGGGAAGGAATGGTGCCCAACCACTTGGACGGTCGGGGATTGAACGCCGACCTGCATGAAGCGAGACCGTCGCTCTACCGTCCAGCCCAGGGGGGGAGGGAGCATGGTATTTGTTTGGGTGGGAGAGCATTGTATTTTGTGTGGGGTGGGGGAGGGACGAAAATATTTTCAAGAGGAATATAACAACATAGACTGTGTTGTGACAGAACAAGATGCCAAATTGTTACCCCTCCCTCCCCCATTTTAATCATCCCCTCCCCTCCTCTCTCTCCTTTCCCTCCGTCTCTACCCCCCTTCCATCCTCTCCTCTCCTCTCTCCCACCTCTCTTCCCTCCACCCCTTACACTAAATTAGTAATTAGCGTGAAACTACTCTCACCAGAGGGGTCACAGGGTGAAGGGGTGTACAGAGATCGCGAAATGTTCTCTGGTCACGCGAAATTCAGATTTTGCGGGTTGTTTTTTCATGAAATGTCAGTAATTTGTGAGAGGGGCGTTCACGGAAAAGAGAGGGAGAGAATTTTTTTCTTTACAAGGTCTACCAACCTTATGTCTACCTTCTGTCTTTAGCCAGGCTTCCTGCTTGGTGATCTGATCATCCAGGCTGTTGGACGCAGCAGTGTGACGTACGAGTCATGGACTGCTCATTCAGACATCCTTTTTGGAGGTGTTTTATCAAGTTCTCTTTTGAACAATGTGAGAGGTTAGGTCGGTTAATAACGCGAGGACAACAGCTATAACGCAAGGTCAAAAGATAATAACGCGAGGTCAACAGCTAATAACGCGAGGTCAACAGCTAATAACGCGAGGTCATCAGATAATAATGCGAGGTCAACAGCTAATAACTCGAGGTCAACAGCTAATAACTCGAGGTCAACAGCTAATAACGCGAGGTTAACAGCTAATTATGCGACGACAACAGCTAATAACTCGAGGTCAACAGCTAATAACTCGAGGTCAACAGCTAATAACGCGAGGTTAACAGCTAATTATGCGACGACAACAGCTAATAACAGGTTAATCCCTCCAGCCTGAATTTGGTCTTGCTTCCTTATGTGTTTGTCGACATACGTCCTTAATGCTATCGCGCATATTACAATACTAGTCTGATGTATGTGGTAGTAGGGGGAATATCTAGCTTTGCCCGGGTTCTCTCTCTCTCTATATATATAATCTGTAAAGACATGATCCTAGGTTGAGATCCGGAATCTTGCCATGTTCTCGGGACTCAACGTTCCCGCGGGCGGGGTCCTTGACGTGAGCCTTGGGTTTTCCCAGGCAGTGGGAGGAGAGGGAGGCAGAGCTGAATTTAAGTGTTTTATGGTGCTACGACCAGCGTATAAATAACAAGGAAATTTATGTTAATCTTTACAAGATTAACTCGCAAGTGAAGTTAACACAACTTTAGACACACACCCATCAGGTAGAATCGAACCCAGACAGAACAGTTGCTCACACAACTGCCATAACTAGTAAGCCTTAACCCACTACACCAAACTTAGATCCTTAAAAGGAATGGAAATTTCAGGGCATTTCCCTTAACATCTCCACTTTCCAAGGGCACCAGAGAGGTGAGAGGTAAATTAAGTTTTTCAATCAAGCCCCTACTTATGTGGCAGAACTCGGGTCTATATTTTTCACACAGAGTTGTTTAAATTTGCAAGTGAAGTTAACACAACTTTAAACACACACACACCCATCAGGTAGATTCAAACCCATACATGACAGTTGCTCACACAACTGCCATAACTAATACGCCTTAACCCACTACACCAAACTCAGACCCTTAAAAGGAATGTAAAATTCAGTCCATTTCGCTTAACATCTCAACTCACCATGGGCACCAGAGACGTAAGAGGTCACTAACGTTTTTTATGAAGTCCCTGCTTATATGAGAGAACTCGTGTCTCTATTTTGCACACTGACTTGCACAGACTCGCAAGTCTATACGACTCGCAAGCCTGTATGTATGTGTGAGTATGTATGTATGTATGTATGTATGTATGTATGTATGTAAGTATGTATGTATGTATGAATGTATGTATGTATGTATGTATGTATGTATGTATAAATGTATGTATGTATGTATGTATGTATGTATGTGTGTATGTATGTATTGTGACGGTGTTCCTCCCCCTTATATTCCTCCCACGCCTGCAGTAAGAGTCATGTCCACTTTACCCGAGCGTTCTCTACGTCGCAGGCATCAGTTTGATATATGTGGGAGAATGTAGTGTTCTCGGAGTGCCGAGAAATTCATAAAAGAAGAGTATTTTGGGCTGTGGTTTAGGCCCTTTAGGAAGCCAATATGGCGCTGGCTCTTCTGTTTTGCCGCCAAAACTGTGTGACGACAGTGACACCAGATTGGACACCGACAGCGATGTGGCACAGGGAGCCAATGAAAACCTCTCGTGGCGAATATGACGTCACGAAGGAAGGGGGGTCCGGTCATCGCACCGCGCTGGCGCCATCAGTCTAAGACAGCACGTCAAAGAGGTCGGACGTGCGCTGGGGGGTCCTGTCAGTTGGACAGTTTACCCCGTCTCCGGAGGACTTACGCATCACCCGTGGTCTGCCATCACCTGTGAGGTCTTCCTTCGTTCATGTGTTGGACCAGAGAAGGAATTGACAAAATACTGAGCAACAAGTGCTCCAGGAACAGGTGTTGTGCAAGAGTGGAGTCTAGGCAGCGACGTATGCGACGGCTGATAGCTCCATATTGATGACGTAGTGGACGGGCCAATCCTCCGGAGGGAATCAGTCTGACACGACACGTCAAGGTGGTTGGACGTGCGAAGATTGGTCCTGTCAGTTTGACAGTTGTTTCCCGCTCCCGTGGATTTTACGCGTCACCCGAAGTCTGCAAGTACTCTGTGAGGTCTTCCTTCGTTCATGTGTTGGACCAGAGAGGGAATCGACGGGATATTGAGCAACAAGTGCTCCAGGACAGGTACTGTGCAAGAAGAAGTGAAGACTGTGCAGTGACGTATGCGACGTCTGAGGCAGTTCACCCGTTTGTGACGGCGTAATGGCTGGACCGAGCCACCGGGAAGCAGTGGAAGAAGGAAACTATTCAGGAATCCGAACGACTGCCGCCGAGACATAGGCAGGCAGCCATAGCTGGGAGAAGAAGTTGACGGCCGGGAGACCGACTCCAACCCTACAAGAAGTCGAGGAGGAGCACGGACCTGCAGTAAAAAGGCACGGAGACAACGCGCTTATGGTGGGACGTTGATTGAGTTCCTGGAGGACACGACAGAGTGTGTGTGGGGGCGTCCCCTACACGAGGCAGAAGCCAGGACCAGGAGCTACAACTCAACTCTCACCGGAGGATAGGTGGAAGTAGGTGATTCTAGTTTCCCTCCCAATTCCCCTTTAGTCAGCTATATTATTTAGCCAGAGTATTTTGTATGTCGTGTGCAAGGCTCACCTATGTCACAGTAAGGCACAAGTGTGCAGTGGGGCTACATAGAGTACCCACGATATTTATGATTATTGTTGGTGTGTGCAGGCACCCGGAGTAATTGATGAATTTACTGTGTTGATAATGTCTTTCATGAGACTTTAATATGATCATTTAGTGAGAGAATATATATATAAATATGCCAGTATTTGGAGTTAGGCTATGTGCCCAGTAACTATGTTATTACCATTATTGATGTCTATGACTCATCCATATATATATATATATATATGTCTATGCTTGTGTATTGAATAATCATTCATGTGTGCAGTGATTAATTGTGTTATTGCCCACGGAAGAAATTACTGAGAACTCTGGTGATATATACTTGCATACGTTATCATTAAATGAAGGGCAGTATGTTATACTATGATAGTGAGTTATTGTGTCTATTAATATAGAGATGTTTGATTGAGCTCAAGATCAGTGCAGCGAAGTGTTTACGTGGTATTGTCGCAAATATTGTGTGTTCGAACTTCTAGTGATCTTTGAGAACTTAAAGAAACTGGCGCGTCACGCCACAAGCAAACAGATAAAATAACATTCGCGCGGTGGTAGTCGCCCAGCTTATTTTGACATTGACGTGAGGGTGAGCGTTGCCGGCTTGGCGAGTTCATGATTATATGTGGGAACGAGCGACTTCTGCCTGAAACAGCTGTTTGCTTATTGATATAATCTTGTGATGTCTTTGAATGAGTTTTAAGTAAAATACAAAGTACATTGGTGTTTATATCATCCCCTACATATTTCTTGTGGCTATATAATACCTGAAAGCAGAGAGCGATAGAAGTAAATACCTGCCTCATATCAGACATATTGAGTGTGCTCTTGCCACTGTTACCACAATTCAACAAAACCACTGACGTGTTACTGGACACCGAAAACACCAGTTGGCGACCTTGTGGTTAGTAGTAGAGCCCTATGCTGGGGCGGGCATACAACAGTTAAGAGAACAAGTTGTGTTCCCACTCCTTCTCGATCAGAGGCCGGTTGGGATTGACTGGGATACTCTCCTGGCGTACATTGGCGCCGCGAGGATAGAGCGAAGACCCGCAGGGCTACGGCGAGTGACCTTGAGTATACTGTTGCTCACCCGATAAACCCCGACATTGGCGACCTCGCAAGGATCACGATCAAGATAAAGGTTACAGTTATAGTACTTGGCAGTGGTATTAGGTATCAGGTGCAGGTTATCACTCATAGCACAAGATGGAGGATGATAAAGTAACAAGGTTCATTGACACTAGAGATGAGCAGGTGCTGGAGGAGTGCACCAAGGCACAGTTACAGTCAATAGCAGACCATTTTGGGATAAAGCTGAGATCTTCCAGAGTGGGAGAGAGAAGACTGGAGATCATGGCACAGCTCAGAGCACGAGACGAAGCTTTGGGGGAGGAACGGCCACAAACAGCTGCCAGTATGGGAGAACACCTGAGCATTGGTGGAAGCAGCAGGGGATCCAGCGGCAGCAGGCGCAGCGTTAAGCTGGAGATAATGAAGCTGCAGCTGGAAGCACAGCAGCGCAAAGAAGAGCGAGAAGCAGAAGCGCAGCTGAGGAGAGAAGAAGCACAGCTGAAGCGTGAGGAGCGAGAAGCACAGCTGAAGCGTGAGGAGCGAGAAGCACAGCTGAAGCGTGAGATGCGAGAGGCACAGCAGCGCAGAGAAGAGCGAGAAGCGGAAGCACAGCAGCGCAAAGAAGAGCGAGAAGCGGAAGCACAGCAGCGCAAAGAAGAGCGAGAAGCAGAAGCACAGCAGCGCAAGGAAGAGCGAGAGGCACAGCAGCGCAAAGACGAGCTAGAAGCTAGACTGAAACAACAGGAGATAGAGGCTAACAAGGATGTGGAGCTGAAGCGAGCTGAGCTAGGGCTAGCTCCCCCTGCTCCGCCACAGCAGGAGGACCGCCGAGTGAGGGAGCGAGATTTGCCGGTCTTTGTACCAAATGAAGCTGAAGGTTTCTTCGACCACTTCGAAAGGGTTGCTACTCTGAAGAAGTGGCCGAGGGCGGAGTGGGCGGAGCTGGTTCAGGGTAGGCTCACCGGTGTAGCTCGTGAAGCCTACAATATGCTCGACCTCCAAGAGTGCACCAACTACGATGCTGTAAAGAGAGCTGTGCTCCATTCTTTCAAGCTCACGCCGGAATGTTACAGGAAGAGATTCAGGGAATGTACCCGTTCGCCAGGAAAATCTTATGCGGAGACGGCGAGGGACATGGAGAGGAAGTTCCTTAAGTGGCTGGACTCTGAAGGAGCGAGGTCGGCTGAAGAGGTCAAGAGGCTAATGGTCATGGAGAAGTTTATGTCCGTGCTCTCTCCTGAGATCAGGGTGAGAGTAAAGGAGGTGGACATAAAGGACCTGAGGGCTGCAGCCGACAGAGCCGACATGCTGGAAGAAGCCTTACGCCCACGCAGAGAGGGACAGCACCGACCGCCCATACACTCCAGATATGGTAGAAGATATAGAAGGACGGACGGATGGAGGACAGGAGCGAGTTCTCCTGAGTCCCACCTCTCAAGTGGAGACAGGAGAGGCTCAAAGAGTGCTGTGGAGCCGGTAAAGAAGTCCCAAGCTGAGAGCTCAGGAGCTGTTGCTGTGACGAAGGAGTAGACGGATGGTGCGAGGAAGACACACGGAGCGACGGCCTCTGGAGGCGGTGCCAGGGCGAGCAGTGGTGGATGGTCTCCGACGAGGAAGATCCGCTGCTACAACTGCGGAATATTCGGACACGTCGCGCGGGAATGCAGACACCCTGAGCAGCGGGGGAACGTTGCTTTTGTGAGGGTCGAGAACCAGATGGCCGAGTGGGTGCGGGATGAACCCGTACTGAGTGGGGAGAAAAGAGTTCACCCATTCGTGTGTGAGTGAACCCTAAGGATGGGGGATGCAGACCCCATCCCGGTGAAGATATTAAGAGACATTGGGGCAGATTTTACCCTGGTGAGTGAAACCCTGTTCCCCGAGGGCTACGAGAGTACCAGTGTGGGGGTGGCAAGTGTGACCACTGTGGGAGGCCCAGTGAGGATGCCCCTACACCAGGTGACTCTGAATTCTGATTATGGCTGCCAGACCCTAGTGGTGGGGGTCTGTGCATCAATGCCCAACATGGAGGCACAAGTCATCCTCGGAAATGACGCATGTGGAGGATATGTCCTCCCGAATCTCGTGAAGCGCGAGGAGTGCATAGAGCACGATGAGGAGAAAGGTGGAGTGTTAGACGCCTGTGGGGACGAGAAAGGAATCGCCACGGTGGCGTTCCCGGTTTGTGCTGTGATGCCGAGGCAGTGCGAAGGACACGGAGGGTGTGGATCTGATATTGCTGACGAGGAGACGTCGGACAATCTGGAAATCGATCACCTCTTCATGGGACCCAGAGAACGAGTGGAGGGCGAAGGCAGCCCGGATGGTGAGTTACAGGTGACCCTCACCAGTTCTCTCGGGGTGGACCGCACTCGTCTTGGAGAGTTGCAGCAGATAGAGTTCCCCGAATTGATTCATGAGGCCAATGGAGGACGTGTTGGTCCTGAGAGGGCCACTCGTTACATACAGGACGGCATGCTGATGAGAGTGTTCTACACAGAGCAGGGAACTGAGTGTGATGAAGCAGTATGTCCTGCGTTGTTTGCCATGCGTAACGCAGTGGTGGAATCGTTAGGTTTCTCATCTTTCCAGCTGGTGTATGGACAAGAGGTGCAGAGTCCTCTGTCCATGCTGAAGGAACAATGGACACCAGGAGTGACCGTGGGAACGGTCGACGGATACGTAAGGAGCGTCTCGCATTGGCGGCAGGAATACTGGTTTGAAATTAAACTCATCCGATGGGAAGACAACGTAGTAGCAGATGCCCGGTCCTGTATGCACTAACCAGACATGACTCTTATTTTTAGGGGAGGGGTATGTGACGGTGTTCCCCCCCCCCATTATATTCCTCCCACGCCTGCAGTAAGAGTCATGTCCACTTTACCCGAGCGTTCTCTACGTCGCAGGCATCAGTTTGATATATGTGGGAGAATGTAGTGTTCTCGGAGTGCCGAGAAATTTGTAAAAGAAGAGTATTTTGGCCTGTGGTTTAGGCCCTTTAGGAAGCCAATATGGCGCTGGCTCTTCTGTTTTGCCGCCAAAACTGTGTGACATAAGTGACACCAGATTGGTCACCGACAGCGATGTGGCACAGGGAGCCAATGAAAACCTCCCGTGGCGAATATGACGTCACGAAGGAAGGGGGGTCCGGTCATCGCGCCGCAATGGCGCCATCAGTCTAAGACAGCACGTCAAGGAGGTCGGACGTGCGCTGGGGGGTCCTGTCAGTTGGACAGTTTACCCCGTCTCCGGAGGACTTACGCATCACCCGTGGTCTGCAATCACCTGTGGGGTCTTCCTTCGTTCATGTGTTGGTCCAGAGAAGGAATTGACAGAATACTGAGCAACAAGTGCTCCAGGAACAGGTGTTGTGCAAGAGTGGAGTCTAGGCAGCGACGTATGCGACGGCTGATAGCTCCACAGTGAAGACGTAGTGGATGGGCCAATCCTCCGGAGGGAATCAGTCTGACACGACACGTCAAGGTGGTTGGACGTGCGAAGATTGGTCCTGTCAGTTTGACAGTTGTTTCCCGCTCCCGTGGATTTTACGCGTCACCCGAAGTCTGCAAGTACTCTGTGAGGTCTTCCTTCGTTCATGTGTTGGACCAGAGAGGGAATCGACAGGATATTGAGCAACAAGTGCTCCAGAACAGGTACTGTGCAAGAAGAAGTGAAGACTGTGCAGTGACGTATGCGACGTATGAGGCAGTTCACCCGTTTGTGACGGCATAGTGGCTGGACCGAGCCACCGGGAAGCAGTGGAAGAAGAAAACTATTCGGGAATCCGAACGACTGCCGCCGAGACGTAGGCAGGCAGCCGTAGCTGGGAGGAGAAGTTGACGGCTGGGAGACCGACTCCAACCCTACAAGAAATCGAGGAGGAGCACGGACCTGCAGTGAAAAGGCACGGAGACGACGCGCTTATGGTGGGACGTTGATTGAGTTCCTGGAGGACACGACAGAGTGTGTGTGGGGGCGTTCCCTACACGAGGCAGGAGCCAGGACCAGGAGCTACAACTCAACTCTCACCGGAGGATAGGTGGAAGTAGGTTATTCTAGTTTCCCTCCCAATTCCCTTTAGTCAGCTATATTATTTATACAGAGTATTTTGTATGTCGTGAGCAAGGCTCACCTATGTCACAGTAAGGCACAAGTGTGCAGTGGGGCTACATAGAGTACCCACGATATTTATGATTATTATTGGTGTGTGCAGGCACCCGGAGTAATTGATGAATTTACTGTGTTGATAATGTCTTTCATGAGACTTTAATATGATCATTTAGTGAGAGAATATATATATAAATATGCCAGTATTTGGAGTTAGGCTATGTGCCCAGTAACTATGTTATTACCATTATTGATGTCTATGACTCATCCATATATATATATATATATATATATATATATATATATATATATATATATATATATATATATATATATGTCTATGCTTGTGTATTGAATAATCATTCATGTGTGCAGTGATTAATTGTGTTATCGCCCATGGAAGGAATTACTGAGAACTCCGGTGATATATACTTGCATACGTTATCATTAAATGAAGGGCAGTATGTTATACTATGATAGTGAGTTATTGTGTCTATTAATATAGAGATGTTTGATTGAGCTCAAGATCAGTGCAGCGAAGTGTTTACGTGCTATTGTCGCAAATATTGTGTGTTCGAAATTCTAGTGATCTTTGAGAACTTAAAGAAACTGGCGCGTCACGCCACAAGCAAACAGATAAAATAACATTCACGCAGTGGTAGTCGCCCAGCTCATTTTGACATTGACGTGAGGGGGAGCGTTGCCGGCTTGGCGAGTTCATGATTATATGTGGGAACGAGTGACTTCTGCCTGAAACAGCTGTTTGCTTATTGATATAATCTTGTGATGTCTCTGAATGAGTTTTAAGTAGAATACAAAGTACATTGGTGTTTATATCATCCCCTACATATTTCTTGTGGCTATATAATACCTGAAAGCAGAGAGCGATAGAAGTAAATACCTGCCTCATATCAGACATATTGAGTGTGCTCTGGCCACTGTTACCACAATTCAACAAAACCACTGACGTGTTACTGGACACCGAAAACACCAGTTGGCGACCTTGTGGTTAGTAGTAGAGCCCTATGCTGGGGCGGGCATACAACAGTTAAGAGAACAAGTTGTGTTCCCACTCCTTCTCGATCAGAGGCCGGTTGGGATTGACTGGGATACTCTCCTGGCGTACAGTGGCGCCGCGAGGATAGAGTGAAGACCCGCAGGGCTACAGTCAGTGACCTTGAGTATACTGTTGCTCACCCGATAAACCCCGACAGTATGTATGTATGTATGTATGTATGTATGAATTTATGAATGTATGTATATATATATATGTATATATATATATATATATATATATATTGTGACGATAATCTCCTTCAAGAGATTGAGCCTGCTCTTCCCTCCAAAATTACGTCTTCACAATTATATAAAAAGACTATGGAAGAAATGTCCAACAACGACAACAACACCAGCACCAGCAAGGCTTGCCAGGGTGAGCAGAAACGTATGCAACCAGCCACCTGTTCGAACTCCAACCACCAAACTACCCGTTGATCGCTACGGCTCCGCTGATTGGTCGCCGGTCTGGCTGCACCTGCCTCGCCCCCCCCCAATACTACCTGATGTCTGGGGTCGCCCCAACATCAGTCCTCAGAATGTTCAGTGCTTTCGTAGCCAGCACTCCTCCCAGCTAGACTCTAGAGTGTACTGAGAGAGGTGGTGGCTTTAAGCCAATATTCCAGCACCTCCCACTTAACTTTTGTGTTGCACTTCTTATTATTTTGCCTTAACGTAACTTTCATTGTGTCATTTAAGTATTCTTATTATTTTGATTCATTGATTTTATTATACATATTTGTTTGTGCATTATTTTCATGTTTTGATTTATTTAACGTAATTAAAATTTCATTGTTAAAGTTTTACTTGTGTTTTGTGTGTCTTCTCCTTACCTTACCACAGACGAAGTTCCAGTTTTTTCTTTTTTTTTTATAACTATGTGACGAGGCCATACCCCTAGCCTTAAACAGCCGAACACCAACGCGTTACCGTCACAAGTTATATGGGGGCCTGTCCTAGGAGCCTCACTCAGGTACTGGTGCCAAGTGGTAATTTATGGTAAGCGTATTTAACTCTGTTAACGTAGCTTTACTATTTTTCATTCAATTTCATTTTTTATAAGGTGCGGTGTATTGTGCATTACGAGAGTAACATATAGTGAAGGTGAGACAACTTTGGATTACGTGGTGACTGTAGGCCTCAGTCATACTCTTAATTGGTCATCTCTCCCTCCATGTTATTACTCGTATTTACCATCTATGTCCCTTGAATATTTCTCATTCTGACAGATCATCATATTGGTACCCTGGTACTGTGGTCTGCCCCGGGTCAAGAGTACCCAATCTTCTGCAATCTGACTGTAGGAGGACAAAGAGGGCCATAGTTCCTCTAGCTCGAACTTTAGTTGCTGAATTGGGACCTCAGCAGCAGTTCTCGTCACCAGTTGACACCTCGCACCCCTACACGTCAGTCAGAGATGATGATACATACAACGGTAGGGAATTAGCTTATTTTTTCAGAGCACAAAAGTTCGCTAATTCTGTAAGTATCATATTAAATTCAGTGGGGAAAACTTGCTTTATGTCCTATAGAGACTTGGCAAGGTATGCCTACATCCTTGGACTACCAATTTTACTTTTGAAGCATTTAACTGTTTCATTTGTTTTCGAAACTTTGTTTCATTTGTTAGTAGGATTTTCTTGCCCTTATTCTCTTACATGAGTACCGGGTACAAGATTTCCTGCGCCCTTGATTTAATTTAATCATTTAATATCTTTCACTTAACGTTAATTGTTAAAGATCACACAGGATAGGTACCAGTTGCCACGTTGTCCTGTTTCTGGCATTTCATTATTGAACATTCGTGTACCTTTATTTGCTAATTTCACAATGTTTCGTCTCCAAACTTTCCGTGCAAATCCAGCAGGTGAAATAGGGACTTTAAGTCGTGCCAAGAGGACTGAACTACAAACTCTTGCACATGAGTATCAACTAGAAGTTCCCTACCAAGCCAACAAAAATGACCTACACAACCTGTTGCTGGATTACTATTTAGAGCAAGGTAAGATAGACTCTGAAACTCATGAAACTTACTATATTGCAGAGAAAACTGACTTGGCAACGATGAAACTTAAACTAGAGCTGGCCAAGATTGAACGTGAGCAGCAAAGAGAAGCAGCTGCCATACGAAGGGAAGAACAAGAACGCGAAGCTGCTTTGAGGAGAGAAGAACACGAACGTGAGGTCGCCTTGCTCCATGAACGTGAACGAGTACAGCTTGAAACCAAACAACGCGAGTTGGAAATACAACGCGAACATGACAAGCAACAAGCGACTCTGGCTCTAGAGTGTCGTCAACGTGAAATCGCCTTGGAAACTTCACACTTCACTCAACGCCAGCAAGCTACTGCCAATCTTCCCGTCAGTTTTAATATATCACATGCAAGTAAGTTAATGCCATCCTTTGTAGAAGCAGAAGTTGATGTGTTTTTCACCACCTTTGAAACCCTTGCTAATCAACTCAGTTGGCCTGTCGACCAATGGGCCACACTTCTCAGAGTCCATCTTACAGGTAGAGCTGCAGTCACACTCAGTACTTTGGCGTCTGAGAATGACTACTACACTCTGAAACAAGCAGTGTTGGACGCCTACCTCCTCTCTACTGAAAGTTATAGAAGGAAATTCCGTGACCACCTGAAGGCAAGTACCACTACCTTCCTCGAGTTTGCTAACACGAAACGGAGGTATTTCATGAAATGGCTGGAAGCAGCACATGTCTCTACTTTTACAGAACTCGTCAACCTGATGCTTGTTGAAGAATTCTTGAGACGTGTGCCGCCTCCTGTCCGCCTCTACTTAGCAGATAAAGAAGAAACCGACTACCTGAAGTGTGCTAAGTCGGCTGACACTTACAGCCTCATCCACCGGCTGACACCTGAACCATCCTCCAGTAAGAAGTCGTGGTACAGTTACGAGAAGGTGAGCCCCGATCAAGCTGGTTCACAACTGTACTGCAAGTATTGTAGACTCTATGGACATACCATAGACAAGTGTGGTAAGTCTCAATACAAGGGAACCACTGACCAACAACGACCCAAACCAACTCCTCCTAAGTCCGGTAAGCCTGTGATGAATGTTGGTGTTGATGTTAATGATCTTTCTCTTTTCAGTAACCACCTGTATACTGGAACTGTCTCTGCCAACGGTTCAAATCCGGAGGGACGTTTCAAATTGAAGATCTTGAGGGACACAGCGGCTCTACAATCAATCATCTTGAAGTCGGCTGTGCCCAACATAGTCTACACCGGGGAAACGGTCTTCATCACTGACCTCACTGCTACTACTCCATACCCTCTCGCCAGAGTCCACCTGGATTGTCCCTACGTGAACGGGGAAGTCCAAGTCGCCGTCAGGGAAAAGCCTTTTCCCATGCCTGGAGTGCAACTTCTCCTAGGCAACGACTTGGCAGAAGACCTGCAACCGACCAACCTGATCGTCATGGACAAACCCCAGGTGTGTAACTCTGTGCCAATAAATCCTATTCTCGAGTATGTTCCAGCAGAGGTTCAAGAGAGTGATGAAGTTTCTCCTCCGGTTCTAGTGACCACCCGTGCACAAGCCGCACGTCCACAGCCAGCTGACTCTACTGCCACCGCTGTCCCTCAAGACCCTCAGAAACTACCCCCGCATCTGACCAAGTTGGAGTTCCGTAAGTTGCAGAGGGAAGATCTTACTTTAACACCATTGTTTTTCCAGGCTGAGACTCAACCCGACAGTATTCCTGGGTTCTTCCTAGAGAACGACTTGCTCTACCGCAGATATAGACCCAGTAAACTGAAGGAGGAGGACGATTGGGCCAACATCGAACAACTTGTGATTCCCACCAGCCTGCGGCCCACTATTCTACACCTGGCCCATGGAGCATTCTCCCACTACGGTTTCAACAAGACTTACCATGGGATTCGCCAAGACTACTACTGGCCAGGTATGGTAAACAACGTCAAACAGTACGTAAAACAGTGTCATACATGTCAGATGGCAGGCAAACCGAACGTCTCCATTCCCAGAGCACCACTGATTCCCATACAGGTGCCTGCGGAACCTTTCCACAGACTCATAATAGACTGTGTTGGTCCTTTACCTCGGACCAGTTCAGGTAACGCCTACATCCTAACCATCCTGTGTCCTACCACCAGATTTCCCATAGCAGTTCCAGTGAAGAACATCACGGCTGCTACGGTTATCAAACATCTACTGAAGATCTTCACTCAATACGGATTTCCCAGGGAGATTCAAAGTGACTGTGGCACCAACTTCACCAGTGATCTCTTCAAAAGGACACTGGAGGAGTTCAACATCAAACAGGTATTGTCCAGCCCCTATCATCCTGCTTCACAGGGTTCTCTTGAACGTAGTCATCAGACCATCAAAGCACTCTTGAAAAAGTTTTGTAGTGAAACCTCAAAGGATTGGGATAAGCAGATTGACCTAATAATGTGTATTTTCAGAAGTCTCCCCAATGAGTCCCTAGGAGTATCTCCTTATGAGATGCTCTACGGCCGTAAGTGCCGTACTCCCCTTAAGGCTTTCAAAGACTCTCTCAGAGATGCCACCTTCAGTGAGCATCAGAATGTGCCCCAGTTTCTTCAAAACCTTCAGCACATTCTAGAGAGAGTCCACCGCTTTGCCCATGATAATCTATTGAAAGCCCAGGTGAGAATGAAGACTCATTACGACCAGACCAGCAAAGTAAGAAAATTCAAGCCGGGAGACTTCGTCCTTGCTTATTTCCCTATCCCAGGTTCACCTTTACAAAACAGATTTTCAGGACCCTACTGCGTCAAAGAGTGCAGGAATAATAATAATTATGTGATAGAGACTCCAGATAGGCGGCGGAAGACCCAGCTGTGCCACGTCAACCTCCTGAAGCAATATAATGGTACTCCTCCCACTGTCTTGACTAATTATTCCACATTCACAGAACCCTACATCCACAGTGAGACCTTCCCAGCTTCTCCTCCCGAAAGCACTGACAAGGAGTCAGCGCTTTCTAATTCCGAAATCCTTAATGATCTTCCCAAATACTTTCAGGATAATCATAGTGCACCTCTCGTCAAGATCTTCAGAGAACATCAAGAGTTGTTCAGAGATGATCCCCAAGAGTGTAATGTTACCCAGCACGACATCCAACTGCTCCCCGACACCCGGCCGATTCGTCAACCCTTCTACCGAATCAGCCCGAGCAAGAAGGAAGTCATGCGTGCTGAGGTGCAATACCTCTTGGATCATGGACTGGCTACACCTTGTGAGTCCCCCTGGGCCTCACCTTGTATCTTGGTGCCCAAACCCCAAGGTAAGGTGCGGTTGTGCACTGACTATCGAAAACTGAACTCTGTCACTGTCAAGGATGCTTACCCCTTGCCAAGGATAGATGACATCCTTGATGCCATTGGTAGTGCCCAGTACTTGTCCCAAGTGGA